>NC_079911.1:19486144-19835763 GCF_024868665.1 Triplophysa rosa | reverse complement strand
TCTCTCTCTCTCTCTCTCTCTCTCTCTCTCTCTCTCTCTCTCTCTCTCTGTCCCTCTCTCCTCTCTCTCACTCTCTCTCTCTCTCGTGTTGATAGATCTGCCTCTCTCCATGTCAGTATGAACAACGGCCTGAGTTTTATCTCCAGTTCTGTGACCATCACAACCGTGAGCTGTGTGAGTACAGTATCCCTGCAGGCCAGCAGTGCTACACTGGGCATTACCTCTATTTCAACTCCTCTGAACACAGTCAGTATGCACACTGTCTTAACACTAATGTTCCTCTGGTGGGGTGCCATGCCAAGAGCAAATGACCAGAAGCTTGGAGATGCTTTTGCCTGGTAAATTCGATAAATTCACGAGGTCACGTTACACCCCAAAAACCAAAAAGGAATATACAGCAACCCAAGCTGGGTCGAATAGGGACGTATTTAAACCAACGGTTGGGTTTGCCCATATTTACCCAACTATGGGTGAGCGTTATACGTTAAATACACAAATATTTCTTCCGAAATTCTTATTCTCAATGGTGATTCTCACTGCATACTTTTTAAATGGGCATAAATTTGGAAATGCTATCATGTTATACTGCGTTCCTTTAGAATTTAAATATAAAATTAATGAAAGTCAAAAAGACTTACCAGGCTAAAAGAAATACCAAAAGAAATACCATACGATTATCCTAAAAATAAACAGAAATACATTTTATAATACAAATAAATATATTAATAAACTTCTAAAATATGAATATTATTTATTTACATAATATTTATATATATAGAATAGACAGTAATAGATACAAGACGGTTTCATCAGACACATGCTATCGTCTGGTATTTATATGAATAACAATTTATATTCATACATTAATTGTATAAAATTAAAATAAAACCACTTGAGTGTTACGGATTCTTTAAAGTGGTCTACCGGAAGTTAAGTTTGGGCCACATGACGTGCTTGTGAGACCATTAAAAATATCCAAAAAATATAAAGTCATCGTGTTCAAAAGGGTCTGTTTACCTTACCCGGATTGGCAACAGTAAACTAAATAAATAAATGTATATATAATGTAGTGTAATTAATGTAAATGCATAAATTGTAATATTATTATATGGAATATTATTAAATAATTATGCAGGCCTTGTAAAGAGAAGTACAGTAATCTGCATTTATAGGTTTTCAACAGAGATATTGGCAAAATGTTTGGATTCCAGTTTTAAGAGTTTTCACTTCTTCTGATTTTGTGGTGAAATCTAATCCAGACATTTATCTCATGTGCTTTACGCGACTCAACACTGAAAGCAAGAAGCACTTTGAATGGGTTCCCGGCGTCATCACTCACAATCAAGATCAAGATAGTGTTTCAACACGCCATTTGCAGCGATTTTGATTCTGCGTCTTTCCCTAAACCACAAATTCCTCAGTGGAACCCCATCCAGCAGGGTTCGAGCGTGGCATTAGAAACATTACTCCGGCTCTATTTGCTTTGGAGCGTAAACCTCCTCTGGGTCTCTGTTTCTTCTCTCTTCCTCAGACTGACGGAACGTTCTTGGCCATAGCGCTGCTCATCCTTCTGCTGCTGATCGCCATGGCGATACTCTGGTGGTTTTGGCCCCTCTGTTGCACCGTGGTAGGTTTTACACTGCAGCCCGTCTTCCTTGCATTCTTCTTAGACGTTTCTCCAACCTGAACCCGATATCCAGACTGAGCGCCGAGTCCAGTAATGTCTTTTCTGACATGCATAGAAGAAATTCAGAGCCATGGAAAATATCTTGAATTTAAAAATGCATTAGTACGTCATTTCCATTTCAAGATGATTGCTATGACACGAAGAGCCCTACAAAACAAGTTCTTCTCATTCTCTTCAGATTGTCCACGAGCCACCGCCACCTGTGATGGAAGACAGTTCGGTGAGACACTTTAAAACAATAGTTCAAATAGTTCAAGAGAAAAGCTTTTCAATCTTTTCAATATTCACTCTTGTGATGTGTATGTGACTCTTTCTTCTGTGGAACACGAGAAGATATTTGGAGAAATGTCTCGGTGGTTTTGTGTCCATACAATGGAAGTCAATGGGGGGCAGTGTAGTTTGGTTACCAACGTTCTTCTAAAATATCTTCTTTTGTGCTTGGCATTCGGTTTTGAAATGCCATGAGGGTGGATAAATGATGCAAGTTTTAGTTTTGGGTGAACTAGCCCTTTAATGTCTATTGGCACAACGTTTTGTGATGTAACTGAAAGTTTAGAATAAGAATAAGATTCGAGAGCTTTTGTTTACTATGCATGAATAATGACATTCAGTGTCTCTGTATTTTGTTCTCGCCATGAAATCTTTCTCCTCAAATAAGATTTCTTCCGAAGGCTTTACTTGTGATTTCAAGAAGACGGCAGGCGACATTTGCTCCAAAAACTCACCGTTTGCACAGACGTGGCAGCTTGCGCCAACCTAAAAATGACAATAGACAGTGTGTCGGAAGACAGCTGTGATTGAAGGCCTTACAGTATATATGATCCAATTTTGACCAGAATAAAACACAAACCGACGGTACAACAGCTCTACTTTTTAAAAAGAAACATTCGTGCTTTCTCTTCAAGTTGATGTATTCTGAGAACAAGTCAACTTATCGTCCTATATTTTAACTCGGACAATTTCTCCTTTCCAAGTCTCCGACCGTCTGATTCGTCAAAACAGGAAATTCCAAAAGCTTCAGACAGGTTGTGTGGGGTTTAGGGTAACAATGTGAAATCCAAACCGATCCGCAAAACTCATCGATCCCAAAGTTTACGTCGAAGTCATGACTGATCTGTTCTTATTTAAGCACCATTAAACACAAGTCTGTCGCACCTTCACACGGTTCACTGAAGTGTCAAGGGACAGCGATCTAATAAGCGATGACAAGGACCATCATCATTATCTGACTGTCAAGTGTAGCTGAAATAAATAAATGAAGCTTGTGTGGATGTCATCATACGTGCTGCAGTCAGACGGTCAGGAACACAAGACTTTCTGTCTCGGTTTTAATGAGCTGCATATGTGCAGGAATGCAGACAGTATCGATGACTGAAGTATGACATCACTTCCTGTCTGCGCTTGAAAAGGATGATTGTTAGATATTGTATGTCAAATTCACAGAAATAATGAGCTTTTACAGTACCCTTGGTGTTCTGCTGCCATAGGCGTTATTTGCGGGTGGGACAGATGGGACCACCACTTTTTGGAAGACATTAAGAAATGCTTGCAGAAGGTGTGCATTGTTTAGAAGCATTAACATCTAAAACTTGTGGAAAATGCAGGACGCGCCGCTTTCTCACCATATCCCGTTGCTCACTCGTAAATTATATTTGCAGAAGACAGAGAGCCGCGACTCCAGAAATGCGGCCAGAATGAAATGCGTGCGTCATCCGCACTTGCTTGTGCATCCAGTGTCCAAGTATACAAATGCGTTAAAGGTGCAGTTTGTAACAATTTTGCAGTAAAATATCCAAAAACCACTAAGCTAGTGTTATATATTTTGTTCAGCTGTGTACTTAGAATGTCTCAAATGTTTCCAACTAGTAAATCTTGAGAAAATCGCGTTCTAAACAGTGACACGGGGCTGTGCGGTCGCCTGTCAATGGCGTCATATCCGCGTCACCCTTTCTTACCGCCTTTACTGACGTAGAAACCGCATGACAACAGTGTCGTGGACAAATGCAGAAGTAGCGTCTAGCAAGCCACTAACTTGTTTCGAGCAGTCACTTAGTTATGGACCACAATTATTCGCAACAATTATAAAACTTTACCTCATCCGCTAACATGATTTCTCCTTCCCGTCTGATTGATGGCCATCAGCGGTGGAGTTGAAGACAACAGATCCCATCATTCCACGCTCCTTCACAGCGTCATCAAGCTACGCCACTGTTGTTGTTTTGATCGTGTTTTTACAAACTGCACCTTTAACCAATGAACAAGTGACATTTTTAGTCATAGGAGTAAACTGCAGAACAGCCAAGTGACCTTCCCCACATGACAGCAGTGTTGGGTAATTAATTACTAGTAATTAAAAAAGTAATTAATTACTAGTTACTAATTACACATTCGATAATGTAATTAGATTACTGTACAAGTTACTCTCTTCAAAAAGTATTTAATTACTTATTACTAATTACTTTCTATATCCTACATCAACCTTGATGAGTTAAGTGATTCAAGGATAGACATGAAAGGGCTCTTTTAATTCATTCAAATAAATAATATAAAACTACATAAAGTATTATTATTAATTACAAATGTGAGAATTATGCATTAAAGCACGGATTTTAAAGTTAGACGTTGAATTTTGATGTCAATTCCTCTTCTGCACACACACATATATTACACAAAGTATTTAGTTTAATTAAATCAGAAGTAACTGTAATTAAATTACAGGAAAAACAAGAGTAATCCCTTACTTTACAGGTATTACAAATTACAGTAACTAATTACTTAGTAACTAGTTACACCCAACACTGCATGACAGTTTGGGAACCACAAACTGTGAGAGCTGGAGTCGAAAAGCTGAGTAGCCAACGGACAGACCGTCCACTATATATGATATTAGTTATTACAGAAACAATTTATTAACGTAGGCTATTGTTTTTGTCGTCTTTGTCCCACTTTTCAAAACAAAGTTACGCCACTGTCTGTCGCCATCTTACCGTCATGTCATTTCAAATCTGTTTAATCTGTGAAACAAAACCATCTGTTTGTGTTTAATAGATAAAGAAAATATCACCAGGTTGTAATGTCACGAGGGGGAATAAGTGATCCCAAACATTTCATTACGAAGTAAACTCTTCCTTTAAAGGAACGGATACCCCAAACCTATACATGACTGTTTCTTCAGTAGAACACAAAAGAAGATATTTTGAGAAATGTCTCAGTGGTTTTGTGTCCATACAGTGGAAGTCAACTGGGGCCAGTGTAGTTTGCTTACTAACATTCTTCAAAATATCTTCTTTTGTGTTCTGCTAAAGAAAGGTTTGAAATCACACGAGGGTGAGTGAATGATGAAATCATTTTCATTTCTGGGTGAACTCTCCCTTTAAGGGTACATGGCTGACATCTTTACTTCCCCAAAACAGTCTTTACTTAAGACCCGGTTTACTTTCTCTATAAAGGATGAAGAGGACGATGGCTATCCCAAGAAGCAGTGGCCGACAGTGGACGCCTCATATTACGGTGGCAGAGGAGTTGGCGGCATTAAAAGAATGGAAGTAAGAGCGTGTTTGGTGAAATGGGTTTTGGAAAGGAGTACAGCTTGAAGTGATGTGTGTGTGTGTGTGTGTGTGTGTGTGTGTGTGTGTTTGTGGCACAGGTGCGCTGGGGAGATAAGGGGTCCACTGAGGAAGGAGCCAAACTCGAGAAAGCCAAGAATGCTCGAGTGAAGATGCCAGAGCAGGAGTTTGAGTTTGCACCCACACGCACCCTGAACAACGGCATGAGGAAACCCATCTCTCCTCTGAAGTGGTACTCGCCAATCAAGGTAGATCTGTTTGAGATCATTCCAGACATATGAGAGATGTGAGGCTTTAACCTAAGGCTGGGACTAAACCTTATGATCTTTTATCATTTTAAATCCTTAACAAACTTCAATTTTTGTGATAGGCTTTGTTTGAACCATAAGATTTTAAAATAAACGTCACTTGCTTTTGATATTTTGTTACCTATTGAAATGCAATTTTTACACTTAAGTGTCTAAAGTAGTGCCGTCAAATCGATTAATTGCGATTAATAGATTCCAAAATATTTTTTAATAATTCGTTAATGTTTATGTGTGTGGTGTGTATATTATATTTACATTTAGCAGACACCTTTATCCAAAGCGACATACAAAGTAGGGGAAAAACTGTAGAAGCAATTTGTGCAACAAAAGAACCACAATGCATAGGTGCAGTACAACTGGTCTCAGTCAGCCTATCACAGTATACCAAGCTAAGAATTGTTCTTTTGGGGGGGTAGGAAAGTAGAAAAGAAGTAGAAGACTGTACTAATGGGTCAGATTAGTACAATGGGTTATATGTATTTATAAATAAATACACAAACATAAATGTTTATTTTTAAGAAATTAGTAATATATATTTATACATCACGTAAATTATATTTATATACATTTATGTGAATATTTGTTATATAAAGCCACAGAAAACATTAAAACGTCAAACTTCAGGAGTGACATTAAGTCATGCAACAGCAATGTTAAAGACCGACAGCATGACAGTTATTTTGACCTGTTTGTCAAGTTTTCATTTTCTGAAAATAAATGCAAATGTAAGCAATATTTATATTTGAAATTTGGTAAAACTAGTGTTAGTAGTTCACGGAATGAAACAAAAATGATCATTCTTTAAAATAAATAGTACATTTTAAAATCAGAAAAATGGTCTCTGAATTTTTTCCGCGGCTGTATACATGTCTGTGTGCATATACTGTACATACATATAAATGCCACACACGTGTTATATAAACACAAACATTCATTTTGACGCACTAATCTAAAACTTGTGCCAACTGTGTGTCATAGACCTCTTAACCAGCAAGACTTTCTTGGTCACTAAACACTAAACCAGCTCTAACCAGAATGGAAATTCATGCTGGTCTTGGCTGATCAGGAACGTAAGCAAGAAAGAAACATCCATGTCCAAGTGTGTCTGCACAAAAACAAGTTACATAACAGACACGGATGACCCAATACAGTGACTTGCTTACAGTATGCTCATTATGGAGGACATCAACAGATCTCCACACAGCTCAGTCATTAACAGAAGCGCTGGGATGCCGTATTGCCCTCTATCAGTGATGGAAAGGCTCGTGCATTGTCTCGTAATGTCTTGGTCAGCTGGAAGGGAAGAGTTCATTTAAAGCAGACGCTGAACTGATGTGACCCAGGAGAGAGGAGCTTTGCAGAGCTGGTCCACTGCCCAACAAAACAAACTCCTCTTCTCCCTCTCGCTCACCTTCTTTCATTGGGATTATTTAGGTGACGGTTTACTCATATCACAGAGTGAAAGAAAACGGACGATTACACTGAAGCTTCTGCCTGTTTTTGTTTGGACCCAGCTTTGAGCATAAAAATACATTTCACAACTTGTGTTTAAAGGGATAGTTCACTCAATTATTTACACTTCGATTGTTCAAAACCCGTATGTGGCTCTTTCTACTGTGGAACACAAGAGAAGATATTTTGAGAAATGTCTCCGTGGTTTTGTGTCCATACAATGGAAGTCAATGGGGGCCAATGTTGTTTGGTTACCAACGTTCATCAAAATATCTTATTTTGTGTTCTGCAGAAGAAGGTAAGTAATACAGGTTTGAAATGACATAGGGATGAATAAATGATGAAGGAATTGTCCTTTCTGGGTGAACTATCCCACTTATAATGTACAATGCCTGTTTTTCGGGTTGGTTTAGTCAACAATTTAATGACATGCAGATATGCTAATTTAACAATATGTATTTAAAATAAGTACCCACCTATCGGCCGTTAAAACAGTAAGTTCTATATAGTATGAGTGGGAGTAGTTTGAAAACATTCGCCATGTTTTATGGTCATGTGACCCATATGCTCTTTGACCTATGACGTTCTAACAACAACCTACACGTGTTTATAAAAACATCATTTAGTCATGAGAAATTCATTTATTGGCACTTACATAAAAAAACTTTAAGGCGGACGTCAGTTTTTAAACTTTTGAAATGTGGCCGTTGCTCAGCTCCCGTGGCATCATGGGATAGAAAAGTGTCCATCCGATCCACACTCACGAATCTCAATGGAAGCAGTAGACCATCAGGGTATTTCTCGACTACTGTTTTTTGCATACTGAGGTTTCGGACATACTGTTCATGACTCAGACTCATTTTCACCTACTATATAGTATGGAAGTAGGCGATTTTGAACACAGTGTGCGTTTCAGTTTCCTGAAACACAAAGTTGCCTTTCAAGTGATGCTTTGTTTACGTTGAAGATCAAAATCGTTTTGTACATCTTTTCAAACGAAATAATGACACTTAACTTTAATAACCGTGATCTGAAAACCGAGACAAAATCTGAGAACCACTTCACCTGAAAAATGACCATTTTACGTACACTATTTACACTTACAGTACACATTTAGCATTTTGTTCACTATGCAGTTAAAGTTGGCTCTGAGAATAACTTGTGGTAAAGTGTATCTGTACCAGCGAGAATGACGTGTAAATGTCATTGCCTGTTTGAATCTCGTAGGGTAAATTGGACGCCCTGTGGGTGTGGCTAAGGAGAGGATATGACCGTGTGTCCGTCATGCGGCCTCAACCTGGAGAGAAGGTGATAAACAATTTCACGTTTGAGTAATATTACAGTCTTTAGAAAGTGACGTGTTTTAAAAGCAATAAGGCACGTGAGGCTGTAGACTCTGTCTACACTAGTGCGTTTTCATTTTCTAAATGCTCTTCGTCCACACTAGCGCTTCCCGTAGCTACGCCGTATGCTGTGTGTAGCCTGACGTGCAAATGTAACAACCCTACGCGGACCGCAAGCGCTGTGATTGGTCTGTTTGAACCCCCCCCCAGGTCAAAAACCTCAGCGATAGCGTCATGTTTACTCAAACGCATTTCCGAATGAATTATCCAAGTAAATTATTTGTTCTTCTGTGTTTAACATCTCAAGCTGCAACAAAAGTGACGGTTTACTTCCCGCGGTCACTGCTAATGCTGCTAAAACCAGCTGCTTCTTCTTCGGCTCTTGTCTTGGTTACTCAAGCAACACGCGCGTGGACACTGACGCCTAGTGGTCATTACAAACAATAACTGCGAGTAATGAAATATTCCCTCTCCTAAAATGCGATCTAAAGTAACTTATGCATGATCTGACATTCATGCTTTCAAACAGGACAGCAGCCGACACAACTGCGTCACATGACGAAAAAACGAAGTCAATGTTTTTAAACCCCTCCGTTTTCCTCATCCTAACTACAGCGGGAAAACGTCGTTTTCAAATGAAGAGTTTGGTCAAAAATCATGTTCTTTATTGTTTTATTGTGTTAGTTAGATGTATGTTATTATGGTGTAAATGCAGTTTGATTGATATTAATTGGAATGCACAATAAAAAACATGATTTTAGATTTTTTTTAAAAACGGATTCATCTTATTTTGGAACCAAACTCTTCAAATGTACCCACTTTCAAAAGTTCTGTTTTCGTTGCCAAAAACTCCATCTCAGTGTGGACGAAAGGCCAAAACGGAGAGAAAAAGATGCGTTTTCAAACGGAAACGCATTAGTGTGGACAGGGTATGAACTGTACTGTAAATGTCTTTACAACAGGAACTGTGTGGTATCTCATGATAACCACATTAGGCCATTTAACCATACAAGTGACATAACACAGCCTCTCATAGTTATTGCTTTTCATCTTATTACTTAGAAACTCACAACATTCAGTAGCACTGATTAGCGATTTCACAAAACAGAATAGCAGACCATGCACAAAAAACTGCATCTCTGGGTTCTTTCAGAATCTGTTCTCATTATAAACAGCGCAGACAAATTGAGGAACACATGAAAAGCATTTAGAGGTGGACGGATGAAAGCCGGCCAGCTGTTCATAATAACACCAGTCAGAATGGAAGGTAGTCAGGACTCTGGATGGGGTTCAGACCAACGGGACCAGTCAGCTCATATTGCTCCTGCCTAAAGGAATGCACCCGTCTGCTTTAAGCATTAGGAAGAGACGATCACTACCCTCTCTTTCCTTTAGACAAATGCAAAGATGGGAGTTCTGGGGTGGTAAACAGAACAGAACGAAACTCAGAAAAAAATTATTTCGAAGCAGTGGAATTTGTTTGGATCAAAAGCTTCTGTGAACTATTCAATGCAGTATTAAACTGCAGCGAAGCTTCTGTGGAATAACTCGCAGTTGTAAATTTTCATCTCACAAACGATGTTTTCGCATTCAGAGCTCTCGGGTTTTCATTATTGTGCAGCCTGTGGAAAAACAGACTTTAAACAGGCTCTTAAAGGAGCCACGTCATGAGAGCAAATTTTCCTTGATCTTGTGAAATCAAGAGTTTAATGATTTCAGAAAACGTCCAAAAAGAACATTTGAAATAAAATTTCATCGTTTGCTTGTTTTGATGATGATATAAATTTCGGATTAGATTCGAATAAAAGCATTTCATTGTCTGCTTTACGAAACGTTTATCCTAAAAATGCTATTCGTCATCCGCCATCTCTGTTTGAAACATTGCAGTTCACTTGATGTACTTTAAAGGGACAGTTCACCCAAAAATAAACATTCTGTCATCATTTACTCACCCTCGAGTTGTTCCACGTGTCTTTTTTCTGATGAACACAGGGAAAGATATTTGGAAGTATGCGTGTAACCAAACAGTTCGTGGCCACCATTGACTCCCATAGTAGGAAAAATGACAATGATAGTGAAAAGTGCCCCGGAACTGTTTGCTTTACATTCTTCAAAAGAAAGTGTGTTCAAAACAGAACAAATACATTTATAAAGCAATTTTTCCTACTATGGTTGTCAATGGTGGCCACGAACTGTTTGGTTACAAGCATTCTTCCAAATATCTTTCTCTGTGTTCATCAGGGCCCGTATGTATAAAGCCACTCAGAGTAAAGTTTCACTCTTAAGCGTGTCAAAATTCTAAGAATGATGTAATTTTACTCTTATTCTTACACTTTAAACAGGATTTGCAGCTTTGGTCTTTTCTTTATATAGCCTACAGCTTTGTGTAATAGGATGTGATTCAGCAGCTTTATTATTTAAATTAACTGTTAAAACTCAATTAAAAGTGTATGAAACCAAGCCAAAATGGATACACATTTGTAATATTTTTGCGCATAATGCAAAATACATTTTTGAAACTGCAATTTTTAACTTTTGCATCTCTGTTTGAAAAATGAAATTGCGGTTACTTTATGCATTTATCTTCATATGGGTTGAAGTCAACCGATGTTAAATTTCCCACAAAATTTCCCAGCTCAATATATCTATCAATCACTATTATAAGCTAGCCGTTGTAAATCAGGCGAAGGTAGGCAGGCAGTTTTCAACACTGATTTTGATGTACTTGCCCAATAACTAAATCTTGGTTTATTTTACCCAATTAAGTAATGCATTGCAGCTGTATATATAAATTAATAAAAATATGAAATAATAAAATATTAATGTAATGTCTTAATTCAGTCATGAATGAACGGTGCCATGCTGCTGTGACTCCCTGTTGGCTGATTCAGAGGTCAAGGGCGGCCATTTTGGGTTTAATCATTGTAGTCCTTAATTTACAACACTTAAGTCAGAACTTAAGAATCAGTTTTAAACTTCACTGAAAGTTGCTTTTAGCTTCTTTATAAAAGTATCCTACTCTTAAAAAAGTCCTACTGAGAATTTTTTTACACTTAAGTCAAAGTTTAAGACATTTTTAAGAAGTTTTTTACATACGGGCCCAGAACAAAGACATTTATACAGATCTGGAACAATTTGAGGGTGAGTAAATGAAGACAGAATTTTGGGGTGAACTGTTCCTTTAAGTAAGTTGAAGTCAAATTACAAACGACATTTCCCACAACAGCTCAATTTATATAATTCATTACAAGTGTAACATTAAGAAAACAGTGAGGCACATTTTTAAAACGGATTTGTTTATGTACTAGCTAACATTTGTTTTCATTTTCTCCAGGGTCGCTGTTTGAAATTCACCCACATGAAATCCTACCCGGCCCCTCAGTACCCACACTACAACAACCCCTCGAGTCACATCTACAGTCTTCCCCACAGCAGATGCCCCCCTGTCCCACAGGGTACTCTACCTCCCACCCCACGCTGCTCCGCCCACTCTCCAACCTCCACCCTGCCACCTCTGCCTTCCACCCCACCCCCATCCTCTATAACCCCTCCCCCTTACACTCCACCTCCAACCAGAGCTGTGTCTCCAACCTGTCTGAGCATCAATGTGACTTTACCTCCGACGCCGCCGCCCCCCTCATCACCCAACACCCTGCCTCCGCCCCCTCTGGCCGCTCCGCCGGGGCGAGCCCCGCCTCCTTCTCGTCCCCCACCACGTCCAGGCCCTGACGTTCCCGACCTTCCCTAAAGAGTAACAGGAGTTTTTGCACCAGGAACGATTAGACTGAAGACACAGTTCGCAAAGCAAAAATAAAGATTTCGTGTGAATTGCAAGGGCATTTGGTGATCTCATAGATGTGAAAGACCTAGATGACGTGTTAGCAACTGTTGCAAATCACAGCCGTACGTAAGGGCATCCACGATCAGACACATCCAAGAGAACAGATACAGGTTACAATGTCACTTTCTGTAGTGTTTTTTTTTTTTTTTATCTTATTCAACATTTAGAAAAAGAAGACTCTTACCTGTGAGACAGAAGCCCATAGGCTGATGAACCGGAAATGTTGCCCGAGTACGTTAATACGATGAAAAACGGAAAACCTTTTCCTTTGCGTTTTTGAAAAGGTTTTTTTTGACAGCGTTATCAAAGCGATCTGCATTTACAGGGATCTGGGAAAACGAATAAAAACACTTTATTATACATGCCAGGCCAGTGGATGGCGCTGTTGCGCTATAAAGAAATGCGCAAATACACATACCTTGTTTTAAAGTAAAAGCGCTTTTAATACACTTTGTCGGCGTGTATGTATGTTTATAGTTTGTGTATATAAATACTATGTCTCCGCTGATCTTAGTGGCGTAGTAAATCTACTTTTTGCTGGAGAAATGATAAGTATGTCACGCAGTACAAACATGCAGCATGGAAGTCGCCATTTTTGTTTGGGGAATACTCGCGCATGCCTACAGATTGAACGCCATCGTTTTTTGTAAAACGCCGCCTTCAGAGTTTACACTGAAACGATAATGCCATCGTTTCCAAAAACGTGCACTTCGAGGCCCGTTTTCAGTCCTCAAAAATGTCGTTGTCGTGCAAATGAACAGATAAAACGCATAAAAAGTTTTCCGTTTTTAATTGAAAACGGTCTCGTGTAAACGGAAGTCACGTGATTTGTTACCATAGTCTAATTTGTATATATGGATGCTTTACAAGCATCAAGCTTGTATTCAAAGGTCATGAAGTGCTTAATGATGTTTTATTTAAAATGCCCTTTGTTCCGGTTCATTTTTTTAGCATTATGCTTACGGATATGGCAGTGCTATGCCAAATTTTTCAGGATATTTTGAATTTCGTTCCAGTTTGTTGTGCTTGAGCACTCGACAACTTCGCTGGTTACAGATGTCCAATTTGCATCTGAAGATCATTTTAACAAGAGCTTGTGTGTACATTCTTCAATTAAATGATGATTTTGACTTCCGTGTCATGCATTTGTTGTGCCCACGCATCATTCACAGCACACAGCCTGCAGTCCGCTCGTCAAACCATAATGAAGAGAATTTTCCACTCATTTTTGCACACAAAGTCAAAAGTCTTCCTTTTGATCTGCTGCCAATAGATTTTCCATATTGCAGGCATGCATGGCAAGCACAATTTACTGAGCTATACATTTAAAAAATCATATAAAAGAAAACCGAAAAACACCTTGAAAACATGCATCCACTCAGCTTTCATAATGAAAGGTTGTGTCTTATGTCATGGTTTGCAGAAAATTATACAAAACATTTGAAAATGTTAAAACAATGTTAAGTAAAAAAGTCTGAAATTCGTTTTTGCACCATGTGGACAAGACCGCTCGTGACACTTGACCTACACTTGACCTTCACTAACGCCGTGACGTCATGAGACACTCGTGTTGTTATTGTTACAGTAACGTTATTAATGTTTTCAATGGACATTAGTGAATAGACACATCAATAAAATGTATTATATTTATTTTGATAAAACATTTTCATTTACGGAGTGTCTATTTACAAATAGCCCGCCCAAGGCAGCAAAGCTTTTACACAAACGTTAACCGAAAATCGCTGCATTTTCTTTGAATTAAGTAGAAATAGTAGTTAGATGCTATTGATATAAATAGTAGCAGATAATGTTACTAATTGCATTGCAGTATTGTTGTGCATTAAATATGATGAAAATAATGTAAATCATTATATTTATAAAAATTATAAACCACATGCACGGTTATTAAGTGCTCTCGTTAACGCGCAGCACAGATTGACAATACATAGGAGAATAAATCGATTAAAGTCGTTATTGTGGTTTGTTTTTCACACATTAAGTATTGTCGTTGCTTCAAAACAATTCAATTGAGCCACTATGAGCGGATGGACCAATTTAACCATGTCTTTAGTACTTTTCTGGACCTTGACAACAACTATAACCGTGATGTCTATGAGGAGGCCTGGAAAGCTCTCGGATGTCCCTAAAATATCTTTATTTGTGTTCCGAAGACGCCGGGATGTCTTAAAACATGCTGAACGTCACATGGGTGAGTAAAAAAAATCACACAATTTTGATTTTGAGGTGAACTTTTCCTTTAAGAAGGCACTGTATTTCAACAAACATTATTTATGATGTATGAATATACAGTAGATTGATAACAGATCTTTTTTCAAGGCTATGCAAAAGTGCTCCAAGTGTTTTTGTATCTGGTTACAGTATAATCGTGACCTGTGTAGATTTCACTTACAGTCTCTTCCCGCTGTGTGGAGGAAGCTCTACAGTACCTCGGGTTCAGGAGATGCAAAACGACAGCAAAATGTGATCATCCAGCTATTTTTATCCAACATAAGGCCTCGTATTAATCCCAATATTTCACTCGGCGACAAAGCTTGTGATATTCAGCCTGGTTTCAAGTACTCACGTTTATAACCTTCAAACCTCTGCTTAGTATCCGAGCATTAGTGTTCCCTCAAACAGACTGTAACAAATGTAAGTAATACATCTGTCAGTTTCACATTTGTAAGCTTTGTGCAAGTCCATTTATACTGCACTCAATAATACTACATATGATATAAAAAGATACATGAATAGCATTTAAAAAATAATAAACCAATACATGTGGAATACAGATTTGTATATATAACCGATCAAAACGTGGTGATGCGGTGCTAAAGTGCTGTGGAGATTGAGTCTTGAAGGTCCAGGTAGTCACTGACTATGCCAATTCTGCTTCCACCAGATCACGACCAGCACTTGGTTTTCAGCACCAATTGGCTCCTCAAAGGATTCAAGGCTTTCCGAGGGGACCCCGTGGTTGGAACGGGGCAGCCAGAAAGGGGTCCATCACCGCTCGAACACCTACCGTCCAGGAGTGAAGAGGCCCGACGGGGACGGAGCTCACAGCCGCATGCTGACCCACGCTGGAGACCACGCGATGGGCGACGATGGGCCGCTGGGGCATCGGAACGTCCACGCAATGCGGAAAGCGAATTTGACTGCGCACAGGTGGATGTGGCAGGACGGGCTCGTTGCCGTTTGAGAACATCCACGGCTGTGGATGCTGTGGTGGAGCGGACGGATCTATCCTCCTGCAGAAGGGCGCTTGAAGAAAAACGTCTGGCTGTGGATGGGCGCTTGAGAAGACGTCCGGGGAGTAGGACGAGTGATCGTGGGTCGCTGCTTGCGAGTGTGCGGGAGCGTCGAGGAGATTAGAGTCCTGTCCATCATGTTCTTCTGCAGGACATTTCCAAGTCTCTTCAGGATGCTCTGAGCTCTGGACGCTCGTGGATTCTGGTTCGAAATCAAGGCCGTTCACGCCCGGCAGACCGTCTGAAAAAGAGAAGCGAAACAAAAGTGATGTGATGATGAAACCAATGATGATGTGAAATGAATAAGTAGTTCTGCTGTCACATTCTAAATACAAATCTCCATGCTTACTCCAACCAGACAATTCCTTAAAACTATACTGCGAGACATTTAGAAAGAGTCAAGGTAAGTGTTGACGTCAGGGTCACAGAGACAAATAATACAGCACGTTAGCAACTCAGCTTTTACATGCAAAATGATTTGATTACTACGAAGATGAAAGATCAAAACACCCCGTTTAAAGTATAAATGTCTTTAAAGAAGATAACACAAGACCAGCAGGTGATATGAAGCAGAAACACTAAATTCAGTTGCTTTTGTTTTAAAAGTCGAGGTCTGTAAGGAGCTCGGCTCTTTTAAAGTCTGTGTGGTTTTATGTAATGAGTCTGAAGTATGTACAGACGCACTGGTCATTTCGGCAGCACTAGCTTATGAAACTTTTAAAGAGATTCTTGAAAGGAAAAAATGTGGATGACTGGAAGCTGAGGCGTTAAAGGAAAAGTTCACCTCACAATCAAAATTATGTTATTTTGTACTCACCCAACATGTTTTAAGACCTCCGACGTCTTCAGAACACAAATAAAGATACTTTAGGGTCATCCGAGAGATTTCAAGGCTTCCTCATAGACATCATGGTTATAGTTATTGTCAAGGTCCAGAAAAGTACTAAAGACATGGTTAAATTGGTCCATGCGCTCATAGTGGCTCAATGGAATTGTTTTGAACCGACGAGAATACTTTGTGAGAAAAACAAAACCAAATAACCAGTTTAATCGATATATTCTCCTCTGTCTTGTCAGTCTATGGTGTGCGTTCACTTCAACACTTCCACGCATGTGCATTCGGTTTGCAAACCGAACGCCGCATGACAGAGAATTTATCGATTAAACTCGTTATTTTGGTTTGTTTTTCGCACATTAAGTATTCTCGTCGCTTCAAAAAAATTCAATTGAGCCACTATGCGGACAGACCAATTTAACCATGTCTTTAGTACTTTACAACTATAACCATGATGTCTATGAGGAAGTTTTGAAATTTCTAAAATATATTTATTTGTGTTCTGAAGACGCCGGGAGGTCTTAAAATATGTTGAACGTCATGCGAGTAAAAAAAAAAAATCACACAATTTTGATTTTGAGGTGAACTTTTCCTTTAAACATCACTCACACGTTGTTGACTTGTGACAATGTACTCATTGTGCTTTAACAAATGTTAACCGACTTTAAAAATGCATCAGTAAATGTTGAAATAAACCTCAATCTACTTTCTGTTTTCGATGCGGTTTCTTTGTTTTTAATGATTTAAAGACAAAGTGTTGTGTGGGGAATAACGTGCAGTAGATCTCACGCCGTCGTCAAGGAAACAGGGACAACTTGTCACCCCTCACGCACTGACAACTTCGAGCAAACTTCTCATTAGGAAACTTGTTTTTGAACAAAAGTGCAAAAGTGCAAATGAAAATGATTGCTGCGTACAAAAGTAAATCACGAGGAAACGAACAAAGACATAATGGCCATGACCATCGATGAGAACATCTTACCTGGAGAAGAAACAGCTGGAACAGCCCGACCTCAAGCAAAAGGTTCAAATGTGATTACAAGAAAAAATATCCAGATCATTCAAAACTTTTGGCTGATATTGAACAAGAACAAAGCTGGTGTGTGTACCGCTGCACTTCAGACATAAAGAAGAAAATACTTTAGCTCTTTTACTGCAAGATGCGTTTCAGAAACACATTACACATTCTGTTTGTGTGTCAAAGAAGTGTCTTCCACATGCATGTCTCTCTTTTGTTCGTTTGTTTGTTTTTTAGGTCAAATGACAACACCTCATTCCAATGGTTTTGAATATATTTTCAACTTCAAATTATTTGTATCATCACATATATTAGCAACAACTTAATATTTAAACCATTAGATATTAATATGTATAGACAGTTTCATCTGACATACACGCCAGGCCCAAAGTCAATCTCGGGTCTGTGTTTAGTTACAATACAACAATTTCTTTTATATTTCACTTATATGAATGTTTTATTGTGTATTGATTGTATTAAATTACATTAAAACTGCTCAACAGTTATAGATTCTTTGCAGAGGTCTACCGGAAGTTCAGTTTGGGCCACATGACGTCTGTTTATGTTGTTGCCGCTGAAAAAGTCTATAATACATACTGCTTGTATTTTTATTATTCATATCTTATTCATCGAAACGACACAGAAAACATATTGAAAACGTAGGTTCTATTGCAAGCAATAAGAAAAAACTTTGCTGAGTGTGTGTTTGGACGGACAAATAACCACCATAGGCACAACATACATTCACATTTACATGGTTTATTTAACATCCCTTTCTTCGTTTATTATTTATTGTCACAAAAATAGAAGGTGCACATGAACCCATCGCTGTTCTAACACTGGGCTGAGGGTGTTTGCTACAAAGACCAATGAGGTTCCACTTCTGGGGATAAACATGGTCATAAATATTTTTTCACTCCCAACAAAAACAGCACATAAAATGAAATCTTTGATTTTGCACAACAACACAAGTGGAACGTTACCCGCGGGGCAAAGATCTCTACTGAGAACAACAAGATGAAGCTTTAGGATTGCATAGGTTAACATGAGAGTCTGCGGGCGGCTGTACAGAAGAGAGGCGAGGATATAGAGCAATCTCATGCTCGTCCCGGCCAACAACACGCATCAGGAATGAACCCCAGCAGCATCTGAATGCTCTTTTTGTGCGAGGGTCATTCTCATGCTTTTCTGCGGTTTTCCATCAACGTCTCTAATGTAACAAAACACGCTGTAAAAACATCCCAAGCGTTCATTGCAACATGAGCTCAGTTCGGATTTGAAAATGTTTCTTTTTGTCGTTTCTGCGGTTTAGAGGTGGGCAGTATGACCAGAATATTACATCAGGCTACGAGTCATTGTGTCATGGTATATACGGTCGTGGAAAAAGACCATTTTCAAACGATTTCACAGTTTTTGTGAATTTACCATTTATAGGTATGCGTTTAGGTAAAATGACCCTTTTTGTTTCATTCTGTAAACTACTAACAATCTTTCTCCCAAATGTGAAATAAAAACATTTGCATTTATTTGCAGAAAATGAAAACTGGAGAAACAGGTTAAAATAACATATTCGCTTTTCAGCAATACAAGACTAATATCTGGACATGTATTTAGGAAAAGTTCAAAATGAGTTTTTACGTGATAACTTGATTTTGATCACATTTGATAAACGTGTCTTGTCGTGCTGTCAGTCTTTCACATTGCCGTTGGATGACTTTATGAGGTTTGACTTTGTTGAAATTCAACTTACACTGGACTGGAATGACCACAGTACATCTAGAAATGCGGATTTAATGGACATTTGGAATTTTCTATTTTCACTTGTAGCAAAAGAACAATGCCTGACATCCAAATGAAACCGCTTCATGCAACAGGAGTTTAAAAACAACCGGTTTAATGAAAATAATACGAGTGTAAATCAGTTCGGCACAAGTACATTAACCTCCATTGTTATAGCAATCAAATCTAGGCACGCTCCTACCATCATACTGCCCAACCCTAAAGCTGTCGTGACAAACCATCAGCTCACTTCAACAGCCATAAAAATGACTTGTTTTTACCCAATTCCAAAACTTTCAAATGCATTATTAGCTCGGTTGCAGTTGGGATTTCAATAATCTCGTACAGTACTACCGAGAGCACGTTTCATGCTCTCAATCAGGTAATGTGACAACGAAGGACTCTCAGGTAAAGAACGAACCTGTGCTTGAACCGGAGGTGCCTGCAGCGGGTCCGAAGCTGATTCGCCACGTCAAAGACAGAACCTCACCACTTTCAACAACTAAGACTAACTATTTATTTACTCTACGTTCACACATACACGCACACATACGTACAGTACTGATATGAAGATTGGCCACAGACACGTCTTAACTTTATATTCATAAACACTGCCATGCTTCGATATGCGTTTGATGCGCGAGACCTTGATGTGGGAAAGCACGGCTCGCTTGAGATGACACAGCGTTCAAAGGTACGTTCTCAGGTGGAATACAAGTTCGTCTCAATCGATGTCTTTGTTTTTTGATTATGCCCCAAATGGTGTTTTTATGAGCTTGACTCGTTTTAAAACCCGGGGCAAGTTGCATAAGCATAGCCGCTAAGTTAAGACCGTGTCTCAGCAGCTATTCTCACAGACTAGCAATTAGTTAGGACGAATCAGTCTTACTTTTCAGATTTCATTAAGACCAATCTACCTTTGTATGTACCTGACTTGAAGAAAAACATTAGGTGACTAACTAGTGCAAGCAGTTTCTGCAACCGGCCCCTGACCCGTACCTCTAAAGATTTGAGATTGTAGAGCATTTAACCAGTTTGATTGGTGACAAATATCTGCAGAGGAAGGCAAAAAAGCACAAATCCAACCAACTCGCACACAAATGATGTCCAACCGAGTCGGGGCGATTGGCAGATTGTCCTTTTTTCCTCATTCGAGTCTGTTCATCGATGATGATCTGGCCATTAAAAGATGAAACCGACGATTTACATTCGCAAACACAGCTCAACACACAGAACGAAGAGATAGAGTTTCCTCTTAAATAGGTTTCGTATGACTCATATACACATATCTGCATTTATAGACGGATACTCGTTTCATACATTCCCTCTCTAAAACTCTAATGGTATTCACATATAATCTTGACCGTATATGAAATAGTTCTTCTGAATGATTCTGCTGATGTACACTATGGGACGGGATGCAGATTTCTGAAGGAACTGCCGGACATTGGGACAGATGCTTTATACACAGGAGGAACGAATCACTTCTGTAGGGTTGGAGATACTGTAGATATACAACAATTTACATCGTTTCCAGTCAACGTACAACATCGATAGAGATATTTACAACGACGTAACCAGACGGAGGATGATGGAGAGGGTGAACAGGTGTCAGTGATGACAAAGAGGAAGGGATATTTAATCTGCTCTTACCTTTGCTAAGATTTTCTAGCGTGCTTTTGGAAGAAAAACGCTTGGGATTTCTAAGAAACGTTCAATCGATTTACATGAAACACTAAGATCTTTTCCTACCCTGCAGTCTGTCTGGATGAAGGTAAATTCTTGCCATCTGTGCTTCCCTACCGGCCGCTCAGTAAATATCCAGCTGAAAGATTCCTCTCTCTGTAAACGCTTGCTTCGCTTTGTACTTTAATCTCGGTTTGGAAGGAACCAAGTCTTTTGACCTACAGTAATAAAACATTGTGTGTTTAATCTGGAGATGAGTTTGCTCTGTGCCACAGAAGACACAGATTGTATGCAAAGGCGAGCTGGACTGAAGAGAACTACTCTGTGAAGCTCACATCGGCGACGTTTGCGTTCTGCGAGGCAGGTGAAATCTATCAAATGAATGAATGTCTACATGAAGCACAGACACCAGAGGAAACGGGATGTGACTTGAACGGAAAACAAAAACCTCATCACTATGGTGCAAGAATCAAATCAAAATGAGTGATGATGATGCTAAGAAATGGAAAAGAAGGTCAAAATGTATGATGTGACGAAGAGGAAGAAACTGAAGCAGGAGGATGATGAAATCAAAGAGGAGGGAGGAAGTGAGAACAATGCGGCGAACAGCAGAAGACTGCAGCGATGGAATCGTCTTCAGCGCAGCAGAAATATGGGTAAGGTCTAGAGGTCGATGAGCTGGTCCACCAGCAGCAGGGAGCGGGCCAGGTTGGGCAGGCTGGACTCAGAGCTGCCGCTGTTACTGCGAGAGTGACCTCCTAAAAGAGGCCAGATGGACAGGGAGGTTAGAGGCGGGGGAGAGGGGAGGAAAGCCATAGTGAAACCAGGAGAGAAATACACAAGGGTAAGTGAAACGGCACCAGAAAGCTGAGAGAAAGCATCAAAATTGTCACAAGAGGTCAGTAGATTGTCGCAAAATACTGCCGATTTTGGAATGCTACGACAAAATCTTTCACATTCTGTGTGTGAACATAACATATTTAAAGGGGTCATATGGGGCGAACAGGTGTTTTTCTGTGTCTTTGGTGTGTTATAAGTTGCCCATGCATGTATTAGACGTGTAAAACTGCAGAAATGAAAGTGTGGGAACAAAAGAGTCATTCTATGTAAGAGCGAATGCTCACCCAGACCTTCCTGAAACGCCTCGTGTAGCCACACCCCCACAAATCTACGTCAGTTGGTGGTCTGATTTGACTGAGACCGCCCAAATGTAGACGCAAGTAAGGTGGGCGTACCTGTCAGTACAACTGAAGAGGAGCCTGATGTTCCAAATATGGTCAGAGGCGTTACATTTCCCTCACACGCTTGCAGTATTCCACCAATCACTACGCACTGGTGAACTGGCCAATCACAGCACACCTCGCTTTTCAGAGCCATGAGCTTTGTCAAAAATCAGCGTGTTTCAGAGAGGCGGAGCAAAGAGGAGATACAAACATGCACGGTGTGTGAAGAATACAGCGTTTATCAACCTTAAATCCTGTTTACACATTGTGTTACATCTAAAACAAACCATAATATTCCTTTTAGCCGTGTCATATGACCCCTTTAATGAGAGAAATTACATTATGTGATGTGCAACAAAATAAAATGAATTATTGATTTCAACATTATAATGCAAGTAATTTGACAATACAAGAACCTCAAAAATCATATCTACCAAATTTACTTTCACAACGAGATAAATGAACCTTAAGAAAAATACTGTGAGTTGAGCAAATAATGGCAAAACAAAGACAATCAAAAATGTTTTTACAGTAATGCAATTCCTGCACACGACATAGCATCAAAGAATTTATTAGAAAGCGCCATCAAAACTTTAAAATACTTTTTTAATCCCTAAAAAAACCCCATAATCGATAAGTTGAATTTGAATGAAATTCTTAAGTCATGAGTGTGCAGGATGGACTCATCTTCACAGAGTTGAACATCTCTGTGCGCTCGCAATGGCAAAAACAAGGCATTTGAAACGTGCTCTTCACGAGTAACGTCTAGTGGCAGGCGTCACTTTAAAACCAACGAGAAGACGAGGAAATTCCCAGAAAGTGGTTTGTGTTCTCAAAGCTTACCTTGGGAATTTTTGGAGACCAGGACGGGTATGGGGTCAAACTCATCTTCATTGACCGCCTCAGAGCTCGGAGGTTCGAAGCCTGACATCAAACAGGAGTCTGCAGCTGAAAGGCAATAGTTAGGGGTAAAAGATTGAAGAGGGGTGTATGGATATTCCTGAACGCTTCATACTAGCTTTGAAAACCAGCGTGTTTGGGAGAACGATTGATTGTACCTGGTGGGTTCTGGGAGGGGCCTCCTGAGACAGGTGCGAACTCGTCCAGACAGGAGGCGGCCCCAAAGGGGAGAGAACAACCCAGCAGAGAATCTTCTCCAATCAAAGGGTCTGTAGCGCAGTGGGAGGAGTCAAAGAGAAACATCACACAGGCAATCAATCCAATATTGTAGACACATGCCAACATTTTAAAATGACTCAAATATTACATGCTACCAACAAACTGTCCAGGTGCAATGCGTTTGCTAGCCTAGCGTGACACCAGTATGAGGTGATGTAGATTTGAGACAATTACTATATACTTCGTGATGGGTGTGATTCCATTTTGAGCAGCTTTTAAAGGTGAACTTAAACCAATTCAAGCAACATCCGCTTCAACATGTTGTACTTCCCAATAAACATTTGTGATGGCAGCGTGCAAAGTTTTTGACGTGCGCCACACTGTCACAGCAAACACTTATGTGACAATGTGTGTGACAGCTGGCAGAGATTCAGCAGTCTGATGCTGATATTCTACCTGCCAGCGCTGCAGACAACGGCTCGGTCTCCACAGGGTGCAGCTGTGGCCGGGGAGGCTCCAGGCCAGGAATCAGAGAGTCCAAACACGCTTCTGTTTTAGCTGGGAATAACACAGAATGTGTGGAAAGAAACCATAGAAAACGTTCTGTAATTACTGACATGTAAATTAGCCGATCACAATTCTTTATGTGGCAAGTCTATCTGCAACAAATTATAGCACAATAACAGACTGTAAATGATTCTTTTCCAGGGATTTATAGCGTAAGGCATTGTAAGTCGCTTTGGATAAAAGCCGTGGAAAATCATCTAAATGACAATGTGTGTGAAAGGAGCAAGCGAGCAGCGAGACACCCGTTTACCATCTCTGGTGTCATCGATGGAACTGCCGAAGGGGTCTGCCATGGAAAGCAGATCGGGCAGCATGAGGGAGGTGTCTGGAGACTTCAGGCCCTCGATCAGCTTCTCTGTTAGTTAGCCAGCAAAAACAGCCCGAGTTAGCCAGAAAAAACACAAGAGAGGAAAATAAAGGAAAGTTGAGGCTTAGAAAACGAGGGTCGGGTGACTTGAGGAGAAAGCAAACACCTATCAAAAATGATCGATCGGTCTCGTGCAATAACAAAGAAATGTTAGGAATGCAAGTGAGAATTATACATACCACGCTCAAGAAAGCGAAGGATACCAGCACAACTTATCCTGAGAGTTTATCACGTAAAACATGATCTCAATCATTTTATTAATGTGATTAACTGCAACACTACCTGGCACAGCCAGCAAACAGGCCCCCAGCTCCAAACCCAGAATATCAACGGGTCTTTCAGCTGTTTGAGAGAAGAGAAACAACTGAGACTCGGAGCGTGAAGACCATTAAGTAGACGAGAACCGCGGAGGCAAATCGGAGTCGTTTATATGTTGGGCTCTAGTGTAAATAGACTCTGAGGTCATTGGTGACATGACTCAAAAAACGCAATGCCTCGGAGGTACGTCTTAATAAGAGTCTCCTGCTGGGCCTGGTGACCACCTATTAGAACCTCACAGGCACTGAGCATGTGCTTGTGGACAGCGAGGGAGGACGGAAACAGGTTCATGTATGGAACGGCGATTTCTTGTAGCTAAATACAGACACAACACAGGCGGCTGGGATGTGTGGGCAGACGCAGGAAGGCAGAGGAACGTCAGGTAAATAAACATTTGAACTTTGTAACTTGAATGGTAAAACGACGAAGTGAAAAAAGGTAACACTTTATAATAAGGTGCTATTTGTTAACAGTAATAAATGCGTTAGCTAACAATGAACAATTTTGTTTTTCAGTATTTATTAATCCCGGGTTAATGTTAGTTCATGTCAATACAGTTATTCATGCTAATTCATGGTGCATTAGCTAATGTTAACAGTGACAACATTTGATTTTAATAATGTATTATTAATAAATGCTGAAATTAACATGAACTAACATTAATAAATGATGCAAAAGTATTGTTCATCGTTAGTTCTTTTAGCTAATGCATTAACTAATGGTTAACAAATAGCACCTTATTGTAGTGTTAAAAAAAGATTTCTTTTTGGTCTGCAATGCAGTATTCAGAGGATAAACTTCTAAAACGCATCGAAAAAGTGTTAAATTCAGTTAAAATGTTAAAATGAACAAGATTCATATGCGAAGAACATAAAAAGATTTGGTTTTTATCTTTGATGCGTGTAAGCCCAGGCCAGTTTTAACCTCACCTGCGTGATATTCAAACAACGTTTTTTTCCTTCTGCATAAAAGAAATGTATGTAATGAATAAATCATACCACCCGCAAATGATGGAAACCGTTTTAAGATGCACCTACCAGCAGATGGTGGAGCAGGTTCTGCAGCGTCCAGTCCAGGAATAAGACTCTCAGTGACAATAAGAGGCTCCGCAGGCTCTGCCAAAAGCAACAACAAAACAACACTCATACCACTTCACTTCAGAATGACAAAACGCAGTTAGCAAACTATGGGGGAGCGTAAGTTACCGTCAGCTAGCTTGGTGAAGTCTTTGTTGAGCAGGTCCTCCGCTGTAAGTTTGGAGAAATTGTCATCGCCAAAGGGATTCCAGGAGGGCTGGTCCGGGGGACTGGTCAAGCTAGAAGCTGAAGCAGGATCTTGGGGGGCGGATACGCTGCCGCCCTGCTGGGCGGACTGATACACACTCTGTTGAGAAGACTGGGGCGAGTTTGATGGGGTGGCGCTAGCTGACCTATATTTGTGTAGCGAAACAAAACAGGAAGTTCATTTATCCATCTCTTGTAAAGGACAATGTGTTCTTCACATTTCATCATCATAACGTCCTAGAATTCCTCACTTAGACTTGTTAAGGCTGGCCTCTGCCGTGGCTGCCTGCAGCTGTTGAGTGGACTGGCTGACCGGCACTCCGAACATAGCGCTGTGGGTGACATCACTCTGGATGCGCCTGTGACCCGCCTTCTGAGCCATCCTTGGAGAAGAGGGAGGAGTCTGGGACAGTCCTGGGGCTACCGGCTAAAGGATTAGAAGAGGAGAAAAGAGCATAGACTGAGAAAGATACAAAGCATGATACGCAAATGAACGAAATGTGACGAATGATAATGAAAGGCGATTTTGCATCAGATGGAAAAAAACTTGAAATAAAAATATGATTTTTTTTCTACAGCAAATCTTTATGAAACTGCATTGAAATCTCATTAAAAAGGAAAAATGAAATGTACATCCAATTTCCCCAAAATAAACCGGGGATGATGCAACGATGATGAGCAGTCTTTGCATGAGGTAAATGATCAGTGACACTGCCGTGGACAGAGCAACATGCACTAGATGGAGGTGATTACCCTCTCTTTCTCTTGGCTGAGCTGAGACTGAAGCGCTGCCGGCTGGGGAGTGGGCGGAACCGCTGCAGGCTCCGCCTGTGCTGGGGGCGGTGCACCGGCGAGTTGCCCAGGAACGGGCTGCTGCTGCTGAACCGCCGACGCCTGCTTACGCCGCGCGCTCCTAGCGGGTGCGGTGGGCGGAGCGGGGCTGGACGGGGGAGGAGTTGCTGTGGCTTTTTGAGGGGCGGTGCTGCAGGCTGCAGCTGGAACGCTTCCTCCTGATGCGGGCGCAGCTGAGACTGAGACCAGCTGCACGGGCTGTCACACAGACAGGTACCAGACAACTATGCGATGAGCTCGAGGTCATCTGACAATTTTGCATTAGTAGTTGCAATTACGTTTTTTTTATCGTAAACTACATTTTTTAGGAAATTAAAAATGTCGGAGTAACATTCAGAGTTAATATTCTAATCTCACTTTGACTTCATTTATTTGTACCACTGACATTCTGAAAAATGATTTTCGCAACAAGCAAAATAAACCATTTCGTGTGGGTTTGGCTGCAGATCTTCATTTGCGAAGAGAGAGACAGACAAAACCGAGACGTACCACTTTCTGCTGAGGGGAGGGAGACGCTTTCTGAGACTGCAGCGCTGCGGCCGGCTGTGCCAGGTTCATGCTGACGGCTGAGACAGACAGTGGACAGATGGGCGGGGTCAATGGTTGGATACATAGTTTAAACATAGCTCAATATCTGGAAGCAAATTTGAATGCATGAACTTCTTAAAGGGACAGTTCATCCAAAAATGAAAAATCTGTCATGGTTTACTCACCCTCAGGTTGTTTCAAACCTCTATAAATATCTTTGTTCCAATGAACACAGAGAAAGATATTTGGAAGAATGTTAGCAATTTTCAGTCCTGGGACATCATCCACTACCATAGTAGGACTTTTGTTTTGTTCTGTTTTAGAATTTAGGAAAACAAAGAGTTCTCGGGCACATTCGACTACCATTTAATTCTTCCTACTATGGTAGTCAATGATGTCCCGGAACTGAAAATGACTCACATTCTTCCAAATATCTTTCTTTGTGTTCATCGGAACAAACTGATTTATACAGGTATTAAATTACATGAGCGTGAGTAAATAATGACAGAATTTTAATTTTGGGGTGAACTATCCCTTTAACTATCCCCCTAATACAACATTCACATAAAAAGAGCAGATAAGATCACAGTACTGCCCTACATTATATTTGGTTAATGTGACGTCGTATGTCAGAAATGTGAGGTGTCGTGTTCGTACCTATAGGCTGCGCGGCCCCAGCGGGCAGGTTGGCTCTTTTGCGTGGGGTCAGAGCAGCTGGCTGTATAGGCAAGATGCCCCCTAGTGCCTGAGGCTGGGATTGTGCTGCTTTGGGCCGCTGGCGGGGAGTGATGGAGGTTTCAGTGGTGGGAATGGGGTCTGTAAGTCTATGCGGGAAAAACCCCAAATACAAATCTTACAGCCTGCAGGTCAAACCCATTTGAAAGTGCACTGGAGTCACTGGACACGTACCTCGCCTTGGTTTGCGTTTGGCTCTTTTTTGCCGCCGCTTCGCTCGCTCGGATTGGCTCGGGAAGCTTAGCAGGAATGGGAGAATTCTGAGGAGCACATTTCAAATCTCATTTTTAGGATTTCGCGCATTCCTGTACGCTGATGAACAAAAACACCCAATCCAACAACCGATCCCTTGATCCCAGAGGTAGAAGCACTGACCCAACAACGAGCCGAGAGCAACCATGATGAGATCAAGCGAGGACACTAACCTTGACGTTTTGGACAGGGCCGTCCCGACGGGCTAGTTTGAAAGCAAAGTAGGACACCTGATAAATGTCGGGCCTCTTATCAGGGTCCGGTTCCAGCATGTAGCCTGACAAATCACCACCACAGAGGAAAAAAGGAAGGAAAGTGGAAAAGAGATTGACTGTGAGAAAATGAGTGTTTGTTGACAGGTTTTAAGCTTAAAGAACAGTTCACCCGAAAATCTAAAATGTGTTCTACATCACTCGCTCCATCTAAATGAAGCAAATGGGGCCTTGTCTTGAGTCTCGTGTGCTAGAGAGTCATACGATAACTGTGATGAACAGAACAAAATGTATTTTGTTGTTTCTCACTGCATCACATACACAAGCCCATCCAGGACATTCTTCAAGAGTGCATCGTCTGTGTCCCGCGGAAGATAGTCAGTCACAGATTTGGAACAATAGAGGGTATGCATGTGTCGTCACCGCACACATCACGTCACGTGAGGTCAAGAGAGTCGCGTCCACTGAGTGGTAGAAAGACTGAATGCAGCAGTGTTCACCGTTATCTGTAGAATGGAATAAAGTTGTTGGGCGCAATATTTCTGTGTCCAGGACACCTGGGGCCGGATTCACAAAACTCTTCTCAAGACAAAATATAAGATTGTTCTTACCATAAATTATAATAGGTTTATTAATAATTATAGGTTCGTAAGAATGTTCGTAAGTGCGGTTCTCAAATATTTTCTTAAGAACATCTTCATTTTCATCTTCAGGATAAAATAATATGATTACACTCGCTTGCTCGGGTGGTAACTGTATATGTTTATCTATACAATAAACTTTATGTGTGTAACAAGCACATCGCGTTCTTATATAGCCTATATATATTAGCATGTGATGAGTTAAACAGCATTTTCCGTCGCATGTTAGCTAATATACTTATTATAATACTTTTGGTGTGTTACTACGGCAAACTTCCGGCGTCTTCGGAACACAAATGAAGATATTTAGGTGACATCCGAGAGCGTTGTCAGTGTATGGCGCACGAGAGCACTTCTTCGTCTTCTTGGACCGGAGCACTTTGACGCATGCGTATTTTGTTTCGAGAATTTGGATTTTTCTAAAAAAAATTCCTAAGATCAAGTTTTTTTCGGGAATACAAAACATTCCTATCATTTTTCTTAAATTAGAATTTAAGAAAAAACATGGCAGTTAAGAAGAATTTTCTTCTTAAGAATGTTTGTGAAGTTTTGTGAAGTCGAGTCCAACTGCTTATGATTTCGGCAAATAATTGCGCGTTTTAGTCCCGGTTTCTTTGTTTCTCCTATTGTAACCAGCCATTTTGCAGAGTGTTTGACCACTCAAGGGAGCGTGTTTTCATGGTGTTCACGTGGGAAAGTGAGGTCAATGCATACCCTCTATATAAGTACGAGTGAATTGTTCCTTTAAAGCACAACCCACAGACCGACCTAAGCAGCGGTGAGGCGTGTGACACAGGAGAGACAAACACCGTGTGCCAGAGATACTCACGGATGAGACGGTGCATGTCCTGGGAATATCGAGAATTGTCTGGAATGGTAAAACTGCCGTCACATATAGCCACTTGACTCTCGCCGAAGGGCAACGTGAAGAAACAGAGCTTGTACAGCAGACAGCCGAGAGCCTGAAGAAAGAAAGCTCCAAGCTTTTACACTGAGCTGGGGCTCTTTCACGTCACAACAAGTCACATATCCCTTTTTCTTCAGCTTTACCTTTTAAAATGTCTCTTTTTTAACTACAATACCTCTTTCTCACAAACCATAAAGACTCTTTCAAATGCTTTTTAAAGACATATGTTTTGATTTTATGTTCCACAAGTTTCAAGGTTTCTTGACCATGTTGATTAAGCTCTAATGATGACCATCCAATGAATTATTTTATTAGACAAGACGTTTTTTAAATACTTGTATACCTTTGCAGTTCTTGGACTTTTAAACTGTCTAGCTCCCTGTATATGCACGTAACGTGCAAAGATAAAAAACAGAAATCTGCTATTTTTTGTTTGGTTACTGATATAATATGTGACCCTGGACAACAAAACCAGTCTTATGGGTCAATTTTTCGAAATTGAGATTTTTACATAATCTGAAAGATGAATAAATAAACTTTCTTTCTATAGATATATGAGTTGTTAAAATAGGACAATATCTGTCTGAGATACAACCGTTTAAAACTCTGGAATCTGAGAGCGCAAAAAATCAAAATATTGAGAAAATTGCCTTTGAAGTTGTTAATCAGGGGCACTGTGGCAGACCATCCACTCACAAAAATAAAGTTTTTATATATTTAAGGTAGGAAATTTACAAAATATCTTCATGGAACATGATCTTTACTTAATATCCTAATGATTTTTGGCATAAAAGAAAAATCAATCATTTTGACCCACACAATGTATTTTTGTCAATGTTTTGTGATCCAGGGTCACATATGCTTACCCAGATATCTGCTTTGGTGGTGATGAGTTTGCCATTGTACAGATTGACCATCTCCGGAGCACGATAGGACAAGGTTGTGTACCTAAACAAAACAAAAATGCGCATTTTCACAACACACCCCAGCAGTCCCATACACATTTTACAAGATTAATATTTCTTTCTGTTGAATGACAACTGTAACTTCCAAGGAATCGTGCAAAAAGATCATTTATATTTCACAAAAACAGGGAGAGAGCTACTTTTTGATTTCGTCTTCCACAACAGTCACTCCTTCAGTCTGTGGGTTTTGAAACTTCATGGTGGCGCTGCCGAAATCACACAGAACATAGTGTCCCCGATCGTGGAGGAGGATGTTTTCCACCTGCAATCGCAACTCAGACGTTAGACGAGCACTCTACACCATCGAAACAAATAACACTACGGCAGACAAGAACTTGAAGTAATGAAATCAATCTGCACCCTGCTGTTCGAGTGTTCCCTCTGAACGGAAGCACGCTCTTAGCATCACAGCAGTGATGCATGAAATGTGACTCATTCCATCAATGGCTCAAATTTTCTCGCACAATAACGTTCAATTCTTGGAACAGTTGGAAAGGCAGATTTAGAAAAGAGGGCCAGAAAGTGAAAGAGAAAAAGGAACCTTAAGATCCCGGTGGATTATGGGAGCTTTGTACTGGTGCAGACGTGCGACGGCCTCGCATGTGTCGCAGAAGATCTGGAGTGCTTCCTGTTCGCTGAAGCCTGTCTGTAAGCGCTGATTCATGAGGTTCACCACCTGACCGCCTGCTCACACACAAACCAACTTTACTACATCAAGTTTTTCAATTGTCAACTAAAACTGTGAAAAAAAAATCATTTTCAAAAAGATGGCCTTTCTTCTGAATATTCCATTTTAATGTAAAGTTAATTTTTTGATTTACAAATTTCAGTTCGGTTTTTGCAGCTTTCAAAACTGAATCAAAACAACTATATTACATATAAAACTATACACTAGATATGAACCGTTACACCGTGTCTACACCGGACAGCCTTTTACACACGTTTAACATATGTCTACCGTCAAGCTGCTGAAAAATGTAGTTAACACCGTGTCTACACCGGACGCGACGCGACACGACAAAAGACATTATAATTTTACATTTTGTCCACACTGGATGCGTCGCGTCCGGTGTAGACACGGTGTAAGTGGTAGCGTCGCTCCTTTAGCTACTCCCCAAAGCTGCGTCACCCAAACCCGCCTACTCATGTGGGAAAAAGAAAAGTTTAGTCAGACAGGAGAGAAGATGGATCGCCTCATTATAAAGCAAACATAACACAGAGAAAAGTAACCGAGGTGGTTGTTTGTGAAATGTCTTTTAGAGTTTGCTTCGCCAAAGACGAGAAAGCAAAATAAGACAGAGGATTAGCAGTGCAAAAGCTTATAAGAGCGCGTTCAGCGACAAGAAAACGCTTGAAAGATATTACAAATAAATCATTTGAAATAAAGTTTCAGTTTACACTTGCGTTGTGCTTTTTACACTGCTTTAATTCCCATTGCGTTTAAAGGTTTTTTGGCCCATCTTGCAAGTAGCCTCATACTCGTTGCTTGCACAGGCTAACCAATCTCTATGTTTCACATCTTGGAGCCAAATCACATTAAACTTACATTTACCCATCTTTTCTCTTCTGTTTGCACGGTACACAAAACACTGTCGTAAATGCCGCAATCTGCAGATTGTCACGTGAGTGAGCGAATCCACGAAGAAAAAAAGAAACCATCATATAACGTTAAATATATTGTTGTAATTTGGTGAAGTATTAAAATACGTTTAACTAAAGGTGTCATATAAAATTTAAGACCTACCATAAGTAAAAATAAGACTTTTTATGACCTTAAATTTTAAAAATTAAATGTAATACTTGTAAAGGATCCGCGGGCACCCTGTGCATGGCCAAAAAGTCAATTACCCAGCGTTAAGGCAAATTTGACTTAATTCACCTCCCCACAGAGCTGGATTAATGTCAGTCACCATAGATGTTCAGCTAAATCAATAATGCTACACTTTCAGCACCAAGTCAATACAACCTCTCAACATTAAAGAGCATGTAAGGGATAAACCACAGCTAGCCGACGCCGTGTGTTAAAGGGTTTTAATGCACAACGTGGAGGCCAAGAACCACCCGACGCAAAGTGCATTAAAATACTTTAATGCACGCCAAGCTGTGGTTTATCCCGCTAATACCATGGTCATTTGCCAAGTTAAAGCTGTTATTGATGTTTATAGTGTCATTTTGGACAAGACAGGTGAAAATGGCACTTATTTTTGTCAGTTCATTTCAAATGTAATCAAACTGACTGGAGCTACCCGTGCATTAAACGGTTTTAATGCACACCTTCCAGCCAATCAGAATCAAGTATTCAAACAGACCATGGTATAAAAACAGATAAACCTGCTACAAAAATGCAATTTGTGAACAGCCAAGATGAAAAAACACCAGGTGGCAAGACTGAAACAGTGATAATACTAAACAGGGCTCGACATTAACGCTTGTCCGGGACAAGTGAATGAGAGAATTTACTTGCCCGACCGGACAAGTAACTTGGAAAAAAAAAAACAGTGCGACATATATGTCGAATAATAAGAATGTGTGCATTAGACAGAGCTCAGAGCTGCGTGTTTGTCTTGGTTGTGCTTGTTTGTGTGTGACTATAATCAGTGTTATTTAAATGTCATCTGCTGTTCTGCGTGTCTGAGTGAATTATGTGCACACTTTAACATACAACACGAGTGATGGTCGAGGATTTATCTGCGTCTGCACTGTATGAGGATATGAACACATGAACTTCATCTCCAGAGTTGCTCTGAGAGTTTATTTTAAGAGCGTTTTACTGTTTGAGTGAAGCTATCTGCAAACAAGCGTCTTCCCAAACACCCGTCAAAATAAAAGTCCCGTTAAATTTAACACTCAGACAGAAAATACTGTAGTGTACTCAGTGTTGGGTGTAACTAGTTACTAAGTAATTAGTTACTGTAATTTAATTACTTTTCCCTTGAAAAAGTAAAGTAAGGCATTACTCTTATTTTTTCTGTAATTTAATTACAGTTACTTCTGATGTAATTAAACTAAATACTCTGTGTAATATATGTGTGTGCAATAGTGGAATTGACATCAAAATTCAAGTCTAACTTTAAAATCCGTGCTTTAATCCGTGCTTTAATGTATAATTCTCACATTTGTAATACTTTTTTTAAGTATTTAAGTTTAATATTATTTATTTGAATGAATTAAATAAGCCGTTTCATGTCTGTCCTTCAATCACTTAACTAATCAGGATGGATATAGGATATAGAAAGTAATTAGTAATTAGTAACTAAATACTTTTTGGAGAGAGTAATTTGTACAGTAATCTAATTACACTATTGAATATGTAATTAGTAACTAGTAATTAATTACTTTTTCAGAGTAACTTACCCAACACTGAGTGTACTATAGTATTTGTTATTGAAAAATGAAGTGCCCTTGTAATAAATTGATAATCACTGTATACTATAGTAAAGTTCAAAAACAATATAGTAAGAATTTTACTGCAGTTTACTATAGTAAATACTATAGTACACTAGTCATTTATGTGTACAAATATACCACTATTGTATAGTAAAAAAGGAAAAACACAGAACTTAAGAAATATTAAAACAAATTTAGGTAATCTAAAAATGATATGGCCCTAATTTATCCATCTGTATGTAACATGAATGTCTTTTGTCAGTTATCTGCCTATTCATAATGAACTACACTTGCACATTTCTGCCTGTGCTACCAAACTCTAAACCTCTCTATGTGCAAAAAAAGTTAATTTACAGCCTTAACACTAATAATAATTACTGCTTGCCTTTGTTTTATAGCAGTCACGGAGAGAGCAGGCCTGTAACCAAATTCAGGCGGCCAAAGCGGACACTAGTTAAAATGCTTAGAAGCAAACTTGACCAATCTAAATCCAAAACAATTATATTGATTATATTATAAATCAAATGAAATATCTTTTTTTATCTTTGGACAAGTCATTTTTGTACTCGGACAAGTGAATGATAAATTTATATTGTCCGAAGGACAACCACATGACAATGCTTAATGTCAAGCCCTGCAAAATGTGGATAACTGTTGTGCAAATGCGATGATGTTACTACACAAAACTCCTGCTCTATCTTTGTTTAAAGAGCGCCCGCATGTGGACTATTAACACAAATGCATCAACAACATCTATCAACTAAACATCTAAAGCAGACAAAACACATTTTACGTGCTGATCCAGACACCTTTGCCATTTAGTAAAAAATCTCAGCAAACTGTAAATCAGACTAAAGGGAAGTGTTTCATAGTTATAGCGTTACAGTAGTATAATATGCACTGTTATTGTGGTATTTTGTTATATAATTTCACCCCATTGTTATGTGTATGCTTATGGTCCACCCAGTACAAATATGCCATTCCATTTAAATATGCTTCAATACGTAAAAAAACAAAGCAGAGAGCATTATGGGGCTAAAAGGCGGCGGCGTACCTCTGCAGAAGTCCATAAGGATAAACACCTCCCAAACATCTCCGCCCCCAACAGCCGTGATGCTGGAATCCAAGAACCCGACAATGTTCTTGTGACCGTTGAGATCCCGCTGTTATGAAATCCATACAGGACAGAGGAAAGTGTATGAGTGACTAAATCAACAATGTAAAAATGATGACAAAAAATGAAAATCTCAGAAAAGACATCTCAGCATAGTGCTGGTATCTTACTGACTCCGCCCCCGTGCCCTGTAGCGTGTGCTCACCATGATCTGGATCTCACGCTGGCAGACCTGCAGGTCGTGCTCGTTGTTGACGTACATCCTCTTCAGGGCACATCGCACCCCCTGATTGGTCCGCACCAGGAACACGATAGCAAAGCCGCCTGCAGAGGAAAACAAACAAATGACATTTAGACATCTTGAAAAGTCATATGCATCACGATGAAATCAGTTTCACACCACGACATAACAGTGCCCCCTTGTGGAAGGAAAGCTACATAAAACCTACATCTAAGGAGGTAACCAAGCCATATCTGGGGACACGAATATCAAAATCATAAAGTGTCTTTTCCCAAGCAATATGCTTCACACCCAACTGCAACACCTTCATTAAACAAATGCAGGGTAGGAGGAATTTGGGTCATGTTTTGTACAGCCTGATGTGAAGTCGAAGCACTTCAAACAAGCATATTTAGCACGTGTGTGTGTTTTTGTGAACAGAACATCCATTATACAGCTTAGGGTTGATGTGACTAAACATACAGGCGAAGCCTCAGATTCGTGGCGTCGGCATAATGGAGAGTGGGGTGTTATTCCGTAAAGTGGGCACAGAGCTAAAAGTAGGACGCAGGTATTTACTCCAAGCTCTATTTTAGTCAATTTAACCGATTCAAACGATCAGCAAGACGACATATCTGCAATGCCTTTATTTATTGTGGAGCTGGGTTGTGAGCAAAAAAATCAAAAATACAAAAAAGCACTGGCTAAGACACCATAAGCTCTTTTATCAGTTTTTGCACATCAAATCGATCCACTACAACCCTACAAAAAACACATTTTTATTTGCTCCCCTCGTATCACGAAGGCCTTCATAATAGTAAGTAAACGCATGTTTCCAAATAAGACAAAAGAATGCTTTTAACAACAGAAAAAGATTATTTTACACATGAACCTAATATGCGACAAAGCTTGTATACTTCAACCATGAAACTGGATGTTTACAAAATGTCTCATTTGTAAGTTGCCTATGTTGGATAAAAGCATCTGCCAAATAAATATAAATGTATCCGTTCACATGGCTTCAGGCGACTCAATTTATACAGTACGAGCTGTATGGAGTTCATGCTTTTGAAGCTTAAGAAGAGGTGGTCACATTTACATTTAGCAGACACTTTTATCCAAAGCGACTTACAAATGAGGTAAACAATAGAAGCAACTGTCTGGAACAACATAAGGACAACAAAAAGCATAAGTGCAGTAAAACTGGTCTCATATAGCCTACCACAAAGCTAAGGTTCTTTTTATAAGGATAGAAAGAGAGCAGAAATCAGAAGTAATGGGTCAGGTGCTGACGGAAGACATGTGTTTTCAGCCGATTCTTAGAGAAGGCACAGAATCTGCTGATCGTGTAGCAGTGGGCAGATCATTCCACAAATGGGGAACAGATCCAGAGATTGATTTTTTCCCTTTTTGGGATGGCACTACAATACGTTGTTTACTTGCAGGAGCGTGGGGATCTGGCGGATACATAAGTCTGTATTAGCGAGTGAAGATATGGAGGTGCCGAACCAATGGTGGTCTTGTAGGCCAAGAGCAGAGCTCACAATCCAGAATCCACTCCCATCGTAAACAGAAAATCAAAAGCACACTTGAAAAAACATGGCCACAGAGTCTTTGAATGACACAAGGATGAGTAAAAATGAGAATATGTTTTTTTTTTGGATGAACTAATCCTTTAACTGATATTTATTTATTTTTATTATAGATATTTCTTTTAACTATCATATTTATTAGGGTTTATCTACAAAACCAAAAAGATGCAGCACTTAAAATCCACTGAATGCCTGAGTAACAGATTATGCGAAGAGATCGATAAAAGCTTACAGAAACAAGTTATTTACAGGTTGGAGAAATGTATGATCAAAGCAATCTGTCAAATTGCTATTTCATGAAATCTACAGACGAACAGTGATCACCAGGCAAAGAATTAAAGCCAGCTGAATAGAGCTGGCAGAAGGGCAGGGAAGAAAGCCGAGAAATCAAGGCATGATTCACCATCCTCCTGCTGCATTTAAAGATGCATGTGATTGTGAGTGGCACCTGCAAGGCTGCAGATTCAAACGCTAAAGGGGCAAACCACTGCGCCCTTGAAACATAACCAATCCAGCGGACCCCAAACCAAATTAGAAAAATGAGAAGACACACCTTCTGCCAGAGTTTCTTCAACCGTCACCTGGTGTCTTCCTACAGTGAACGCCCGTCCGATGAAATTCCCACCAGCACCACTGCTGGATCCAGAACCTCCAGCTGTTCCTCCGGAACCAGGTCCAGAGCCCACCAGTTCCCGCCGCGAGTCAAAAAACTTCTTCATCGTGTATTCAAATTCTCCTACTTTGACACTCAGATCAAGTGAATCAATAAGTAAGTGGAGTGGATTGTTCTGGTGCCAAAGGTCTATATCAGCTGTGACTGTCAAACATGGGCTCAGAGCCCAATTCTGATGCTGATCACTGTTTAAATGAACCGTCTATGCAGTATGTGCACTAAATTAAAGCACCACTGTTAAATATGTTCACATACAAAACATACAGCAGTGCCTCAGAGGACCTGATATGATTGATGTCCAAGTTTAGTGTCAATCAAGGATGCGGGTCCATATGACAGTATAAATATATAAATTCAGCTAAAACCAGTGTAATACTGAGAAATGAGTCTTCAAACGGCAAGTAAACGGATATTATTGTTGTGATGGATGAAAGTCAAACCCTCCATCATCAACCAGCTTTGCAGCCGTTAAAATAATCGACCTTTTACATAAAACTGACGACATGCATATAATAATCGCACTACGGCTCTTCATATACACTAAACGCTCAACGTCATATACATCAGCCTCTTATTTTGTGAAAAAATAGTAATAATTTAAATTCAGCACGCAGACAGCTAGGCGCTAGCGCTAGCATTCCTGCTAAATCCTCTCAGACTCAGGGAACATTTCATCCGCGCGCTGCTGTCAGACCCCTGCCGGTTAACGGTAACCGTTTGCGCTTTTATGTTGTCGGATAGAATCAAATTTAACACGAAATGAGCGTGTTCTTCATGGCGAGTCCCGTCTGCGGCTTCGGATGCTGCAGATGCGCCAGCTAACCGGAAACAACACCGGAAATGTGAAGCCGTTCGCCAGCGCAATGAAGATGAAAATAAAAGTCCTTCAACGCGATTTCATTACTGACGTGGAGCGCAGCAGGGCAATTCAAATCGCCATAAAAAAAATCGAATCGCCATGACAGTCAAAAAGGCTTGCAAAACACGATTACTTAAATATGGTTACGGTTTTAGAGCAAAACTGCTGCTATGATGAGACGTCAGGCAGTTGTAATTGTGTCCAGCTGTATAACATGTTGTACTCTGTCTTTTTAAGTTGTCCTAAATACTTATTTTACATGCAGACTGTACGACGTTGAGAAACTACACTGAGTGTTTAGACTGGTTGTGTGTGACCACATGCAAACCTAATGCATGCGAGGCATAGTTGCATAACCCGGGCCTGTGGGCAGTTAATGGCTGTGGCCGAAACTGTCCCATATATCCTATATATGAAGAGTTTGGTTCCAAAATGAGATAACTCGGTTTCTTTAAAAAAAATCAAAAATCATGTTTTTTATTGTGCATTCCAATAAATATCAATCAAACCGCCGTTGGTTTGTTTTGATTTAAGCCATAATAACTAAGAAAATACAGCTAACAAACACAATAAAAACATGATAACATAATAAAAAACGGAGTTATCTCATTTTGGAACCAAACTCTTCATATATAGTACACTATTTGAGGGATCATTTACTTTGTAGCTTGACCTCTCGTCCACTCAACAGTTACATGACGTGTTTTTTTTTTGTTGTTGTTGTATTTGGCCCAAGTGTGTAGTGTGTGACCACAACCATGAACCAAATGATGGGTCACATTTAGTGTTGAAAATGTTCACATTTATGGAAAACAAAATTTTGATTTTCTAAACTTTTACAAAACAACAATTTTGCCCTGTTTTGGGATTTCTTTCCATAGTTGTTTTAGAATAGCACCATGGAAGTACCGTGGAGTATTGTCCAAGAATGAGAATCATTAGTAATTTAGTACAATATAGCCTACATGGTCTTAACTTTCCATCTACCATCATTGTAAAATAGATACTTTTACTTCGTTAACTAAAATACATGCACTCACGAAACAAAGAAGCTTTTGAAATAGACTACAAACAGAGAGTACCGAGAACCACAAGCAAATGTGAAACGATCTTATCTATCTGATTATCACCAGTTCACCACAGCAGGTCATAACCGTTCGATCGCTCATATCAGCAAGCTGAGCAAATAATAAAAGAGGATACAAGAGGAGTGGCCGTGAACGAGGAACTGTAACACGATTCAGTCCACACGGCAAGACAACACCCACCAAAGTTGGCAACAAAAGTCAGAGACATTCCCGCTGACCTGTGCGTCCACTCACTCTCTCTCTCTCTCACTCGCAGCGTGAACGGGTTAATCTCCGTGAATCCAGCGCTTCAGCAGGTAACCTTATGACTTTAAACTTCATTCTGTGTTACAACTATTCTTGAATCATCATTGATCGCGCGCGCTTTCATCCACACTGTAATACATGTGCATGGGCGTTTTTGTCAGTTAAATGTATAATTTTAATACTGAACATTAAATGTGGGCGTTAAACTTGTTTGGAAAGAGTATTAGTAGTTTTTTGGCAAAGTTGAGTTCGACTTCATCCGGCCCTGCGCAGTCCGATCAGTGTATGACATCAAAGTATCGCGAGAGCGATTTAAACGCCACTGCTTTCATGTTTATAAACACGTTTTTAAATACATATGCAGAAATACTTTTGTGTGTTCAAGAAACAAACGCATTTCTGAGCATGACAATTTTGCTTAAAAGCTTTTAATACAAATAAAAAAACAACGCGCCGCAAAGTGCTTTGCATGACAAAATAAAGAGACCGCACTGTTTTGCAAATGGGCTTAGCGTAAAGTATGACACATCTGCTTTCTGACTGCAGTGAAAGCGTTTTAATATAAAACATGGAAATGTTTTGTAAACATTAATCTCTTATATAAAATAGTCATTTAAATGTAGGACATATGCTGTATGTGCATCATAAATTATGAATAAATGATGTACTGTGAGGCCCTGTCAATGGAGGAGCACAAAGAAATGAAAATGAAGAGATTGTCTGGTCTCGGTTCTCTCTGTGAGTTTATTGTTTCAAATGGAAAGCTGACACTAAGCAGAAGGCTGGTAATTACCAGTTTAGCCTCTTCTGTTTAATGAGCTGGTTACCATTTTGCTGGGCATTATTTATTTAACAGTGTCATGCACTGTTGTTAAGTCAAGCTCTCTCCTTCTTACCCATCAGTCCAATAAAGCCATTTGATTTGGTCTATCAAAAAGATAACAAGAAAAGGTCATGTGATGTAGCCCTGACCTGTCAGTCTGACCACAAAGTGTATTTGGATATTCTTGGACACTTAAGTTACACTTGGGTATATAAATGCCATTAGACACTAAATGTTTGTAGTTTACAAAGACAGATATAAAAGATATATATTGTATATGGCATGTTAATTTGTTTCAGCATTTCCTCCTCTTCATCACCAGATCCTTCATCGCAATGGCAGCGGTAAGATGCTTGTTTTGAATATAAAGAAAGACTTTGTTTAAATTATGTTACCGTACGTCTGATATTACATCTCCTGTATGGTCAGCTCAGAAAACATCTTTATTTTAGCACTTTATTTTATCTGACACACTGATACAACTAGTATAGTACACACAGTACAACTAAACATCTAGCAATTTCACATTGCAGTATCACATTACACAGACAATCAAATGAAGGTTGACCTCTTTCTTTTAAGCCGTTTTCCCTTGTATTTGTGTTTTTAAATAGATACAAATGCATATGTTTACAACCAGCTGAAAGTGAATTGTTTCTCATGATATCTTTCTTCTTGTGCTTCAATTTCTGAAATTGGTTTTGTAGAATTTTCTTTCATTCATTTATATATGAGTTGCAATGCACAGTAAAGGAAGAACAGATAACTGCCCATCACACAGGGCAACTCATTCAGTACCATCAGAAAGCATCCCATGATCGACAGAATGACCCCAATGTAATCTTAACCAATGGCTAGTTTGAGGTTTTTTTTATTTCTGGCTAAATTCTATAGATCATATGTTATTGGATAGTTGATGACTTTTATTCTGAAATGAGGAAAATACTCAAACATAATGAGTAAGTGTGTCCAAGCGTTTGTCTGTTAGAATAAATGTAGCTTTTATAGAAGCTAGTTTAAAATGAGACTTGATAAGTCTGTGTAAAGACTTTTTTTCCTGTGTAGTTGGGAAACCGTGGAACTGTGACCGAGGCTTCGGGCTTCAGTGCAGATGAAGATGCTCAGAAACTCTATAGTGCTATGAAAGGAGCTGGTGAGTGATTGAACAAATCAAAACCTTTCACAGACCATCATACTGATACACAGGCACTTGTACATTTTAGTTGAAAATGGGATATTTCACAACAGAAAAATAAAAATTCTGTCATTTACTCGGCCTCGTGTGGTTCAAAAACGTTTTTTTCTGTGGAACACATATTTTAAGAAATGTGGTTTTGTGTACACATAATGAAAGTCAATGTTAGCTTACCAACATTCTTCAAAATATCTTCTAAAAGTCATACATGTTTAAGTGATGAAAAATATTTTCATTTTTGGCTGAACTGCCCTTTAAGAAATGGGAAATAGTTGACTTCCAAACCACTTTTTTCTTTCTTCTGTGAAACACAAGAGAAGTTTTTGTGAGAATGACATGTATGTTAGGGACTGAAAGTTTGAATAAACTCTCTGGATGTTCATTTTTGAGTGAATTGCCCATTTAATACCTTTTTGTGTTTCAAGAAAATATTTTATAACACTACTTAATCTAAAATAATAAACATTTATTGACAGACTTCATTGACAGCATCTTTGATGGAGACCACTGCTTGTTTGTTTGTTTGTTTCTTTCTTTCTTTCTTTGTTTCTTTCTCTTTCTTTCTCTCATCTAAAGGCATGGCATTAGTAGCCAAACCTCACATCCTTGCATAGGATTTCTGCCTCTTTGAATAAATGACAATCATCACATATCCACTGCGGTTGCTATTTAAATGACTTCTAAACCTATTATCCTATTTAAATGTTTTACCATTCAGACCAGACATCTAAATCACATCTGCATGTCAGCTGACACCTGTGGGTCAGCTGGGCTTTTCCAATACAAAGTAGATGTTGGTCCTTCAACATACAAGGTCTTTCCTCATACTAGGAAATCTTACCACAGTGATGTGAATGCTACAAATGCATTCGTGTAATGAACTTCAGCTGATGTTTAAGACACACACACAATGGGCCTATTAAATGCAGGCTTGCTTATGGGAATTCAAGAAGTACGGTATGAATCATCTCCATGTGATTTTGGGGGATGAGTAAGTGTGTGTGCCATTTAATAAATGAAATGCTGCTGTTGCATAATCAAGCATGTGATTTCCTTCCAGTGGTCTTAAAGGGACAGTGCACCCAAAAATGATTTTCACACACAACTTGTATAAGTGTGTATGCTTTTTCCTTCAATAACACAGAGAGGTTTTGTCTACGCTATTTTTTTTCCATGAAATGAAATCAAATAGTGGCCAGAGGCTGTTAGGTGACAAAAAGGCACAACCATATAATTTGTGAGCTATATTTCTATATTAGTCTGAAGTCAATACCATACATTTGCTTAAAGTGATAGTTCACCCCAAAATGAAAATTCTACAAGGCTCCAGACTGCGCCCAAAAACGGTTGCATTCGCGACCAAAAATATCAATTTGCGAGTTTTTGCAGAGATTGCCACTGGTGAAAATACAAATGACTAATTTTAAAACTGGATGCAGCTGGACTTTTTCCGCACACTCAGCGATCTGCTCTCCCTTGTCAGGTGTCTTTACAAAAACACTGCATGCACTCAATGGACTGACATCTGGAGCTGCAGTTGCGGCATTACGCCACAATGGAGGCGCTGTTTTCTTATCAGCACAGTGAAGCACTGAGGACAGAGTTGTTTGATTTCCTCCTAAAGACCTATATTAGGAGCTTTATTAGCTGTATTTCTCGGCTGTTCAGGTGTATATTGTTTCTGTTGCATCCAAGTACTTTTAATTTCTTCATAAGTTTTCCTAAATTAACGTGGCGTACATCACTGAAATGTTTTAAGATGTGCAGTTGGCTCGTTGAATCAGCGTCAGTGAGTGCACCAGTATGAACGCGCATCGTTAGAACATTAGTGTTGATTGTTAACGCCTAATTTGTTTGTAAATTATGTTCATTTCAATTTTTTTTAAACAACGTGATTAGAACAACTCGAAAACAAATGACTCCTTTGAACCGATTCATTTAAAGTCCCATTTTTTCATGAAATATTGCAGCGTTTATTGTAAATAGTTTATCAATGTGGGCCATTCTCTTTTTCAAATTCGTGTGCCCTCATAATCTTTTTTAAACGTAATAATTGTCATTTTTAGAGCTTTTATATGCAAAATCCGCCTAATTTTGAGCCAGGAAAAACCCAACTGAAACTGTGTGATTTAAAAATGTAAGTTAATGTTATGTGGCTCTTAAAAACGATTTGGCGCCTGTTTTTTTCCCTATAGGAGCCAGTGGCTCCTTAACTTATTATTTTTTGTCTGGAGCCCTGTTCTACCATCATTTACTCACCCTCATGTAATCTTTTAAACACAAAAGAAGGTATTTTGAAGAATGTCGGTGAACAAAAACCGTTGGTCCTTATTCACTTCTATTGTAAGGACAAAAAAAACCCCAATGCAAGTCAATAGGGACCAACGGTTTACTGTTACCAACATTCTTCAAAATATCTTTTTTGTTCTGCAGAAGAAAGAAAGCCATACAGGTTTGAAAGTACACGAGGGTGAGTAAATAATGCATTCTCATTTTGGGGTGAACTATCCCTTTAAGGAACGGACTGAATTGCAAATGTAATTTAATTTCAGTCTGTTGCTATATTATGTTAATCGGAAATTACATTTCTTTCAGGCACCAATGAGGCAACCATCGTTGAGATTCTGCCTCGTCGCACTATTGCGCAGCGCCAGAAAATCAAGGAGGCTTTCAAACGGACCGTCGGAAAGGTAACATACTCGGAGACAATTTTACTCAACAGCTAACATCCACAACAACACCTTCCGTTGGAAACTAGGGAAGCTTCTATGTTCTTATCTCCGCAGAAGTTCCTGGTGACAGGAATGGAAACCATCAGGTTTATTTACTTAAAACACGGTGATTAGATAACTTTGTTGACAAGTCTGTAAACTGACAGCAATGGACAAAGCAGAACATGTATGACCGATAACACACGCCGTCATCCGGCTTCAATCATTAGCCCGTCATGTAAACGCACACAGTGAGGAGAGATAGTCCGACCGTCTTATCTCTAGAGACATCCCTGGTATTATGAGTGTAATGATAACAGAGGATGAGTGGAAAGAAGCTGCGCTTTGTCTCCTCGCAGCCTGCATTGATTTTATTGCGCTACCTGTGGGTTTGCTATCTATTAATCTGTAATCCGTCTTTACATAGTAACACAGTAACCATAAACCACGTGAATGAGTCCAGACTGTCAGTAAAAGTCACGGCCGGGTCTTGCTTGCATACGTGGAGTTTATTGACTGTTGCCGTGTAGAGCGAGAAAGAGTGAGTCATTGTGGGGGAAGTTCTGGCCGGCAGACAGACGGTCTGTAGACTGCAGGCCTCACCCAAGCTCACTCTGTAGAGTAACGGTTTCAACTAAACATCTGTTCGTAACATAAAACACCATTCTTTCTTCTTCTGTACAAATGAACTCTTGGAACATAAGGTTTATGAGAAGTATTAGTTTGCTACAGTGTGTCTGGGTGGGATGTTGTGTCGTTTTATTTTATTAATGCAATATAAGTCACTTTGGATAAAAGCGTCTGCCAAATGCATTAATGTAAATGTAAGTGACTCGAACTCTCTTTTTCCATGTGGGATGTTTATTCAGGATCTAATTGATGAATTGAAGTCTGAGCTCACTGGAAACTTTGAGAAGGTCGTGGTCGGCCTGCTGATGCCTGCGCCGGTGTACGACTCGTATGAACTGAGAAATGCCATCAAGGTTAGTGAGGACGAGTGTTTGTCAAGCTCAGCTGGTAGGACACTGCATTAGAAACACAAAGGTTGTGGGTTCGATTCCCAAAGAATGCATACCTTGAATAGACTGTAAGTTCCTCACTGCATTTATTTTCATTTATTTGGGGTATATGCACACGGAGCGATAGCGTCCTTCCGCTAAAATCTCTGCCAGCTCTGTTACGTCCGGCGCCGTAGGAAACAATGGCGTTTCGCTTCAGGATGCACGTAGGATTACGATCACCAACGTGAGTCTAATTATTCAAACACTTCGCCATACGTCGACAATCAAGAAGCAGAAGCAATTCAGGATATCCCGTTTCAAGGTACATCAACAAATACGTAAAAAAGCGAAGTGAACTTTTGCACTTACTAAAGGGATGATCACAGAGGCACTTAACAATGCTCACCCGTTGTGCCGAAATTTTAACGTTTTCTTACTAAACGCATCGTTATCACTTGGTGAAAAATCCCCTTAGTGCTATGAGAGCAGAAGTGACCTAGCTGGCAGCGATTTTAGCGGAAGTACGCCATCGTCCCGTGTGCATATACCCTATTTTGAATGCAAGTAGGCTGTTAAATGATGAATCTCGATTAATCCAGGATAAAAGTTTGTGTTTACACAATACATTTCTGTGTGCATATTAATTTTGCATTTATAAACACGTACACGTACGTATATATATAAATTAAGGAAATATTTACATGTATTTACTTCTATCTGTATATTATTTAAATTATATAAAAATATATTGATTTTTGTTTATATTTTTCTTAAATATATACTGTACATGTTTTATAAATGCAAAATTAATATGCACAGGACATATATTATATACACAAACTTCTATTCTGGATACGATTAATCGCGATTAATCGTTTAACAGCCCTAAATGTAACTTTGACAAACTTTAAAACAACATTAATTGAACTGGATGTGATTAATATAAATAAATAATTTGTCATTACTGACAACAATTGCTACTATAATGATACGTTTTCCTAGAAAATAGTTGCCTGGGAGCATTCCCTACATAACCTCCAAGTCACATTTAATCTGTGTTTCCAGCAGTGTTGTTTTTAAACATTAACCAAAAAGCTCACATTGTTTATTATTAGCTTCAGGTGACTTATTTTACTCTTCCTTCACGTTCTTTAGGGCGCAGGTACAGAGGAAGCCTGTCTGATTGATATCTTGGCCTCCAGGAACAATGCTGAGATAAGGGAAATCATTGCTACTTACAAGAGAGGTTCTTGGATCCAGATTTTTGATTTCGAAAGACAGTTCAAGTTATAAATCATTATTATTCGTTTATGAGATAAGCTTATTTTAAGACGAGAAGACCGTTTTAAACACACTACCTGTGTACCATAAAACATTGTTTGAATATGAAGAATTCGTTAAAAAATGTTTTTTTTCATTGTGCCTTCCAATTAATATCAATCAAACTGCAGTTGGTTTGTTTTGATTTAAGCAATAATAACAAAAAAATACAGCTAACTAACACAATAAATCCATGATAACATAATAAAAAACATGATTTTTGACATTAAAAAAAAAAAGAGTTTCCAATCTCTTTTTGGAACCAAACTCTTCATATACTTTTCTCCTCATATTGTTGTTTTTATTTCATTTGCGAATAACATCATCAATCAGAATGTCAAAAAAGCCTTGAGGATGACGTCTGTGGAGACACTTCTGGAATGTTCCAGAGAGTCTTGGTCTCTTTACTCGCGGTAAACAAACAATCTTCTGTCCTTTTTATTTGTAAAGATGAGTTGCTGGCGTCTTGCTGGTTATGTTTGCAACCTTTCCCACCCGGCCTCTGCAGGTGTGACCCCTGAGATCTGATCGGTTTTATTCTGCTTTGTTTATAGGCTGGCCGTGACGAAAGCTTCAAGGTAGATGATGCTCAAGTTGCCCAGGATGCAAAGGTGAGGTTTTCCATCGTAAATTTGGTTAGCAGGCGGTTTTAATAAGCACATGTTCATTTATGGTGGTGTAACGGGGTTCTGACTGCTTTAATCTGAGAGATTTACTGTACTTAATCCAGTACGGATGTATAGAGGCTTATATCCGGCGTAACATTTGCAACAATCACTAGATGAAAACAGAGGCCCTCAAAAGTATTTGGATGTTAAATGAATGCCACTGTACAGAACGGAATACTAAGTAGTATCTGCAAAAAAACATTTTATTGGAATTAACTTCCCGTTTGTTGCCATTTTGGCAATTACTTCAAACCATCAAAGATGTTTATATTGGATGTTTTGGGTTCCTTTGGGTTTGGGTTTAGAGTTTTGGGTTCCTCGCCACCGTTTGCATACTGTTTTTGCACTATCTGCCTGACCGGGGGGGGCTGCTTTAGAATCTTAAAGTTTTACTTAATTAATATTGCATATAGGAATTTATTATCTGTTATATTTGACCTGTGCTTCTCTCTCCTTTATCCTAAATGTGTGCTCTCACTGAGCGTGTGTGTGTGTGCGTACTTGTCTGTGTACGTACGTGTGTGTGTGTGTTGTGTGTGTGTGTGCGTGCGCATCCGTGTGTGTGTGTGTGTCTCTATGTCTATGTGTGTTAGTACGTGTGCATATTGTGTGTGTGGAGTGTTTTGTGTGTGGGTGTGTCTGTCTTCTGTGTTTTTAACCTTTTCTTGTTTTTGCAGGTACAACTTTGATTGTTTTGCTTGTAGTCAATGTGTGTCATGTACAGCTGCTTTGTAACAATGAAAATTGTAAAAGCGCTATATAAATAAAGTTGAGTTGAGTTGAGTGGATGTATGTAGTCAAGTCTCCTTAAATTTACAGAAGTGTCCATAATTACTCTTTGCTTTATCATTTAACACAAACAGTCATACATTTCAGCGTATACTATCATATATTTCAAGTGTGCCCTATATAGTTAGCCTATAGCAAAGGCTAAATTTATGCCAAATGTTAAATGGTTCTATGCACAAAACATAACAGAAGATGGGACAATGCGGTATAAAATTTGTCAGATCAACTTTTGGGGCAACTGCGTGTTTTTAATACAAGTAGTTAAAGTTATTCTGTTGATAACTTTTATTAGGCGATATACACAGCGTCTGAGACTACTAGTATAGGCTACATACATTTAATAAAAACTAATTATTTCCTCAGGACCTGCTATATATACACAGTATGTGCCTGATCTACTGTAGCGTTTTTGGAGATGACTCATGTTGTCCCAGCGCGATTTGAAAATCTCCCAAACGTCACCTGCAGTGCTGCAGTGATGCAAAAAGCAGACCTTTTATATGTCATTAATTTGCTTACATTTGATTATCGACTCAGAAACCTTATTCATTCTTTTTGTTATTTAATAGTATTACATTTCTGTTTGACATTTTTTTTTAATCCTAAACTTTCCTCACATTTTTCTCCACATTAAAAGAAACGCAAAGACAAATTCCAGATTATGAACGTGGTCTCAGACTTTTTGTGTAGATAAGACACACGACAGTCATGTTATTATGTAGTAATCATTAACGGTTCACAGAAGGACATATCTTAAACATGTTCTTTATTAACCAACAGGACATCTTTGAGGCGGGCGAGGCTCGCTGGGGAACGGATGAGGTCAAGTTCCTCACCGTTCTGTGTGCGAGGAACAAAAACCACCTAATTCAAGGTATCTGTGACCCTTCTGTGACATCAAAACAGAAATCCATCATTCCAGCGATGGATTACTGTAGCAGTATTAGGCAACTTCTAGAAAATAGAATATTAGGATAGACTTTGACCATGACAATTACCACCACCTTGTGGTGACTGAATGCAAATGTTTTTTCCCCAAAGGTACTGGCTTTTCAGTACACTATTACTGTTAAAGAACTGTGAATATAACTCGATGCAAAACAATGTTTAAGGTTTAATAAATGGTATGCACACACTATACAAAAGCAGTGTGCTTCTGTTCCGTTCTAAACATATGTCGTCCTTTTCAGTGTTTAAAGACTATCAGAAGATTTCAGGACGGGACATTGAAGAGAGCATAAAGAGAGAGATGTCTGGCTGTCTGGAGGACGTTTTTCTAGCAATAGGTCAGTCGTAAGCTTCTTTTTCCTCGTTCTCATTTTGTTTCTTGATATTTCGGAGGTTTGCACCTACTAAGATTTAAAATGCTTTGCAGTGAAATGTCTGAAGAATAAACCGGCATTTTTTGCTGAAAGACTCTACAAGTCAATGAAGGTAAAATGAGTCTGATTGTTATTTTATTTTGCCTTTATCAATGCAATAATGATTTGTGTTTGGGCTTTCCGCAGGGCTTAGGCACCACAGATAGTGTGTTGATCAGGATCGTGGTGTCTCGTGCAGAGATCGACATGCTGGACATCAAGGCCGAGTTTCTCAGGATGTACGGAAAAACCCTGGGCTCCTTTATAAAGGTGACACGTGTTCACGCTTAAATTTAATGTCCTCGGTTCATTATAATCACATTCCAAACGCTGCTGAACTACTTTCAATTGTAAATGTACGTTGAATACAGATTTCATATGTTTGATTGTCAATACATTTATACATTCTAGCAAAAATACCATAGAGAGAATATTTTATAAAAAATAAAAAAACAGCACCATTTGTTTTGCAGTTTATCTGATGTTAAAGCCATCACTAACCCTTGTTCTGGTTTTGGTTTGCAGGGGGACACATCCGGGGATTATCGTAAAATCCTGCTGGAGCTGTGCGGCGGGGAAAAGTAGGCGAGGCGTGAAGGGTGGCCACGTCCTGCTCGTTCATTAGCGTGAAACGCTTTCCAAAGGCCTACAACATTTCAAACACATTCCCTGTTAGTAACAGCAATCGAAACCAAACCGTGATGTTAAACAAAAGAGCAATGGTTTGTTTGTTTATTGCCTCTGAACAGTAGCCTTTTATAGATTGGAACGTGAAGTTTATCAAATAAATAAAAGGAGAAAAACAACCCATATTGATTTTTCAGTCTCACTGGATTTTTTCCAAACTCTGCACACTCACTGAGCTCCATTTATTTAATTACTCCAAGTACAATTTGTTTAATGTAACATCTATGTTTGTGTGGTTCAATTATACTAATTGCACAGGCACGTCAGACCTACTGTAGGTCTCTCTGTTTGGCACGATTAGAGATTGAAGAAGCACACTTTTACAGTAGGCAGCTTAGCTTCTATGAAAATAATCTAAAATGACACAGAATCATGTCATTTCATGTCATGTCATCAGTGAATCATGCGGCACTTTTACCACTAAGTGGCATCATGCTCATACTGCAAAGGAAAATCACTGCTGGGGCTTTCAATGATGGGGTACAAGAATGAAGACATCTTTGTCTCTCTTCCTTTAATACAGAGAAATATATTACAATTAAGTATGCATTTACATATGCATTAGAGAAACGCTTTTATCCCAACCAACTTACAGCGCATTCATACTTTTTATAAAGCTACGGAAAATAATGAAGAGAAACAGAGGAAAAATAGGTTCAAAAGAAAGGAACCTCAGGAATGACAAAGTCACTCAACAGCAATGTGAAAGACTGAGAGAATGCAAAAAAACGAGGCTTATTCCATCATCTTTTCATTTTTAGATTATTCTAAAATACATGAAAAGCATATTGAGTTATTTCAACATGAATATGATGTTTTCCTTGCAGTATTCCAGATCTGCAAACATTGCGTCTTTTTGTTATTTTGACCTTTTGTCCCGTTTCCATTTTTCTTGTTGGAATTTGAGAGATGTTATCACTAGTTCACAGAAAAACCCCCACAAATGATCAGACACCATAAACATCAAACATTTTATAGACCGTTTCATCGGTCGCGCGCGCCCCCAGTTAACTTCCGGTTTGTGTTTGGCAAGTGTCTAATAATATAACTATTTATATTTAATTAATGTTAATATTAATTTATATTATTATTTTATTGTATAATAATTGTATTAAATAAACGATTTGTTGAATTTAGTTGTATCTTCATTTTATTAAATAAACAATTTGTTGAATGGGTCCTGCAGTTTGGTCGCATTTAAACAAACCGTATGGTACACTGACATGTAGCGGTGGAGTTTGGTATCGCAGTCTAAAATCCAAATATTGGAGAGAAGTATAGCCAAATCACGATTCTTCTCGGTTTCTTTTGATTGTTATCAGAAATAATCTACAGGCACTCTATTGTTTGTGAATGTGTACCGGAAGTTAAGGTTGGGTCACAAAAGTGCGCATGCGCAATAACGTTTGTTTATGTTGTTAATGTGGAACAGTCTATACTCTATAATATAATACAAATGTTTAAAAGTGCTTCAAAGTTCCCAGCATTACTAAAAACCCGCTTGGACTAAAAACAATAAATAAACATCATAAAAATGTAAAATAAATAAAAGACTAATAATTCCCTAGAACCTGTCCTTATTCAACGGAGTAGTATCTGCTGAACGTTGTTTTATACCACTTTGCTCTACAGTGCGGGACTACAAATCTACGTCTAGATGGCAAAAGTTGAAATTCATTGTTCAAAGGGTGAGAGTCATTGTTTAAAACTGAGTAAGTCATCCGCTGTAACTGTCTGATATACATAGTTGCTAGAATAAACTGTGACTACCGGGCCAATTTACTAGAATATTTAAAGTCCCAGTGAAATTAAAAATTACCATGCCTATTTTTTCATGAAATACTGCAGTGTTTATTGTAAGTAGTTTATCAATGTGGCTCGTTTTCTTTTTAAAATTCGTGTGCCCTCAAAATCTTTAGTTAAAATCTGAAAATGCACTTCCTTCCTGTAATGACTATCCATCTTACATGAAGTATGTTAGACGGCTTGGGCGGAGCATCTGTTAACTCCTCCCCTTCAGCTGTCAGTCTTCTGCCAGTTCCACTTCAAAATGCAACGGCTGTTTTTACACACCCAATCAAATCGCAGAGAAACACCAACGCCACGCCCACTATTTTCCTCATTCAAAATTCCATTTCACTCGGAAATGCGTCAAAATACGGAAGTAAAAACGATCGCAACTTTCGGTTCACGCGGATTTTAACAATTTGACAGTGAATTTCTGTTCTTAACAGACAGGCTCCCAACCAGGATCAATGTTGTTTGCACCTACATGGAAACAAGCCAGCAGATAAACCCAGTTGAGTCGGTCATCTTTAAATGCCTGCTTGCTCAAACTGTGTTTTATAAAAGTCCGTTTTGTGTGTTACAGCAGATTGTTTGGACCTGCATTGTTTTGGTGGTACTGAATGGGTTTGCAGTTTCACAAATGAGTGGCAATTCTAGACTCTGGTTTATACAAACCACAGGTTTTACTATTGCCTGTTAACGGTTGCACAACTGAAGACCGTTTTCTACCGTTTAAATGACTGAATCATGTTGTTCATCCAGAATAAAGACTTCAACCTAGTGGTTTGTGTCTGTAATAGTGTTGAGGTTGTTAGTGTTTTCTGCCATTAAATCCTTATCCGTATTTTGCAGCCCACGGCATTCTGGGTTTGTCAGAGTTACACGACGATTATGACAGAAAATATTGTATATTTCACAGTCACACTAACAATGGCCCACAGCATAAATAAGCCTCTATCACTGGAGGCGATGCAATTTCTTCTAACAATTTCACAGTTTTCCTCGTGCTTGTCAATTTGCAGCAAAATTTCTGCATTTTTTAAAACTTGCCGCTGTTTTGTTCTGTATCCAAAGTGAGCATGAGAAACGAGACTGTAAATCGTCTCTTTCTGTCTGTGTATTTACATAACGTTACTTTTCTATGCATAAACATTCCCGGAGGCTAAAGACCGTCAGTGTCAAACTACCAGGTTGCAGTGAATATAACATGACCTGTCTGTGAGACATCAAACCGCAGAAGCATGAGGTGAATATCAAACGCTGCTTCCAGAAACCTTTCAACAAGCATCCTCCCCACTGCTCGGCACGCTCGAGTCCTGTATGTAGTGCAAACAAAACTGAATCTAAAACGCATCGACACAGGAAACAAACAGGTTTCAGGAGAACTCATTCTGCCATTACTGCGTTTATAATAACGGCCAACTGTCACGCTGAATATATGTTACTGTATATCTTTCACATAAGTGTCTCTATAGAACGTCTCATCGGACGTGTGCGCGTCTGACCCCCAGTTAACTTCCGTTTTGTGTTTGGCTAGTGTCTAATAATATAACTATTTATATTTTATTTTATTTATGTTAATATTCATTTGTATTATTATTATTGTACTGTATAATAATTGTATTAAATAAACAATTTGTTTCAATGGGTCCTGTAGATTTGACGCATTTAAACAAACCGTATGGTACACTGACATCTAGCGGTTGAGCTTGGTATCGCAGTCTAAATTCAAAATATCGGAGAGGCAAGTTTAGCCGAGTCACGGTTCTTCTCGATTTCTTTTGATTGTTATCAGAATTAATCTACAGGCTCTCTGTTGTTTGTGAATGTGTACCGGAAGTTAAGGTGGGGTCACAAAAGTGCGCATGCGCAGTAACGTTTGTTTATGTTGTTAAGATGAAACCCTATACATACAGTATATCCCAAGCATAAAGTTCAGCTTTCTGACCTTGTTATAATGCATTTGATTATCATAAGATTAATAACGGAGGCTGTGATCAATAGAAATTATGCAAATATCTATTTTTATTGAATTTTCTAGTAAACAAATTATTTTATTTTTCACTATTTCAAAATGTTATTTAATACCATTGGGTGTTGTTTTGAGTTTCTTTACCTTTATGCTGTTATAAAGGCCACGAAAATCCTGGTTAAATAAAAATAAATTAACTTGTGACTCTTATAAAGTCAAAGTCTGCTTTATTGTCAATTCTGCCACATGCACAGTAGACACATATTGAAATTGTTGAAATTGCATTACTCTCAGACCCATGGTACATACAAATAACACTACACAGAATAAAAACACACACACACACATACTGTATATATATATATAAAGACCATAAGAGCTGCCAGTTCGTGTTTATGTTTACTGAAACCACAGGAAGTTGATATGGGAAGATGTAAGGTGCCCACCACAGACCGCATTATATCCTGTGTCTTTCGGAACACTTTGTTCACATAGATATGAAGAAGCGTGGGAAAGTACAATGAAACGATGCACAAAGGGATCAAAGCGTAAAGGTGCGATAACGGAAGATAAGAGTTTAAAACGAACGGCATTTCAACCTCCCATCACAGCGTTGAGCATAAATTATTGAAGATAATCTGGGGGAGAGGAAGTAACGCATGGGTAAGCTTGCCGAACTTGCTTTAGTACATCGTAAAGGTGTTAAGATGCACGTCATATTGTTGCAGCATGTAAAGGCTTTCACAAAGTTTATGCAGGAAGAGTTTTCTTAAAATTTCTTTCATCTTTTAGTCACCCTCTTGTCATTTCAAACCTGTATGACTTGCTTTCTTCTGCAGAACACAAAAAATATATATTTTGAAGAACGTTGTCAACCAAGCAACATTGACAACCACGCACGGACACAGACACGATGGGTACCAATGTTTTTTTACCAATATTTTTCCAAATATCTTTTGTGTTCTGCAAAAGAAAGCAAGTCATACAGGTTTGAAATGAAAGAAATTTCATTCTTGGGGTGAATTTTTTGCCCATATAATATAAGCCCATATAAGAGTAAAGAATATTTGTTAAGCTTTCAAGATTGTTGTTTTTTTTTATCACAAAACAAAACGGTTCCAAAAACAGCTTTAATCTGGGAAGAATTGGATGTTTTGATGAAGAGCCGCTTGAGTTAAGATCAGCTCTATGATATTGGCACATTTTGCATTGATAAAATCAAAAAAGGACACGAAATGACAGCAACAACTTTCTCACAGCAATATTTGTTTTTACCAAACAGATCTCCTGCCCACCGAAAGCTCCTCCTAGTATGTGAAATAAATCAAGTCTTGCTCAGCCATTCAGCTCTTCATGCAAAGTCATTTCACGTCAGATCTACAGCGGAAATGAGCGGCTTGCTGAGATCATTTTTGCGTTTAAGGAGTCATCATTTGGCTCCGACTAGGATGTTCATCGGGCATGTAAAGGATTACTGAACTCTCTCGCAAGTTACTTTTTCCGTTCAAGACCTTCCCCGAGAATGAGCACCAACATACACCCCCTGCTTGTGTTTGCTCTAGCGCTGGTCATCTTCTTCACAGTGATGGGAAACCTGTTGGTCATCGTGGCCATCGCTCGCACCCCTCAGCTGCGCACCCCCACCAACGTCTTCATCATTTCCATGGCCGTTGCAGACCTCATTATGGGTTGTGTGGTGCAACCCTTGGGCACCAGCGTGGTGGTCACCGGAAAATGGCTTTTGGGTTCCACGGTATGCGACTTCTGGACATCGGTGGACGTTCTCTGTGTCACGGCCAGCATCGAGACCCTGTGTGCCATCGCCGTGGAGCGTTACGTTGCGGTGACGAAGCCCCTCAAGCACCAGGTTCTCCTGGACAAACCCCGAGTGGGCTACATCGTATGCGTGGTGTGGATGGTGTCGTCTCTCGTTTCCTTCGTGCCGATCATGAACCATCATTCTCGTGCGTCCGACAACGACAGCAGAAAATGTTACGACGACCCGCATTGCTGTGACTTCCATACCAACAAGACCTACGCCATCTGCTCCTCTGTCGTGTCCTTCTACGTGCCCCTGGTTATCATGGTCTTCGTGTACGGGAAGGTGTTTGCCGTTGCGACCCGACAGCTGAAGCGAATCCACAAGGACAGACAGCGCTTTCTCAGCGTTTCTGTGGAAGACTCGGAAAAACAGTATAAAACTGACGAGTCTTGCGGAAGTCCGCTTCCTGCGGACCTAGACGATCGGAGACCCAGCCCGAGGCCGTTGAAGCACGTTTTCAGGGAACACAAGGCGCTCAAGACGCTGGGGATTATAATGGGCCTTTTCATTCTCTGTTGGCTTCCCTTCTTCCTCTTTAACATCATAAAGGCCTTCAACCGCGAGGTGCTGTCACAACACGTCTTTTTGTTTTTTAACTGGATGGGCTACGTTAATTCAGGCCTGAACCCCCTCATCTACTGCCACAGTCCAGAGTACCGGACTGCCTTTCAGAACCTTCTAGGATGCAAAATCAAACGGTTGGATAGTGACGCCATGCGGCAACACCTACAGACGCTGACCTCGTGCATTCACAGAAACAGCTCTGTGAGAATGGTTTGCTTAGCTAATAAAAACCCAACTGTGGCACAGAGCACAAATGTGAAAGACGCAGAGGTAGAAGCTCCTTTAGGAAGTGAAGTTCAAAGTTGACATGGACCAGACAAAAGGTACAGTAAGAGAAAAAATGTGCCGTATTGTTAAAATCCCTTACCCAAATGTGACAATTTCGTGCCACTGACAGGAATGAGACCTGAAGTTGTGTGGGTTGTGCTGGATGATTTTCACCTAAAGCAACAAAAGACTTTCAATAACGAAGGACCAGAATATAATATTAAAGCGATAGTTCGCCCTAAAATGACAATTCTGTCTTTATTTACTCACCCTCATGTCATTTCAAACCCGTATGACTTTCTTTCTTCTGGAGAACACATAGGAAGATATTTTGAAGAATGCTGGAAACCAAACAGCATTGGCCGCAATTGACTTCCACTGTATGGACACAAAACCACTGAGGCTTTTCTCGAAATGTCGTCTTTTGTGTTCCACAGAAGAGAAAGAGTCATATACAGGTTATGAATGACATACGGGTGAATAAACGATGATGGATTCTTTTTATTTTTGGGTGAACTATCCCTTTAAGGCGAGCAACTGCACAGCAACACACACTCATACTGATAGGCTACTTTTTATCATTGCACTTTAGTGAATCGAGTCATGATTTTGAAGATTGAATACTCTTATTTAGTTAATTTCCCCAAATCTGCAGTGGCACAGCTTTAAGAGGCATTCAAAATAAGTCTCAGCTATTCCCACGCCAGTCATCTCCGCGTTTTGGTGGTGCATGCGGTCTGAACGGATCAATTCCTCTTTCAAACGCTATCAAGCATGAACTTCCTATTCCATGAATGCCACACATGAAACTAAAATAAAGTTATATAAGGCCAGTGTGTCCAATGGGCTTAAAAAAACCCACATGGTCACGTTCAACTCATCTTAAGTTCAGATTCAGAAATGATCTAGATAAGGAAACCAAACAGAAAGTGGTTTTTATGGCAATGCTTCTCAGAATTAGCAGGTCTTTGTGAATTGTGCCGCCGTGTCCCTGTCCCAGCAGGCAACCTTGCCACTTGAAGTATTACAACAGACCTTCATTTTCTCATGATTTTCTCCACTTTGCATTTCATGTGGGTCTCGATTTGAATGGAAATCACTGGGGTGAGATTAGACCTTTCGTGCAGCACGTTAAAACTACACCGTGCCACAGATTCCAGCCATGACAGAAGATTTCATGTCTTAAGCAGATCTCAGGAACTCAAAAACTGATCAACAGATGCAGTATCATTCCTAAGTGTTTGAGTGTCTTGTTGTCGCATCACAAAAATAAAGAAGCTGTGAATTCTGATGGTGTGAAACATCAAGGCCGTGTGTTTTCTAGCTTGTGCATAGTGCTTTTATCTACTGTAAATAAGTTACATATTTGAATTATTAAAAAATTACTGTTACTATTTTTCTTACATTTTTATCAAATAAATATTTTTTTATTTCAAGCCGAGTCACTTTTAAATGTAATCACACATCTCTTCACAATATGCCACAGGACGTGAGGATCCATAAATGTCTATATTACAGATAATGTTGAAATGACCAGAAACAGTATTTAAATATATCAGAAAAATATGTATATCGGCTTAACACAAACTATATGTCATTTGAATAAAAAGTATATCAATAAAAAAAGACTAAAAGAGAATATAAAAGAGGAGAATCTTTGGTCAGGCAGATCATTATTGGCCTGGTCTGGATCAAAATTAGTGTTAAATTTGCGTCTGCTTTAATCAACAGCATTCATCTTCTGCCGGAGGGGATCAGACATCATTCCTCGGTGCACGCATTACACAGAATATGATGATTGAACAGGACAGTTTAAAATCCGCAGATACAAACACATCTGAGAAACGTTATACCGCAAATCCCTCTGATGTCATTGAGACGTGCAATCGCAAAAAAGTACATTTTGTGTGTAAACAAAACACACACACAATGTTAATTTCCGGTTCAAAGGTTGAATGAGTTCATAATTATTTTCCTCCCACAGGACCTCTGATGATGGAAAACAGCCCCCATGTTTTCAAGGGATCGTAACTGTACCTAGCATTGCTGTTTTTCAAGGGCCCAGAAGATAGAATTCTGAGCACTGCCCACAGATGAAACAGACACGTTTTGAAGTGGATCGATATCTGTACATGAAACAGACGTTTCACCTGACGTCTACAGCCACATTTCAACGAGCAAAGAGTTTCATCTTGTAATATTGCAACCAAGGTCAAACAAGTCTGAATGAAGAGACAGGGGTTTTGATAAAATGTTAATATATTTTGCTATCTGCTACGTTAAGCGGTGGAGACAAATTTCTATTGATCTTCTGATCATAGCACTGCCATCCCTTGCCATCAGTCTTTGATCTTTCATCCTGGTGAAAAAAAAACCTTCTCCAGAAACCTGATTTAAAGCCTGATAACCTGATGTTTTTATTGTGTTAGTTAGCTGTATTTTTTGTTTGTTATTATGGCTTAAATAAAAACAAACCATTTATTGATATTAATTGGAATGCAGTGCACAATAATACAAATAAACAGATTTCTCTCATTTTGGAATTAAACTCCTCTTTTCATCCAGCACTATGTTGAACTGTGCAAAGCTATAAAAAGAAAAAAGGTGCATTTAAGTCAAAACATTCACACAAGGTTAAATTTACTGTTATTTGTTGGCTGTATTTTGAACATGAATTCAGTTGTGTTTTATAAGTTAACGACATCACAAAGGAAACGAGTCATTTTAATTGGTCTGTTCTGGATGTGAACGTCATTGTCATGTCAAAGGAACAAAAACGCACAGAGACAGACAGAGACAAAACACATTAGTTTAATGAAACTCAACTCCACGGTTCTTCAAACGACGTGAGATTTGTCACGTACGGCATTCTCCGAAAGGTCACAACATCGGATGACGATTCTGGTCTTCTGAAGGCAGTCGTTTTGCAACATCTTTATATTAGAAATACAAACTTTATGGATAATTTATTTTTAAAATGCAATCCAATTTAAAGTTAACTGAAAACTTGATTTCAATCATGTCAAACAAAGCACTTATGTAACTTAAATAAGGTTCCTCTTTGTGGTTTGTTAGCACAGTGGAGGCTGTTTTGCATAACATTTATTTCTGAGACTCGCTGAATTAAACATAATATGATGAGGTCATGTGACATGACAAGCATGTTAATTCCAAACTTAGCCATTCACTAGTTATTTATTACAGTAAGCATCAGTATTATTATACATGTAGATGTTTTCAATGAATATACACATAAATAAATATGAGAAATGTTCATCGCTTCTATCACATTATCTTGAATTAACTGGTCATCAAATGCAAATAATTGTTGTTACAAGAAAGCAAAAATATAGTTTTAGCCTAATGAAGAGGAGCATATGCTCACATATGAACACTTAAAGGGATAGTTCACCCAAAATGAAAATTTTTCATTCTTTTTTTGAAAAGAACACAAAAGAAGGTATTTCGAAGAATGTTGGTAACGGAAAACCGTTGGCCCCATTGACTTGGTTTTGTGTAATGGAGTGAATTGGTACAGCTGCTGTTCAGTTACCAACCGTCTTTACAATATCTTCTTTTTTGTTCTGCAAAGGAAAGCAAGTCATACAGGTTTAAAATGACAAGAGGGCAAGTAAATGATGACAGAGTTTTCATTTTTGGGTGAACTATCCCTTTAAGAATTTCCTGCTGGTTGCCCTAAATGACCTTTCTTAAAGGAATAGGTCATTATTTACTCACCCTGTTGTCATTTTAAACAGGTGTTATTTTCTGTCTTCTGAAAATCACGAAAGAAGCCGATATTTCGAAAAATGCCGGTATAATTAAAAACCATTGGTCCCCATCGACTTCTATTGTATGGACACAAAACCAATGCAAGTCAAAGGAGACCAATGGTTTTCTGGTACCGGCATTTTTCTAAATATCTTCTTTTGTTTTCTGCAGAAGAAAAAAGTCATACATGTTTGAAATGACAAGATGGCCTGAAAATAATGACAGGATTTTTGTTTTGAAGGTAAACTATTATTTTAAGGAATGTAGTTTGATGCATTAAAAAGTACAGATGTCTTTATCTTAGCAAACCTCCAACACCCTAACATTGCTGCTTAAATCCAACAGAAAATCTCCACGTCTCTGCCTCCTTTCAGTGATTTTTAGAGCAAATAGTCTGATGCCAACACCTTTCTGGCTGTCTTTCCCTAAAAACCCTCACTCTTTGTATGAAGGTATATTCTGTATGTAGTCTCGACCTAAAAGCCTGTATGCTTCACAGGTGTGATTGCCCGTAAAGAACCAGCCCAGCCTTTCAGGTCAAATGTTCACTCATCAGGGCTTATAATAGCTCCTTTTATTCACTGATTTCTACTTCTCTCTGATGCAGAGCCGTCCTGCACCTGTGCATCATTGTATTTTTAAAGAAAATAATGTAAATGTACAGTAAATTAACAAATAAACAAGATATTAGTGGGAGGAATAATTAAACAATCAAGGTTCATTATTTTATTCTACATGGTCTCTATGTGTTCACAATTTTATGGTATATTAATGCCCCCTTCAGGTTGTGGTTGACTGATCAGCTCTCTCAGGTATAATTGATTCTGATTGGTCAATTACAACATTATGTGATTTATTGCATTATTATCACATAAGGGCTACAGTACATTTGTCTGTAAAGTATTTGTAATGGTTTTATCATTTTAAAATAGTCAAGTGTTACAATTGATTTTAGACAATGACTCTTTCAGTGTCATTTGCATAAAAAGGATCAAATAAAATATGTTCTGCATATTTTATAATGTACTTGCTTAAAAAACAGAACATGTTCATCAGGAACGCCATGTACACACATTAATTTTAACGTCTGCCTCGTGCAAAGTGGTTTGTTAAAGGGACAGTTCACCCAAAAATAAAAAAAAATTCTGTCATCATTTACTCACCCTCAAGTTCTTCCAAATCTGTATATACTTCTTTGTTCTGATGAACACAGGTTAAGATATTTGGAAGAATGCTTGTAACCAAACAGTTCTTGGCCACCATTGACTCCCATAGTAGGAAAAATGACAATGATAGTGAAAAGTGCCCCGGAACTGTTTGCTTTCCTGCATTCTTCCCAATATCTTCTTTTGAAATCTACAAAGCATTTCTTCCTACTCTGGTAGTCAATGGTGGCCAAGAACTGTTTGTTTACAAGCGTTCTTCCAAATATCTTTCTCTGTGTTCATCAGAACTAAGAAAATTATGTAGATTTGTAACAACCTGAGGGTGAGTAAATGAAGACAGGATTTTCATTTAAGGGTGAACTGTTCCTTTAAGACCCGTTCACGTTAAAGGACAATAAGTACAAAGATGGAGTTTTAAAACTCATTCTACATTTAACAGAATCAACAAGTCAACAAGACCGGTACAAGGGAACAATATTGTTGGGATCACTTTCGATTCCAGCTGATAAATAACATCACTACATTGAAGCCTAGAATACTCATAACGTTATTGTCAAGTGGTGTGAATGCGAATATAGTCGTTTTCATTATTTTTTTGGTGTGAACAGGTCTTCAGAATATGTGCAGTACCAACTTGTTCCATTAACATCATCCATGCTTGTTCCAAACAACATGTAATGGTGAATGAGACACAGTATAAGTCAGAGCTGAAAAACAGACTGATCCCAGAACAGTTCAAAAGCTCTTACGGAACTGAAAATGATGTCTGTATTATTCATTTCTGTTAACAGAGCAGCACCAGAAAGCGCTCATCCGCACGCACACCACAGCCCAATTCATATCACTGACCGGAGGTAAAATATCAGCGCTTGTGGAACTTGTCACACACGTGTGTGTGTTGAATCTCACGCATGCTATTAAAGAACAATATCAAGAAGAGAAAACCCTCCAAAGACACGCTCCGTTTCATCGTTCATTCTCATCAGGTCTGATTCATGACAGGGACGTTCAATAAAACCCAAAGGGCATTCAGACCTGAGACGACCACCGTATCCATTCGACAATTATAAGCTTGATAACTCCCATAGCAATGGAAATGGCGGATTAGTGGATATCATTACAATGATTTCAGTAATCCCACGAGATGTTTTAAACACATTTTGATTTAATCCATCCAATATATCCTATAAACAAAGACCTTTAATTTAATTCTCCACTGGGACACAGTGAGCTAAAGAGTAAAGCCGAGAGAACAGACGAAAGAATATGGAAGTAGAGTATATGAATAGAGAAGAGCAGTAATGAGATTGTAAAGAAATAAAGGACACTTGCTGCGTCCGTCTACGTGAAATCAATGCAATCAAAATGAGGATAGCTGGGAGCCATGACCACTAAAGTGCAAAATGAATGAGGGTTAGTAATGATAGAGGATGAAAAGTGCACTTTAACAGGAAGACACAATTTCTCATAATAGATTTGATGAGTTTGCCATGGTTGCGTGTATTCAAAATGATGACGCCCCACATTGAAATCGAAGGAAATAATTCATGTTCCACAAGAAAAAAAACAAGCGCGAGAGTAATGATCACCTCCGCTGTTAGCAGGCAATTGGCTTTCTCAAATGAAACTGAAGGAAATAAATCTAAATTAAAGGCCGCAGTCAAATTAATTAAACAACGCCATGAATGTCAATTGAGTTATATTCCAAAATATTGAAATGGCAAAAAAGTCATCCACCTCCCCAGCCTTCATTAAATATGTGCACAGAATCTCTACCGCGGACAACGAAATACGACAGTTCATGCTGGTATTTGCATTTGAAAGAGGCTACTGTATTTTTTATTATATATTTTTTTGTAAAAGTAGAAGCTCGTATGCAAATACAAAGGCACCGCATGAGTCCATGATCATAAAGCACTGCAGGAAGCACAGCTATTATGGAAATCATACAGTAAATTATTCCCAATCATGCCAAAACAGAGCCACATACACAGCCTGCCTTCCTACTGGACCAGACTTACAAGCTATATATATATACTGTGTGTATATATATATATATATATATATATACTGTATATATATATTGTGTTTTAAAAATATGCAAATCTCATTTCTTGGAAAAATGAAGCCAATAAAGAATCTGGATGTAGGCATACATTTTAAAATCTAATGAAAAAAGGGGATGTAGACAAACCTTTTTGAAACATTAAAAAGCAAAGTACACAAATCATATTTAAGTAAATTGCATCAAAATGAGGCATATGCGAAAATACTAACAGAATACTTGCGTAATATAAACAAGTCATAAAAGAGACGGCGTAAGAACAGAGAGAATGCAATAGACAATTCGGCACAGGGATGCGTTTCTCTAATATAAATCCACGCCTAATATAAATTGGAAAATGTGCCTCTGTTGTGAATATTATGAAAGCAGAAATGGGTTTGTTGATGATTGATATACACTAATGTACAGGTAAATGCTCATCCCTTGTGTTATTCTGATAATGCACAGACCAATTTGATATTATTTCATTTTACAATAACAGCACTCGCTGATGTCCTACACAATGATCTTCCCTCGAGCCATAAGTTCTACACGGCACCAATATACAAAAATGCTGAAATGATGCATAATATTAATTAATAGGGATGCATGATTAATTTTTGGCCATATCGGTATCGGCCGATAAATGGTCATTTTTAATGTTATCGGTATCGGACGATAATAGAATTTAGGCCAAAATATTGTAGCCGATAAATCTTAAATAATTTCCTCTGGTTAAACTACTTCATCTGCACGCTGCTACAGTTAAAATACAGTCCTGTACTGTCTTTCTGTCGTGATCATTCACTTACTGATATGAGCAAAACATTGCCGATGTAGGTACAGTATGTAGATACAGTATTTATGAATGTGTAAATTATAGGATCAAAAGCATATTGTTTGAAACAGACTGCTGTCTGAATGCTTTCTGTCTTGAGACCTCTTAGATATGTGGCTATTAAGAACATTTTTCTGGGTTGCTCTTGAAGAACATCTATAATTTGTTAATTAAATAAAACGGTAACACTTTACAATAAGGTGCTATTAGTTAACATTAGTACATGCATGCATTAGCCAACACATTAGCTAACAATGAACAATTTAATTAGTCATCATTTATTAATCCTTGTCAATGTTAGTTCATAACAATACAGTTATTCATTCATTCGTGAGTTCATGGTGCATTAACTAATGATAACAGTGACAACGTTTGATTTTAATAATGTATTAGTAAATGCTGAAATTAACATGAATTAATATGAATAAATGCTTTAGAAGTATTGTTCCTTGTTAGTTTATGTTAGCTAATGCATAAACTAATTGCTAACAAATAGCACCTTATTGTAAAGTGTTACCAATAAAGGATATACCAGAAAAGTTTAAAGGTTAAAGAATCGTTAACTAGTGTAAAGTAGGCCTGGTAGTTGGTACATGATTTTCAGGGGGAAAAGAGAACTAATGGTTACTTTGTGTTTCTGCAGTGAATGTTATCAAATAAAAGCATCCACTAGTCAGTCTTAGAGAATTTTATGTTAATATTTAGATACTGTATATCAGCCAATACATCGGTTATCGGCTTCCAATGTTAAAGAATTATCGGTTATCGGCGCATCCCTAATAATTAATGTTTGATCTTGGCCATGAATTGTGGCTATAGACAAGTCATGAAAGTAAAACAGCTCATCATCTAAAACTAACCACAAAAGTAACAAAAATGTATTCAAGTTTGCCCTGTTATAGGCTAATGGTGACCTGAGGGTGCTATTTAGCAAATCTCTGTTAAAAATGTTCCTTTTTAGAGGATGCAGTCATGTCAACAATACACCCTTCAAGATGCCCCAAAATTGCTGAACCAGCTAAGGGTTTCCATCACAAATATAAACCACCTGTTTACCATAAAAACCATTACAACATTAAGTCTTATGTGTTTTAAGTTTTATTCCACTCAGATTTAATGGTGTTCTCAACACATTACCAGTAGAGACCATTATAGGTACCAATAAAACCATTACAAGTCCCATTATAACAAAATATATTAGAATTTCTTGGGGGGGAGGGGGGGTTCAACAGGGGTCAATTTAGTCAGAAAACAAACATCTCATAAAAAGACAGAAGAACTTAACACTCTCACACTCATATCCATCATACATGCCAATACCAAATCAAGTGTTAAAAGTTTCACGTAAACAAACAGCTCTGTGTTGGTGGACTGTTGAGTCATGTAAATAAAACAGGTGACAAGACGAAGATTAAATACCAGGATGAGGAGATATTTCTGTCGGAGTTCACATCCACGAAGAAGAATCTTTACAGAAGTCTTCCATGACTTCGGATAAGAGATAAAGGTGACAGAAACTGTGCAAAGAAGAGAGAGAGACGGTGATAAAACACTTGCACGTGCAGTCACGTTGAGTTATGCGGTCTGTTCCTCGTGTTTCTTCCACAGAACTGAAGAGGAGCACAACGCCGCTCGTGCGCGCTCCCGACACGCTGTTTAAAGACGGTGCGCGTTCTGGACTCGCTGTTTGGAGAAGCTGCGCGCGTAGATACAGTGCATGCGTGCATTTGGACTCAGAAGCAGGATTATTTTCTTTCTCTGAGGTAAACGAATGTTTATTTTACGCTCCTTAAAGTAAAGTTTTGCACGTCTTTTTACCTGGAAATTGTGCGTTTCTAGAAATAATCTTATTTGAAGGATATGGATTAACTCTTTAATTCTTTTCATGAATCATTGTGCTTTTTAAATTGTTTAACTGTTTACATTTTTCTAAAAAAAAAGGCTATAAAAACAGCTAACGTTATGCTGCCGCTTTCCCTCCGTGACAACTTCTCCCATTTACAGTAAATGGTTAGTGTGTGTTAAACGAACTGTTTTTTCACTGGTCAGTAATAGTGATGTTAAATAGCTTCTTTGTTGCAGGAAACATTAAAACAGTTTTAATAGAAGAAATATGAAAACAGTGACAAACTACTGCTAATATAATGCGTGCATTACAGTTTAAATGTATGTATATATTGCTATGGATCTCTTGATAAATAACAAACTATAATACAAACAGTAATTTACCATCAAAGCATTTCAAATTCATTCATTCATTCAGATTCATCAAACACTAGATGTCCTATATTGGTCATGTCTTTGGACGGCTATGAAGACCAAGAACTTCCATTTAATTTAGATTACAGGTTATAATGGGCTCACATCGAAGTGAAAAAAAACATATTTGCAGTAAATTTGTGTGTGTGACTGTGTGATGATCAGTGTGCGTGTGTGTGTGTTCATGTTTTTACCTAAACCTGAATGCACACCAACACATGGGGACTCGTGTCACTGTGGGGACAAAAATTGAGGTCCCCATAAGCACAAAAGCTTATAAATTGTACAGAACGATAATTTTTGAAAATCTAAAAATGCAAAAAGTTTTCTACGATCTTTAGGTTTAGGGGTTGGGGATAAAATATACCATTTACAACTCATTACGCCTATGGACTGTCCCCACGGAGATAATAAAACATACATGTGTGTGTGATGATCAGTGTGTGTGCGCGCGCGTGTGTGTGTGCGTGCATGGGATTATTTGAGAAACTCTGCAGGGTGCACCCGGGCTTGGATTGTGGCTGAAGGAAATGTTGTTTATCAGCACTATATCTGTGTTCTTGGTCCATATTAACAATGACATGAATAGATGTATTTATAGTGCAGCAGAATGCAACTGGACTGTACCATAAGGAACATAATTACCCTTTCAAGTCACTGTATAGATCCATAAGGTTAACTGTTGTGTTTCTCAATTAAATTCATTTGAACTAGTAGTATGACCTCAAAAATGCATCCGTCTCAGTCCCCACCCTCCCACAGACATAAAGTGAGGTCTTTCAGACGTCTGGTTGTTTTGTTTACGAGGCAAGTGAAGAATTTATGATGTCATTTAGTAAAGCTACTTAACATAATTGTACATTTTAATTAATCAAGTCCACAATCGTAGTTTTTTATTCACTTCACTTGACTTCACCTCAGAAGGCTGTATCAAGGTACAAAAACACTCCTTGAATATCTTTCATCAGATTGTAAAATCACACATTTCGAAATCAACCTCGGCAAGATCCGAGAATACAAATGGCAATTTAACAAAATGACAGGCAAAGTGAATGTAAATGTCTTTTTTAGCATTCACAAAACAATGTCAGTGCAGATGCGGTATTTTCCTGCTGGCATTCATCATTTGTTCCTCTGACGGTGGCGGTACATTAGCTGAGGATGAAAGGTACAGACTGCTGTGTGTGTTAAAAAGCTTTCACGCTGGAATAAGCTGATTTAGAAGCTTTTATAAAGCAGCTTTTTTGAAGTGCAGATCATTCAAATGTATAGGCAAAAAAATACTTTTAACATGTCGCTTGAGGCATCCTGAGCTGCAAATCAAAGATCTCAGTATGAATTTTTAGGCATAAAATAGCATTTCAACCTGTAAGTAAACTGCATTAAAAATATTTTCTCATCATTTATTCACCCTCATGTCATTTAAAACCTGTATATTGAATACAAAATGTGGTATACAAAAGATATTTTGAGAAACGTGTCAGTGGTTTTGTTCATACAATGGAAGTCAATAGAGTCCAATGTTGTTTGGTTACCGACATTCTTCGAAATATCTTCTTTTGTGTTCTGCAGAAGAAATAGTCACACAGGTTTGGAATGAAATGAGGGTGAATAAAAGTCGACATCCAAAGATGCTTGCTTAGTGATGATCTTTGTGTCCAGCAGGTGGAGACTTTGGAGATCTTTGTGGAGGATGGAGGGTTCTGGTTGGCCAGGTGAAAACGAGCCCCCTGAATCCCACGTCTACGAGGTGACGGTGGTCCAGAACACCACGGCCCCTCACAACCACCCGTTCGCGGACGTAGCCCTCCTGCAGACCTTCAAACCGCTCATCATACCCTGCTACGTTCTCGTGGTGCTGGTGGGCGTCTTCGGCAACTACCTTCTGATCTACGTCATCTGCCGCACGAGAAAGATGCACAACGTCACCAACTTCTTCATCGGCAACCTGGCCTTCTCGGACATGCTGATGTGCGTGACCTGCGTTCCCTTCACGCTGGCCTATGCTTTCAGTCCCCACGGCTGGACCTTCGGACGCTTCATGTGCTACCTGGTGTTCCTGATCCAGCCGGTCACCGTATACGTGTCCGTGTTCACTCTTACGGCCATTGCAGTCGACAGGTGAGCTTGTGCAACCCACCCTCCTAATGACCTCTGTAATGGCTCATCAGATGCGACGCTTTTACACGGCACACATTTCAAAGCTTAGTGTGGTTAAAGTGGCTCGGGTCACTTGAGATGAAAGGACCCTCTGATGCTCCTGTGTACATAGTGACATACTCATGTTGTTCTTTTGAAAGACGTCGGTAGGAAGCTTTGTCTGAGCGTCTGTTTTATATCGGAGGTCATTAGAAGTCGGGTGAGGATGCCAGTCACTGACGACATCATTTCCTGCGGTGCTTTGATGTTGGTTGGCAACTGCAATCAAACTGAATTCTGATTTCATTCACTTTTTGTCAACTACAAAGAACCTACAGTGCAACAGAACGGTTCTGTGAGTGCGAAATGTTCTTTATAGAACCATATCCTGACAAAGAACCTTTCTAGAACCTAGCTTTATTTTTAAGAGTGTCAAATAAGAATGTGGGGAGAAAGTGTACTTAAATGGACAAACAAAACCTAAAATAGGTTTGACAGCAGCATGAAACCCCAGTGGACTTTGATTTCATCATCAGATCATGTGCACTGTTGATGACCATCAGCTCTGTCAGAACAGAAGCTGAAATCATTGACATAACTTACAGCATCTTTCATCGCTCTCTCCGCAGGTACTACGCCACCGTGCACCCTTTGAAGAAGCGCACCTCAATGGCGGCCTGTGGGTATTTGCTATCCGGAATCTGGGTGCTGTCGTGCGTGTTAGTAGTGCCCGCCGTGGCCCACACGTATCACGTGGAGTTCAAAGAGGAAGGTCTAACCATCTGCGAGGAGTTTTGGTTAGGCCAGGAGACCCAGAGACTGATCTACGCCTACAGCACGCTGCTCCTCACCTACATCCTTCCTCTATCGGCCGTCTGCGTGTCCTACCTGTGCATCTCCGTCAAACTACGCAACTGCGTCGCCCCCGGGCACCGGACGCGAGACCAGGCCGAAGCCCAGCGCGCCCGGAAACGCAAGATCTTCAGGTTAGTGGCTCTGGTCGTGGCCGCGTTTGGAGTCTGCTGGCTGCCCATCCACGTCTTCAACGTGCTGCGTGACATCGACATCCTTCTCATTAACAAGCGTCACTTCCTGTTGATCCAGCTGTTGTGTCACCTGTGCGCGATGAGCTCGTCCTGCTGCAATCCCTTTCTGTACGCGTGGCTGCATGACCGTTTTCGCTCGGAGCTCCGCAAGATGTTCACGCGTCACCGTCGCATCGGCATTCCTACCAACCAATGTGCCACAGCCAGCGTGGTACTGTGACCTTCATGGTAGTGGTGGGATTTACTGCGGAAACGTAAAAAAAAGGAAGTGCAATTGAATTCATGTGGAAGGGATAGTTCACCCCTAAAATGAAAATCATCATGTCATTTCTCAAAATATCTTCTTTTGTGTTTAAATGAAGAAAGAGTCACATACATGTTTTGAACGATGTACGGGTGAATGAATGATGACCATTTTTGTATTTTTGGTTGAACTATCCCTTTATTGGTCCATTACATGTAAATAATGTTGGATTATCATTCCTGTTCATCTCATTGGCTGAAATCTGCTCATGAGCACATCCAGCTACTTTTGAATGGCAATCAATGAAGAGTGGATTTTTGGCAGCAGAATGATTAGTTACTGCATCTAACAGAACTGGATTGCGGTCCAATGTTCATCCCCTTGGACTAACGGGAGTACACAGAGATTGCAAAGAATTGTGGGTAAACGTAAAAATATTATTGAGCAAGTAAAAAGGGTCTATTTTGATTTTACGGTGTATGTGTAAACAGTGACACCTTCTATCATTTGCTTTTTAATTTCCACATTTATTTGACCTCTCTAAAATGATTTTTGGTGCATAATAATTAAAGATGTGTTCTGACATTAAATGGACTAAAGCGATATGTATGTGCAATAAAGAAAGAGTTTAAAGACTAAATCTGATCACAGAGCAAAATATTGCCAAGAAAATGCATGCTATTTGATAAAAGAGAATAAAGTCTATTATGATGTGGTGTCTTTCTTACATGATTCAAGACTACAAAACTATTGAAGACTTCAACTATTAGATAAACGTCAAACCAAGTAGCATTTGCATACAAATAATGCAAGACCATTTCTCAAAACGTACTCACTTTAAGTACACGTGTAAAGTCAGTTCCCCTCATGTTCACATAAGTGTCAATTCAATAACTATGGACATGTTCCCGTAATGTCTGACAACCAGAAATTGTAATAATTTGTCTCAAGTCTACATTTTGAACAGTATTTTGTTATTTTATTATGATAAATACATCACTTAAATCCTCAACAAAATAGATTGCATGGCAAACAGCTGTGACAGTACACAATTAAAATAAATGAACTCGGGTGCGAACTCAGAACAATATATTCACGGACAAGGAGCACAGCAAAATGCTAAAACATATGTACACGGGAAATGTAATGGCTGCAGTCATTATTCATTATAAACAATATAAACCTCTAATTCACAGATTCAACCTTGAATACTTCAATTCACTCAAAAATAATAAACAGTCCAGGAAGAAATGATCTTCTGAATCATATGCCAGGAACTGTTTTTATTAATAAGAAAATGATGTAGAAGCATTCAGTGCCATATCCTTGAGTCAAGAAGAGTAAAAAACAAAAAAAATCAACGTTTCAGTAAACATGATAACTTCAGTTTGGAATGTAAACACAGCTACGCTTCCTCCAGCTCATTCTGAGCCCTTAAATACATGTTAATCTCAGCCTGCGAGCGAATGTACGATTCAATCTCGCTGTCGGATATGTCCTCGTCTCCCGTCACTTCCATCTGCGGTTCGTCCACCCTCTGCCGTTTGCAATTCTTCACACAGGGAGGTAAAAACAAGTGCCTTTTTCCCCAGTGGTTTGGTGGTAGTTCTGTGTCTGAGGTCTCTTTATCAGGAGCATTCTCAACCTGATCAGGATCCGTGACCTTAGGTGGATCTGTGTCATTTTCGTCGTGCGTGGTTCCAGGGCTGGGTGTACTTTCAGTCTTTAAAGGCTCATTCTGCAGTTGTTCTTCGTAGTTCCTAACCGCCCTCAAAAGCAGCACCCGGTGGTTCTTCAAGATGTCATCCACCAGCGTGGCCACCGTGTTGGGCTCCACCGTATTCCCCCTCAGCCAGGGCAGCTGTCGGCCCAGTTTGCACAACACCTCCCGCAGTTCGCTCAACCGCTTCATGACCGTATCTTTACTTCTGCGCCATGCCTGTTCGGGCGCCTTTCCAATCTGGCAGAACGCACTGAATGTGTATTTCATGCGGGCCTACGAAAGATTCATAAACGGGAATATTAATCAATTCCTCTGACAATATAAAGCTTTGATGTGTCATTCTCATGTGTCTCAACAGGCTCGAGGCTTTCTGGATATGTTTGTGGTCCAATGAAACATACATAGAAATGTCCAAAAAATGTCAAGATGAGAAATAACACGTTACATGGTAAAGCATTTTTAGTTGCTGTGCAATGATCTATCACAAGTTACACATAAATACATGGAAAAGTTGAAAAATGTTGTTTTTTAATAAATAATACATTACTTAGTTAAATTATATACCATGCCTGTAATAAAAATTACCCATCATACGTCATACTCCACAATGTTTCTTCACCACACGTCTCACTTTGTATATTTAGTTATTTAGGTGTCTTCACAATTCTAAAAATATTGACTTGTCGGCAGCATTCAAAAGTAGGAAGACATCAAGTGTAAAACCAATGTTTACGTAACATCCTGTCTAATGCAAAGTCTCCATCTGGTCATTTACTGATCAAAAGGATAAAATGCTGTATGATGGAAGAGTGGAATGAGGTCAGGTTATTTATTTAATTTGTGTTTTTTAACTTAAGATTCTATTTTAATTAGGCAAGAAGCATTTTAGTCATTAAATATTCTCTCGGTTATCTCTAAAGCTTACTCGAAATACTTCTACATCTTTAGATGTGAGATAATGGGGTTTTGGAAGCTGTTCTACTAACAATGTGCTTGCAGAGTTATGAAACGGTTGTTTGTCTGTGAAAGATTCGTTGGCGCATGTTATTCCAAAGATGAATCCAATGAGCAGAAGGGCAGCACGAAACGTGCATTTGATTTTGAGACATTCCCACTGAGTAGAACATTCACCACATTTAGCAGAGGCCATGCCACGTACCTTGGGATTTAGAGACTGCCAGGCCACGTACACCGCTGCCATGAGGAGGGGCAGAGGATGGCGTCCCGTAACTATCCAGGCCTCTGCGGCTACTTCAATCAGTGCTGATGTTCTGTCCACCAACTGCTGGGGAGTTTCAGATAACACCTCATCCACCTGTTCAGGACGCAGCTTGAACCTGCAGAAATACAAATGAAGATATTTCTTAAAGGTCATCGAAAGTTCATGAGTGGTGACTGAGGGTTTCTGTCAAACCGTCTGCACTGGATTCACGAATGGAAGTCATACTGGTTCGGAACAACACAAGCGCGAGTCAATAATGCCAGAACGTGGAGGCAGAATCATACATACTCATAGCAGAAGCTTTCCAGCAGGTCTGTGATGCCTTGGGTCGTGGTCTTAATGTTAAGACTCTTTGTAAGTTCTTGATAAACCGGACCCATTGAAGGACTGTCCGTCCCCAATAGGTAGCTAATGGTCCCCATAGCAATAGGCCAGTTGCCCTGCCTACAGACAAACAGTATGCAGCAGCCTCCCAAGATCTCCTTCTTCATCAAGGCGGCGCGGAGGAAGTTTGGGTGATTGTACGCACGCTCAAAGAAACTCACTGCTTCAGCTTCCATGTTACTGGATAAGCGGAGTATACGACACAAGGCACGAACACGAGAGAAGCCTGGGAAGTCAAAGAAAAAGGTTTGGATTTATCAGGCGCTTTTCTTCAAAGTGACACATAAAGTTAAACATTCACTCATGCGCTCTGTTAGGAAATCACACACATGACCGGGGTTACATTTTAGAAAATAACAGAACGATGAGTAAATGATAAAATAATTTTCATTTTAGGCTGAACTGTGGTTTTAAGCAGGTTCCTGAATATGCCAACATCTGTTTACCTGCAAGTAGATTTCTGCACGGTGTCTTGCTCGCCTCCGTGGAAAGATAATATGGCACAGCTGAAAAGAAGAAACGCACGCACATTTTAAATGAGAATGAGCTTTATTGGCCAAGTATGTTTCCACATACGAGGAATTTTGTTATTGTGACAGAAGCTCCACAGTGCAACAGAAAGACAGCACCAGGACAGAACACAGATGAAAATAATAATAATAATAATAATATACAATAATATAGACATAGGCAATGAATATAGAAATAGGGAATGTATAAATAAATCAAGTGTGAATTATGAGCAGATGAAACTGAATGCATTGTGCTGGATTACATCTGCTCATGGCCTCTTCGCTCAGCGTGGTGGTCAAATGCCCCTCTTCCGACACAGTGCCACAATCCTCACATACCCACTGAGTCTGCGAGTACAGATCATCCCTTACAACATTAGATGAGCCACACTCCCGACAGCTGCTCGGCATATCTGAAAAGCCCAAACAGACAGCAGTTCACAATCAGACCCTTTACACAAACCAGCTCCGTCAATAGAAATTAGCACACCTTATACAAAACTCGACATAGTTTGGACTACAGTCAAAACATTAAGCAGACGCCCTCATAAATGTAGTTTTCTTTTTGGGACTGTCGTGGTGAACAGATGGCAAACATGTAATATACGGTATATGAAATGAATACAAGTTTCGTTACGAATAAGAAATGCTTAAGAAAACGCAAGGATAATGCAGACTTACTGATGATGGTCGCCTGTCAGTTAGGCGACAAAAAGTTTTCAGAAAGAAACCCGCTTAGTTTCTGTATTAACAGATGAAAGCGGCTCCTGTTCGCCTCTCCGTGCGACACACGTACGTTTGTTTAACCGGCGCGCTTTTTGATGACGTCATTGGTGCGAGCCGAAAGTAACGCGGCTATGCACAATAAAAGTTCCCTGCGGCACAAAATAAATGGAGAGTTTGGTTCCAAAATTAGATAACTCGGTTTTAAAAAAATCATGTTTTTATATTGTGTAATAATATAATAAAACATAATAACTACTGTATCAAAAAAAAAATACAGCTAACTAACACAATGAAACGCAATAAAAACATGATAACAAAATACAAAACGTGATTTTTTAAATGTTTTAAAAACGGAGTCATCTCATTTTGGAACCAAACTCTTCATATGTTATTTTTTTATTTTAGTAATACTTAAACGTAATAGCAAATAATATCTAAATGTTTATAAATGTAGTGATCGTTTAGCTAAAGAAAGAAATAATGTTATGGTCTCTTTATTATTTTCTTTTCTTGTCTTGACAGTGGCAAGTAGTCACTGTAGTTTTTATAACCACTCTTAGGTGGTTTCCCTCCAGGCTTATTACAAAAACTCCAACTGGTCCCAAACGCGGCAGCTCGAGTTCTTACACGTACAAAAAAGTATGAACATATTAGCCCGGTTCTGTCAACATTGCACTGGTTACCTATAAAGCATCGCGTTAACTTTAAAATCTTGCTTATTACCTATAAAGCCCTACATGGTTTAGCTCCTCGGTACTTGAATGAACTCCTCTTGTATTAATTACAGTCCTACACGTGCATTACGCTCTCAGGCGTCCTCCCAGCTAACACAGTTACGTTGTGACGACGTACCTGGACCGGACCATATTCGTTGCCACGACGTACCATAATAACGTTCCAGCGACGTAACTTTGTGATTCCCATATTCGTCGTGACGACGTAACATTGGACGTTATTGGGACATGGTGATTACCTGAAGACATACCTGGAACGTACCAGTCACAGCGACGTATCAAATAACGTTTCTGAGACGTGATGAGCATGTCCTAACGACCAAACAGTCACGTTGTTAAAATCTTTTTATTTTATTTTATTTAAACAATTATCATCCCTCACATGGAAGATTAAATTTATTTGTGATTTAATCTGTGCGTTAAAGAATACATTTTATGCATAATTGGAGTAATTCTCTATTCAAATATGTATAAAGCACAGTATAACGATTATAAAACTCAACACAGCACTGTACATCACAATCAGATATTTTATTTATACTGTACATGACATAAAAAATCAAAGACTTCAACACAATATAGAGGATTTAAAGCAGATATTTATTGACAGAGATGAATAAACATTATGTTTAGGCTTAACATTATATTGTTGTCTTACCACATACGTTTAGCAGGTCTTCCGTTTTTAGAAACAACAATCAAAAGCTTCTTTAATAACACACAAACATCAGGGTCCGTTCATTTAAACGCGCTAAATCGATTGAAAATCACTAAAATATGTGTTTACTCTCACATCTGTAAGGTATAAAGTAAAGAAAGAATATTAATAAACCAGGCAAGTAAAATCAGGCAGTGAGGTAAAAAGAAATGACCGTTAACGTTTAAATGACGAGAGCGCGCGGCTCTTTGCAGAACAAAGGCGCATATCAGACGCGCGCGCACAAAATAAGTAGTTATAATTGTAATATCGAATTATACTCCAGTTTAATAGCTGTCTGAAATCAGATTAATAGCATTCGTTTTGACATTATAACAGATTTTATTCTGATCATAAAATTTCCAGGTGTCCAGGTCATCTGAAGACGATCCATCACGTCACTACAACGTTCTCAACGGGATCAATTCATGACGTTATTTGAGGACGTGGCTCAGACGTTTCTGGAACGTAAGCAAAAATTCTAAGAAATGGAACGTTGCCAAGACGTCCTCAGAACGTGGTCACAAAGTAATGTCACGGTGACCAAATGAAGACGAACTGGCGACGTTGTCAGAACGTACTGTGTTAGCTGGGCTGTCAGTTGGTAATACCTTGAATTTCAAAATCAAGTGCAGGTGGTAGATCCTTCTCCTATCTAGCACCTAAACTTTGGAATAGTCGTCCCTGCACTGTCCGGGAGGCAGACACACTCTGTCAGTTTAAATCTAGACTAAAGACGCATCTTTTTAATCTTGCATACACTACTCTTCCATAATATAAATCCTCAGAGGGTTTAGGCTGCATTAGTTAGATCAACCGGAACCAAAAACACAACTGATGTACTTGTTGCATCAAAGAGTGCAGAACAGTGCTCTACTCTCAGCCAATCTTGTCTCATTGTTCCAAGGTTACCACAGCGAGCAGGATGCAGTTCATGGCCTGACCTGATGGTAGAGTGGAGAATGGGAAGTGGGGACCTGACAAGAGCTGAGATGATAGAGCTGGATAAAGAAGGACGCGGCGACTCGACACGTCTTCACTACATGCTATTAGATTATTAATGATAATCTTAAATCTATAATTTACCTTATTAGTAAGGTTATTTATTTTTATTTAGCCTTGTTGTGCAAGCACTGTCGAGTTTGTGCAGAGGCAGCAGCTTTTGCCAGAGGGGAACTGGAATCCCCTGGTTGGGCCTGAGTTCTCCTGAGGGTTTTTTTCTCCATTGGAGTTTTGGGTTCCTCGCCACTGTTTGCATACTGTTTTGCACTATTTGCCTGGCCGGGGGGGCTGCTTTAGAATTACAATTTTAAAGTTTTACTTAATTAATATTGCATATAGGAATTTATAGTCCGTTTAATATTTGACCTGTGTTTCTCTTTCCTTTATCTTAAATGTGTGCTTTCACTGTGCGTGTGCGTGCGTCCGTGTGTGTGTGTGTGCATAATGTGTGTGTGGAGTGTTTTGTATGTGGGTGTGTCTGTCTTCTGTGTTTTCACCTTTTTCTTGTTTTTACAGGTACAACTTTAATTGTTTTGCTTAGTCAATATGTCTCATGTACAGCTGCTTTGTAACAATAAAAATGGTAAAAAGCGCTATATAAATAAAGTTGAGTTGAGTATAAACATGCATTTTTTATTAGCCTACTTCACTTTTTATTTTCCCTTTTATTTTATTTTTCTGCTTTTATATCTCATGAAATGCCTTTCCTTACAATAAAAACATAAAAAACATGAGCTGTGTTTTAACAAATGCACAAAGACACAACAACACAATGTTGCTATTTGCACGGTCACACCTGTGACATTCTTTATTTCCAAGTTGTAGCATAAAGTCGTCGGGTTATATGAAAAGGACTGTAGGACTGATTATCAAATCATATTTACAGATGAAGAGATTTTTTAAGGACAATTGGTCAAAAATCCTTTTAAAGTGCTTCATCATCATCAGAGCTCAAATACAGCGTTTGGTCACAATGAAAATATAGCTCTGTAATATAAAATACTTTGCATTTAGAAAGTGCTGTTGCGTTTACTGAAGTGTGCGTCACTGTTTTTGACCACAACAGATTTTGGAGAGTAAATCACATATAGTGCAGCATAGAACAACAGTGCATGAAACAGTCGAATCGGTCCATTCAAATCTGAAGAAAGCCACATCCCAGTATTGCCATTTGTATAGCACGAGACTTCATAAATCAGGAATACATCAGCCTGATCTTCAGCTCAGTACTTCACAAGTAGTTTCAGCCACTGGCTTTAGTGTAATACCTCTGAACAGAGCTCAACCTTCTATTTACTGTCACCCCATATTTGTGATTACAATAATAATATATACAAAATCCCACACTGCCAAAACCTGCTCATGCATCTCTTAAACAGCCTTCTTCATCGACTTCAAAGACATTAAGATGCTGGGTTGCTCCTCCATGACCCGGACCAGAAGGTTGTCTATATACTGCTCCATTTCCATGATCTTGGCATCTTTCTGAGACAGCTGATCCTTCTGCTTTTCCAACAAGTTGACCAGCTCCTCGTGGGTCAGCTGGGCGTAGGGCCCGGTCCTTTTAACCTCTGGGGCCTGAAAATGAAGAACAGTTGTTTTAAACCGATTCTATAACCAGACGACATTGGTTCTTATTTACATTTGAAGATGCTTTTATCCGAAGTGACTTTTAAAGCAGATTATCTCAGCTATGCACACACTCCCAAACACGTAAAGCCTGCGCGCAAACATCTGCATGAATAAGGTCATTTAAATATAAATGTTAGTGTCTTCATGTTTCGTTCTTTAGAGGATACTTCACCCAAAAATGAAAATTCAGTCATCATTTACTCACCCTCAGATTGTTCCAAACCTGCATCAATTTCTTTGTTCTGCTAAACACAAAGGAAGATATTTGAAAGAATGTCAGTAACTGAGCAGATCTCTTTTTTCTTTTATTTTTTTTTTTTTTTTTATTATTTTTTTTTTTGTTTTTTGAGATCTGCTCTGTTACTGTCATTCTTTCAAATATCTTCCTTTGTGTTTAGCAGAACAAAGAAATTGATGCAGGTTTGGAACAATCTGAGGGTGAGTAAATGATGACTGAATTTTCATTTTTGGGTGAACTAGCCCAAATCACGCACCAATGCACAGCATCTCGTCTCAAGCTGTCAGATTTCGATTTCTTGCATGTGAAAAGGCTGCGGTTTGTGTAGCAGAACAATAGAGTAAGAAACAAAAAGAATAAATCTTACACTACCTTCATCTTGACTTGCACGCCCTCAGCCATTTTTGCGGATGTGATATTGTCTTGGTTCTCTTTGAAATCTTGCTGGTTGTCAATGGTGCTCAAGGGTTTCACCGCGTGGGGCCTAAAAAGAATGGGAGAGCTTTAAGACCCTCAAAAAGGGGGAAATACAAAGCAGGATCCAAGCAAATCCATTATTTAAAAACAAAGGGTGATGCACAATCTCTGCCGCGAATTTCGGGGCTCTAAAGAACACTGAAGGGACATTGGCAAAAAATGAAATCTATTCAAATATGTATTTCCAAACTGCTGGTGTTGGTGCAATGTACTTGAACTCCTGAAAGTGCGCTGTAATGTTTTTCAAATATCGAACAAAACTTCACAACCTTATGAACTCTCAGGAACCGCAGTATTTCGAACACACACAACCTTTACGTCTATCAGGCTACGGTTCTCCAAGTTCTACGATATACCTCACCTGCAGGGTTTGAAGGCAGCGTCGCCTTTTCTCTTTGGTTCACCTTCATAATTCTGCCCAGAAACGGTTTGAGCATCAATAGGCGACACTCTGGCCCGAAGTAAAGTCTTGTTCCCTGACGCGTGCGACTGGACCGTCTCAGGAGCTTGACTAGCGGTTGACGGCGATTTCAAAGTGGGCAAAAGGCCACTATGAATCCTCAATGTTCCGTCTTGATCTTGTCTTGTTGATTTCTGGTCACCAGTTGTGGCAGGAGGCAATGGGGCATGACTCTTCTTTTTGGTACCTTCTGTATTCAAATCTTCCTTTCCACTTTCTTTGGACTCAAGTTTTAAGACAGGCTTGACAGATATTAGAAGATGATCAAGGTTGTGACCTGACTGAGACTTATTTGGCTGATCTAAGCAAGAGTCTGTCGTCAGAGAGGCTCCGTCTGGAAACAAGGCACGTTCAGTTACATTTTGGTGGTGATGAATTGTTCGGTTCTTGGGTTCAGGCAAAGATGCAGAGTTTTCTTTCAAAGTTTCTTTTGTTTTTAACGAGGGCTTTGCTGGTGCCGGTCCCTTGCCGTGTTTTGCCGTTCTTACCACAGGAGATGTAAAAAGGTTGGTTTCTTCTTGAGAAGACGTACGTTCTTTGTTCAGAACCTCACTGTTCTTGGAGACATCTGGTGGTAAAGGTGCCGGTCGTTTGTCTTGGCGTAAACTAAAGACATCGGGTTCTCCACTGTCTTCCGATTCACTGCGTGTGTGCGTGGCTTTCTCTCTTGGTGTCTTGTTCTGAGGAGGCTTCGGGGCACGTCGTCTCTTCTCTGCGCCATCTCCACGACTGACGTTATCTGTGTTGCCACTTTCGGCATCAGAATCATCTAAGAACGGGTTGGTTTTTGGCGGCGATGCTTGAGAAAAGACGGTTCCAGAAACAGAAGAACTAAAGAAGCAGGATAATAAGATGGAAAGTTAAAGTCGATCAAACACATCAGCTAAATACAGTGAGGGAAATAAGTATTTGATCCCCTGCTGATTTTGTAAGTTTGCCTACTTACAAACAAATGAAGGGTCTATAATTTTTATGGTGGGTTTATTTTAACTGATAGACACAGAATATTAAAAAAAATCATGGGAAAAAAATGTTATATAAAGGTTATAAATTGATTTGCATTTCAGTCAGTGAAATAAGTATTTGATCCCCAAGCAAAACATAACTTTGTACTTTGTTGAGAAACCCTTGTTGGCAAGCACAGAGGTCAGACATTTCTGATAGTTGGTCACCAGGTTTGCACATGTGTCCGGATACATTTAGTCCACTCCTCTGTCAATCTTTAAGGTTTCTTGGCTGTCGCTCAGCAAATTGGAGTTTTAGCCTCCTTCACAGAGGTTCTATAGGACTAGGGTCTAGAGACTGGCTAGGACATTTAATGTGCTTCTCCTTAAGCCACTATTTGGTTGTCTTGGCAATATGTTTTGCGTCTTTGTCATGTTAAAGGCTCATCCATGACCCATCTTCAGTGACCTAGTTAACGGGAGGAGGTTCTCGTCCAAGATTTTACGGTACATGGGCCCGTCCCTGTAATGATAGTGGTTTTGTTGAGTAGTGGCAACCCTGTCGAGTATATATCTGCGCATGTGCAGAGGTACGTGGCAGGCTAATAGTGTGGCGTGGTGGCAGCACGCCACTGGGAATACTGTCAATAAACTAATTGACTTCAAGATTCAATTGATCTGCAGTGTTGTGTTTATTGGCACCTCGACTACGACATGGTGTCAGAAGTGGCTTCAGAAGTGAAAGTTTGTGGATAACGCCTATACGTGTGACGAGAAAACACAGCAGGATGGAAGGATTACAGCCGCCTCCGAAGCTTCAACTGACCGGTAATGTTGCTGAAAACTGGAGAAGATTTAAGCAAAGATTTTTGCTGTATTTGTCTGCAATTGATGGAGATCGCAAGGTAGAAAAAATGAAGGCGTCATTATTTCTTCATGTGGTTGGTGATGAAGCTTTGGAAGTATATAATAATTTCACTTTTGAAGCAGAAGAAGAGAGCTTGAAGTTGCAGCCGATAATGGAGAAGTTTGAAGCGTTTTGTATACCGAAGAGAAATGTTACTTATGAAAGGCATCGATTTTTTATGTGTATGCAGAAAAGCGGAGAAACAATTGACCAGTATGTGACTGAGCTCAGATATAGAAGTAAAACGTGTGAGTTTGGAGAGTTAACAGATTCCCTGATAAAGGACAGAATTGTATGTGGAGTACCTGACAATGGATTGAGGGAACGATTGCTTAGAGAACAAAATTTGGATTTAGAGAAGGCTCTTTCTCTTTGTAGAGCGGCAGAGACTGTAAAAACGCAAGCTAAAGAATTGTTGAATGAAACTTGTGCTGTGGATGTCGTAAATAAGTACCAGACAACCAGCGTAAGTGCAAACCAAGCAATGAAGCAACCAGAAAGAAGTAGAATGGTAATCGATAAGCAGCAGAAATCATGTGATCGTTGTGGGATGCAACATCCACCGAGAAAATGTCCAGCTTACGGTAAAAGTTGCAACAATTGTGGAAAAGATAATCACTATGCACGCTGTTGTAAAGCTAAACGAATGTCAAGCCAAGTAAATGCAGTTACTGAGTGTGAAGTTGAAGAATTTTATGTGGATGCAGTAGCAGAAGGTGGAGAAGGAGAACAAAAAGAGTGGACGGTACAACTGCAAATAAACAACATGACAGTAGCATTTAAAATTGATACTGGAGCTCAAGTTAATGTCATTTCTGAAATTGAGTTCAATAAATTAAAGCCTCGACCAAAGTTGTATGCTGCTAAAGTAAAAGTGACTGGATATTCTGGAGCGAACATACCAGTGAAAGGAAAATGTGTTGCAATAATACGATATAAGGATAAAGAGCATAGTCTGTCATTTGTAGTGGTGCCAAAGGATTGTCAAGGCTTGTTAGGCTTGTCTGCTTGTGAGAAACTGAATCTGGTTAAAAGAGTGCTGGTCGTGGAAGAATCAAAAGAGTCTGAACCAGAGTATGACTCAGTTTTAAGAGAGTATGAGGATGTGTTTAAAGGCTTAGGCTGTCTGTCAGGTGAGCATACCATCCAAACTGATGAAACGGTGCATCCAGTTATACATCCATGTCGAAAGGTACCGTTTGCACTTCAGAAACAATTAAAAGATGAGCTGGAGAGAATGGAGAAGTTAGGAGTGATACGGAAAATAGATCAGCCCACAGAATGGGTTAGTTCATTAGTAATTGTTGACAAGAAGAATGGAAAACTTCGAATTTGTCTCGATCCTAGAGATCTGAACAGAGCAATTAAGAGAGAACATTTCAAGCTTCCTACACGTGAAGAGATTATGGCACAGTTTGCAAATGCCAAATATTTTAGCAAGCTAGATGCATCATCAGGATTTTGGCAGTTAAAATTGGATGCTGCCAGCTCAAAACTTTGCACGTTTAATACACCATATGGGAGATATTGTTTTTTAAGGCTTCCTTTTGGAATTGCTTCTGCTCCTGAGGTGTATCATAAAACAGTGCATATGATATATGAACACATGGAAGGTGTTGATACATCGATGGATGATATAATTGTTTGGGGAGCGTCGAAAGACGAGCATGATGCAAGGTTAAAAAAGGTTTTGGAAGCAACCAGGCGTGCAAATTTGAAGTTGAATAAAGAAAAGTGCCAAATGGGAGTGACTGAATTAACGTTCTTGGGTGACAATATCAGCAAAGCAGGAGTGCGACCAGATCCCATGAAGATCTCTGCTATTGAACATATGCCAAGACCACAATGTGTAAAAGACGTACAGAGATTCATGGGTATGTTGAATTATATGAGTAAATTCATACCTAATCTGTCTGAAAAGATAGCTCCATTGAGATGGTTAACTGAGAAAAAGAATGCATGGAATTGGAATCATGAACAGGAGTCTGCTTGGCAACATTTGAAAGTGTTATTAACTAAAGAGCCAGTGTTGAAGTTTTATGATCCTAAACGTCCCATTAAAATTTCATCTGATGCTTCACAAACAGGATTGGGAGCAGTCCTACTTCAGGATTATGATGGAATCTGGCAACCAGTTGCATATGCATCGCGCTCGATGATTGATGCAGAGTGCAGGTATGCGCAGATTGAAAAAGAGTTGCTAAGCATTACTTTTGCGTGTGAGAGATTTCATCAGTTTGTGGCAGGTCAATCTGTGGATGTTGAAACTGACCATAAACCCTTGATTGCATTGTTCAAAAAATCTCTTAATGATTGTCCATTGAGAATCCAAAGAATGATGATCAGATTGCAACGTTATGCACTAACTGTGTTCTATACACCAGGGAAACTAATGTTTTTGGCAGACACCTTGTCCAGAGCGGTGGATCCAACTACACCCTCTAGTGGAAAGTTGATGGAGGATATTCAAGCGTATGTGAACATGGTTGTAGAAGCTTTACCTGTTGCTGATTCTAAAATGAAGTTGATCTGCGAGGAGATGGAACAAGATCCAACACTCACTCAGGTGAAATATTATGTAATGAATGGTTGGCCAGATGTGAAGCAAAATTGTGTCGTGAGAAGTCATGAATTTTGGAATTGCAGGTCTGAATTATCTGTTTGTGATGGCATTCTATATAAAGGAAAGAAAATCGTGATTCCGAACAATCTGAGACAGGAGATGTTGAAGAAAATCCATGAAGGCCATTTGGGAATTGAGAAGTGTAAAAAAAGAGCTCGTGAAGTCATGTATTGGCCCGGAATTAATCAGGACATCACAATTGCCGTATCTAAATGTCAGATATGTGCCAGATACCAGTTTAATAATCCAAGAGAGCCACTAAAGTCGCATCCAGTACCTGAAAGACCATATCAAAAAATTGGTGCAGACATTTTTACATGTCATGGGAAAAATTATCTCCTAGTTACGGATTATTATTCATTTTATCCTGAAGTGTGTGCTTTAAGCACAACTACTGCAGAAAACGTCATTTCATGCCTGAAATCGATCTTTGCTCGACATGGAGTGCCAATAGAGGTTTTTACAGATAATGCCTCTCAATTTGTTAATGCTAGTTTTCAGAGTTTTTCAAAAGACTGGGATTTCCGGCATACAACGTCGAGTCCATATTTTCCTCAATCTAATGGACTTGTGGAAAAATCAGTTGGAGTTGTGAAAAGATTGATGCAAAAGGCAAAAGATGATGGAAGTAGTTTTTATATGGGACTGCTTGCTTATCGTAGTACACCTCTTGAGTGCGGAAATTCCCCAGCATATCTTTTGATGGGACGACGTCTTCGTTCTAATCTACCTATATCTGAGGATCTTCTCTTGACAGAGGGTAGTGAGAAAGTGAAAAAGGTCAAAGAACAACAAAAGGCCAAACAAAAGATCTATTATGATAAAGGAACTCATCATTTTCCTGAACTTTGTGTCGGTGAGGAGGTCAGATTTNTACAGTGAGGGAAATAAGTATTTGATCCCCTGCTGATTTTGTAAGTTTGCCTACTTACAAACAAATGAAGGGTCTATAATTTTTATGGTGGGTTTATTTTAACTGATAGACACAGAATATTAAAAAAAATCAGGGGAAAAAAATGTTATATAAAGGTTATAAATTGATTTGCATTTCAGTCAGTGAAATAAGTATTTGATCCCCTACCAACTAGCAAGAATTCTGGCTCCACAGATTGGTTATGTGCCTATATGGACCACAGATTAGTCCTGTCACTTTAAGAAAGTACTCCTAAATCAGCTTGTTATGTATATAAAAGATGCCTGCCAACAGAATCTGTATCTTCCAGTTCAACCTCTCCAACACCATGGTCCAGACCAAATAGGTTTTAAAGGATGTCAGCGACAAGATTGGAGACCTGCACAAACCTTGAATAGGCTACAGACAGAAGCTTGGTGAGAAGGAGACAACTGTTGGTGTGATTATTTGGAAATAGAAGATATACAAAATAACTATCAAATGCCCTTGTTCTGGAGCTCCCTGCAATATTTCCCCAATGGGGTAAAGATGATCATGAGAAATGTTAAAGATCAGCCCAGAACTACACGGAAGAAGCCTGTTAATGATTTCAAGACAGTTGGGAACACAGTTAGCAAGCAAAACATTGGTAACACATTGGTAACACGCTATGCCACAGTAGACTGAAATCCTGAAGCACCCGCAAGGTCCTCCTGCCCAAGAAGGCCCGCCTGGCTCGTCTTAAGTTTGACAATGAACATAAAAATGATTCAGAAAAGGCTTTGGCGAAAGTGCTGGCACTGCTGTGAGACCAAAATGGACTCCTGTGTTTGGAGGGAGAGAAATGCTGACTATGAGCCCAAGAACATCATGTCTACAGAGAAGCACAGTGTTGGAAACATTCTGCTTTAGGGCTTTTTCTCTGCTACAGGTATACAGGATGACTTCACCGCATTGAGGGGCTGAGGGACGGGCCCATGTACCGTAAAATCTTGGACGAGAACCTCCTCCCCTTAACTAGGTCACTGAAGATGGGTCATGGATGAGCCTTTAACATGACAAAGACGCAAAACATATTGCCAAGACAACCAAATAGTGGCTTAAGGAGAAGCACATTAAATGTCCTAGCCAGTCTCTAGACCCTAGTCCTATAGAACCTCTGTGAAGGAGGCTAAAACTCCAATTTGCTGAGCGACAGCCAAGAAACCTTAAAGATTGACAGAGGAGTGGACTAAATGTATCCAGACACATGTGCAAACCTGGTGACCAACTATCAGAAATGTCTGACCTCTGTGCTTGCCAACAAGGGTTTCTCCACAAAGTACAAAGTTATGTTTTGCTTGGGGATCAAATACTTATTTCACTGACTGAAATGCAAATCAATTTATAACCTTTATATAACATTTTTTTCCCCTGATTTTTTTTAATATTCTGTGTCTATAAGTTAAAATAAACCCACCATAAAAATTATAGACCCTTCATTTGTTTGTAAGTAGGCAAACTTACAAAATCAGCAGGGCATCAAATACTTATTTCCCTCACTGTATCTAAAGGTGTTGGTATGCAAAGCTGTCGTGCTTTGTTTGGTAACTTTGGAGTCAACATACGATTTGGTTTTCTTGATCAATCTTCCTTACATCATCAAGTTTATTGGTCAGATATAATCAATGACCAAAACAAGTTTGAGGAACTCGAATGGAAAATTTAGATATCGAAATGCTGCCCTGGCTATCTGCAAATCATGCCGTCTGCTCCCATGTCTCCTCCACATTCCATGAATTCTGAACGCTCGAGTCAGAGAGAAAGAACTGCTGAATCAGCTTTTTTGCATAGAAAACAGATTTCCTCGGCTTCCTCTGGGTGGACATATAACACACTGAAGGAATGGTGGGTCAGAGAGGAGCACAATGAAGGTTAGAGACGCTGCAAATAACAGTCAGCGCTTTTCCAACCTCAGCAGAAATATACAGATAAGAACATGAAAGCTAAGAGTTTCTATTGCATTTTGGGTATGTCATTCGGTGAAAGGTTATTTAGCTGTTGTGATGATCATCTTTAGAGAGTATGATAGAGAAAGACAAATAGAAGAATACAGGTGTGTAGTTGAATCCTAAACTTAAAGTGATAGTTCACCCAAACTTGTCAAGTGCGTTTACATGCACAGTCTTACTCCGGTTATGCTTAATAAGCCGATAACAAGTAGGTCATGTAAACGCGAAAAAATGGGTTTCTTTTATCGGGGAAAGCTCATAAACGGCATAAGCAAAACCTGCTCGGCAAAGGTAGTTTTTTGAAATGATAAAAATACAGATTCTGACCGATTTTTAATTACTAGACAGACTATCGATGGTGAGGTCACTGTACGCGAGAAGCCTGGCAAGTCTCAAATTTCCATGTAAAGGCGGTTTTCTGCGTAGCCGGTTTATTACACACACGTGAAAACAGATTTCTTTTGTAAGCTGATTTTTTTATAGATATTCGTTTATTTTGTGCATGTAAACGCACTCCTTGTTTATGACTTTTGTCTTCTGCACAACACAAAAGAAGATATTTTGAAAAATGTTGTTAGCTGGACCCCATTCACTTGCATAGGTTTTGTGTCCATACAATAGAAGTGAATGGGGTCCGGTACTGTTCGGTTAGCCACGTTATTCAAAATATCTTAGTTTGTGTTCTGCAGAAGAAGAAGAAAGTCATACAGGTTTGAAATGGCAAGAGGGCGAGTCAATGATGACAGAATTTTCATTTTTGGGTGAACTATCACTTCAACTGCGATTTGTCTTTACTTTCAAACTGTTGTAGAGCTGTTTGGCGTGATCTCTGATCTTTTCTGATATGTATAGACACGAGCCCGTCTTAAAAAAAACGTCAGAATCCTGCATATTTGATGATGGTATTATCGGGACAACATTAGTGGGACGTTTATGACGGATTTGTGTTACGAACACTGACACACTGATATTTAGTTGGTGAGATTTCCTTCACTCATATGCACATCTCGGAGACAATTCAATGCTTTTAATAACCAAGCAGTCCAATCATGGGACATGGTTTTCCGTCCCGCTGATTGGTAAATGGAAAAGAAACGTATTGTGGAAAGAGTTGAGCACACAGGCATTAGAGTTAAAGGACACAGACTTCAGGAGAGCTGCGGTAAAAAATGTTAGAGGAAGCTACATGTCTTCACGAAAGAGAATCTTGTGATTTGGTCAAATTCAAAGTGGTTGGTTAAATTGCTGTCACGTAACCCTAAAACTGTGCCTATTTTATATTTGGTTAAATGAAGCTGCTACATACACATTAATGTGTCCACCATCTTGGAACAGTAAATATTTTAGTCACTCACAGCAAACATCAACGAGTTTACCAGAATGCCACAACATGCAAAGCATCTGGTTGTAAAAAGCAGGCATGTTATCAGGACAAAAAAGAAGGAAGACTGCACGCAACATCACCAACCCCCCCCCCAAATAGTCTTTAATGTTAATAATTAAATGTTACATGATTAAAAACAGACAACTAGATATTTTTCACTTAGCAACACAAAATCAAGCTATTATAATAACCCAATTCTGACTGGCAATTTTGGAAATATCAGTTGAAATGTTTATTAGTTTAACAGTCACCTAAACAATATTAAAAAAATAGGTTGATGCTTTGAGCAAATATCTTATGCTAATGTCAAATAAGATGACATTAACAAATGGCAGCCCTTGAGTAACCTCAGTTTATTTTAGGCCTACTTTTCATTTTATTGTAATCAGCAATAATTCATTAACAGACTTCCATACACAGCCACTACATGGCGCATCTACGTTATTTGCAAACGCTGCATGTTGCGGTTTTAGTTCATTTAAATGTATGCATTTATTAGAGACGTCAACGCATTTATATTAGACAGTGACTAGATCGGCCATTTGTATAGTTTCGAGCCATTAAATCGCAGAATGGCCTATTTTAGTCTCTGTATATAGATAATGTTATAATGTTAAAGCATATCATATAGACGTCTCAACTTCCAGACTCGGGATTTTATTTATACGTTACAAAACGCTGTTCAGTTCCCCACTTAATAAAAAATGACACCACGTGCTTTTGAGTACCAAAACAGCTGTGTTCGGCATCTATTTTTCACGGACCCTCTGGATATACTGTATAAAGATAACTATGTTCTGAACGAAGCGGTCGCTCTGTGCATTTATAACAAGCGTTTGCATGACGTAGAGAGCATAGAAAGGATCCCGTTGGCCGGTGTTTTGTCGATTTATGCTACCCATCGAATTTTACTACCCTCGTGTTGTGATTGGGTTGGGGGAGGGGCAACTTAGGTTTAGGGGTTGGGTTGGGGAGGGGTTAGTTCTGTTTTGTATGGAGATAGCACAATTCGACAGAACACCGGCTGTATGATGACTACACGCACATACCCCAACCCCCACCCCCCCAATGCCGTCACGAATTAAATTAAATCAAATTTTTGCAATTTACGCAGGTGATCCCAGCGGTCAAAAAATACGGAAATCCGTATTTATCCCTGAAAAAGGTTTAAATTCATGAAGAAATAGGATAAATTGTCACAGGTAAGAATGTGTTGGTTTGTGTTTTTATAACATGAACATATAACTCAAAATTATATAGGTTGTTAACCTATGGTAACTTTTTAGTGTTGTGTTACCTTCATCTTGTTGTATTGTGGTAGTTTGGCAATTACAATGTTTGGGTCTACACAACAGCACATAACATTTGGTTTTCATACAACCTAAACGAAAGCATTACAGATGCAGTCAACATACTCGAGTGTTCATGGATCGGTTTGGACTGTTCCAATATGGCGGGTGGATGACTAACATTCAGCGGCCGTAGAAACACACACTGGTAAGGCATCTGTGTATGTATATCAATGGAGACAACAGAAAGACATTTTGTCGGTACAATCTAATCTGTCTAAAATCTCAGTCCACGTGCAAATTTGACAACAAATGTTCAGATCGGTTGTAATTTAGTTATGTTGCATTTCACATTCAGAGACGGACAGACAGATAACTGCATTAGATGCCTGGTTGGTACACTGTGCTTGTCTTTATAGTATATATCAATGAGTCACACTGACGTAACAAACACAATGATTTTCTGTCTAGAACTTTGACGAAATTATTCTTACGAAACTTGACAAAAAACAGCAACGGATCAGAGAAATGGATGTGTTAAGGTGAGGTACTGACCTTGGCTTGACTGCAGAAACTTTGGATGAGCGGCTGAGGGCTTCCGAGTTCTCATCCAATAAGAGGGACTCTTCAAAGGGATCGGTGGACGGGACGTATTCTGAGCCAATCGTGTCGGCTTTCTCTGCTTTCTTACCCGCGTTCATTCGAGCACTCCTGGGTTTCACTTCAGGCCTCATCTCAATGGCGTTCATCTGTTCTTTCTTCTTTTTCTCCATTTCATCTTTCTCTTCTTCTGCTTTCAACTTCCTCTTCTCCTCCTCCTCAGCCTTCTTTCTCTCTTGCTCCATTTTCATCTTTTCCTTTCTCTCAAGCTCCATCTTTTCCTTTTCCAGTCGTGACCTTTCCCGCTCCTTTCTTTCTTTTTCCTCAGCCATTTCTCGCTCTCTTTCCTCCGCTTCCCTTTTTTCCTTCCTCAGCCTTTCCTCTTCCTCGGCGCGTCTTTTTTCCGCCTCGATCCTTCTCGTCTCTTCTTCTTTCTTCATTCTTTCCTTCTCGAGCCTTGCTTTCTCCTCTCTGATCCTCTTCTCTTCCTCCTCCCTCGTTCTTTCCTCAGCCCTGATCCGTTCCTCCTCTGCCTTTCTTTCCTCCTCATGTTCTCTCTTTATTCGGGCCACTTCCTCTATCCTTTCCATCTCCTCTTCCTCCACTCGTCTCCGTTCCTCCATCTGCTTCCTCTCCTCCTCTCTCTCCATCCTTCTCTTCTCCTCTTCCAGTTTCTCTAACCTCATCATCTCCTCCTCCTCCTCCTCTCTCTCAATCCGTTTCCTCTCCTCTTCCATTTCTCTCCTCTGCCTCTCCTCTTCTCTTTCAACCCGTCTCCTCTCCTCCTCCATTTTCTCCAGCCTCCTCCTCTCCTCCTCCTCCTCCTCCTCCTCTCTCTCAATCCGTTTCCTCTCCTCTTCTCTCTCTATCCTCTTTCTCTCCTCCTCCATCCTCATTTCTTCTCGCTCTTCCTCTTGGATTTGTCTCCTCCTCTCCTCTTCTAGTCGTTTCCTCACCTCCTCTTGTTTCCTCTGTTCCTCTTGTCTTTTGAGCATCTCCTCTGCCGGGCTCTCTCGAGTTTGCAAGTCCACCGAGATGGTCGAGATCTTTCTATTGGGTCCTCGGCGCAGATCCTCCATGGATCCGTGGCCGGAGCTGTTCAGACTGAGCGTGGAACCTGTTCTAGAGCCTCTGGTCTCCAGATCTTCTGTGTAGACGTGACTGCCGTTGATGCATAGGTTGCTCTGTGACGTGCCCTGTCCTAGAAAAGATCCAGCACCTTGAGATACTTTACTGTCAGAGCTGTCAGTCCGCTTGTGCTTGAATAACTTAAACTTCTTCTTGCCTTAAAAGAAGAACAAAAAAAATCGAGACATCTTTTGTTAATAAATCAGTGTTATCAATTAAGCTCCAACCAAAAGTCAGGCATCAAAACATTAAAAATGAATTAGAAAAAAAATATTTAAAAAATGATATAGTGATATTAACAAGAAATAAAATGAAATTATATGAAGATATGGTATGAAAATATATGGTGATATTAAAACATAAAAACAAGGCAAAAGCGATATTATTTTACATAGTAATATTATAATTAATATGAAACACTAATATAAATATTAATATGAATATAAATATAGCATAAATATTAATATAAAACAACAATATATTATTATCAATATAAAATGTTTAGATTTTTTTTTTAGATTCAATTTTATTGTCATTGCACATGTACAAGGCAACGAAATGTGACCTCTGCATTTAACCCATCCAGAGAGTAGTGACCACACGTACCCCCGGAGCAGTGGGCAGCTATCACTGCAGCGCCCGGGGAGCAAGTAGGGGTAAGGTGCCTTGCTCAAGGGCACCTCAGTTGTTACCCGCCGGCCCTGGGAATCGAACCGGCAACCTTCTGGTCACGAGTCCCACTCTCTAACCATTAGGCCACAACTGCCAATATTATTATCAATATAAAATGTATGTATAAAATAAATATGAATATTAAAGCTGAAATAACCATTGTCTTTACAAATTATTAAATTAAATTAAATTTACTTTAAAAAAAAATTAAGAATTGCTACTTTAAAGGTCCAGTGTATGAAATTTAGCGGCATCTAGCGGTGAGGCTGGGAATTGCAACCAACTCACTCACGATACAGACATGATATCCAAGTCATACTGTGCATCCCTATTATTTAATACATATTCAAATAGTTTCACTACCTTCAGGAGACTCGACGTTTAGTCCAGACGATCTGCTCAAACTGATGGCCGAGTCTTTTTCAGGAAGCGTGGGTAGTGTGGACATGGATTGAGATATGTTGCGATGCAAACCCTTCGGCGCAAACAAGGACTTCAGTTTGCTCTTCTTCTTCTTTGTTTCAGGTGTGGCGTCAGCCTCCTCTTCTCCCTCGCTGTCGGTCAGAATCTGACCAACCGAAGGCACGATGGCGGAGGCAGAATCCGACATACCGTCTTTCTTCTTCCCTTTCAGCTTGTCCTTCAGCTTGCCGAGCCTTGAACGGGACTTGTCCATGCCGGAGAGGTCGAACATGCTGGCCGTCATGTTATTCTTCATGAACTGGATGTCTAGGAGCACCTCACCCCTGTCTTTGTCGGGTTTTCCCGTCTTGCCCATCAGTTTGAACCATCTGTTGCAAAAAAAACAGCAAAGTTTGTTTAGTTTCAAGCAATTTTTTATTTCCCAGAGCACCTCCCTCATCAAAGCCAAGAGCTGGAGGCGAGATTGAGAATGAAGATATGAGCTTTCATAGAATGGGATCAAGCCGTGTCCTTTAGTTGCACTTTGCAACAGCGACTTCTTCATGTTTTCACACTTTTCAGACTTGAAATATTTTACAAAGATGCTTAGAACCTGCTGATTCTGCTCTTACAGTCGTAAACATCAATAAATTCCCATGGTGCATCAGGAGAACTGTGTATAGTTCATTTTTGAGTACACTTCATTGGTTTAGTTCCAGGGAAGCAGAGAATGAATAACTATAACACCACTGCAGTAAAACTGCTTTACTGGTTTCTGAGTTTAGTCGGACAGATTTTGTCAGGACAAACATGCAGATACATGCACGGTGGCCTGCTTACCTACGTTATCAAACAAAATCCAAAGTCCATGCAAATAGTTTCACGGGATTTTTCACATTCCTGAAGAGCTATAAACCAAAACGGCACACAGCGGTTCGGTGACCTGGAGACTGTCTTGTCGTACCTCTGAAGGACACTACGATAACAAGGTCTAAAACAAACGTTACATTATCTTACACTGCTTAGATTGACATTCCTTTAACATTTGTCAAGCTAAAACAACAACACAAACAAGTGTTAGAATAATCAACAACGAATCTTGAGGCCTTGAAACACTGAACATGCAGATGCATACGGTAAGAAAATAAAGAGGGTCACCTACAAAAACAAATTAGCAAATGCTTTAAAATGCCACAACACTGCCACTCAACTAGAGCTGTCACAATTATTAAATAATCGTCTCATCGCGATTGTTTGACCTCATCACGATGGTTTCAGATCATCGCACTTATCGCACATCTCTATAGAAGACACTAGGGGGAGCTGTAGTGCATCTGCGTATTGCATATTTTAGTGTATTTATTGTAACTAAAGCATTGTAATACTTGTAAAATGTACCACCACAACACAATAAAAACTAAAGCATATACCATAAAAATAACCTGCAGTACAATTTAATATTATTTAAGATAATCTCAGTGTGAAAACCAGTCTACCACAATTTCATTAACATAGAAGTAAACTTTTATTGTAGTCTTGCAAGTGAGAAAAAAACAGACTACAAGATTTTCTATCACTGATAGCATTTTAATGGTGGCTTCAATTCACACCTGATCAATTTACTTCATTTACAAGTATTTGGCGGTTGTATTATTGACAGGTAAAAGCCTAAACCTTAAGTATGATGACCCAATTTTTTCCTATGTATTTCCAAGAAAAAGAACATAGTCTTTATATTCAGAACAATATTCAAAGCTGAATCAAAAATGTATGAGAATTAAAAGTCAAAGCTCTAAAACACACCATTAATCGTCATAATCGCAATGATTTATTAGACAATTAATCGTCAGCCAAATTTCATAATCGTGACAGCCCTACAGTCAACACAGGGAACACGCGGATGGCAGATTGGGGTCAAATGTGCAGTTTGAGGAAAATGGAAATTCACTAAAACCCAAATGCTTCTTCAAAACAATGCTCATCATCGCAGCGTGAAGCCTTGAATAATATCGTGACATGTCTTCTGTTTTAGAGCTATAAATGCTCCAGGTGACAGCTGCTATGCACAACTACACCTCACGATTCAGACATCATACGGTCTCATTTGTACACACAACCAGTCAAGTTCTCATCTGAAAGCAGCTTCACTTTTCTGCCACGTTAGTCTCATGGCGACGGAGCAGGCACTCAGCATTGAGTGAATAAAGCAACGTTAATAGAACGTGACATGTTGGGTGTGTTTGGCTAAATAGAAAATGACTCCGGAGCTAAAAATAACAACTCACTGTGGGATTATCACTGTCAACCATCCCCGTCGCCTACAGTGTTTCTTAGTAGTATTTACATACATCCACGTCAGAGAAAAACTTACTGGACAGCCTTGAGCATGACCACAGTTATGAATCACAGCATGGATTTGTTTCGACTTCTAAGATTACTTCAAGAAAACAAAAAGACTGGACTCAATGTACTACAGTACACAAGTAACTAAAACAAGCTTTCCACACATTTCGACTGAGAGATGTATACATATAGAGTAATTTGTAAAATGGTGATGTTGTATTATATATTACAGACATGTTTTACGTTTTCATTTTCACACATTTAATAGAGGGAGCTATTATAGTTTTGATTTGAGTTTTATTAATATTTAAAATTATGTAAATTTTAGTTAAAAGTTTTAGCAATTCTGGTTTTGTCATTTTTAATTTATCTGTTTATTTTTTATGTTGCTATATAATATTAATTATTTTTTATTTTAGTTATTGTTTATTATTGTAATTTTAGTGCTTTATTGCGGTTTAATTTTGAGGCAACATTTAAATTTTCCCTTTAGTTAAGTTTTCCCAATCATTTTTAGGTCAATATTTAATTTGATTTCAATGAAGAGAAACGTTTTCAAAGTTTTAATTTTAGTAAACTAAATTAACCTTGGATTAGATTTACTAACAGAGAATATTAATAGAGAAATGGCCCTTTAAAGTGAAATTTTACCCCCAAATGTTATTCTTAAAATCATTTATTCACCCTCTTGTCATTTCAAACCGCAGAACACAAAAGAAGATATTTTGAAGAATGCTGGTAACAGAAAACAGTTGGCTTCTATTGTATGGACACAAAACCAATGGTTTTCGGTTACCAACATTCTTCAAACTATCTTCTTTTGTGTTCTGCGGAAGAAAGAAAGTCACACAGGTTTGAAAAGACAAGAGGGTGAATGAGTGAACGATGATTAAACATACACAGGTAACGTTCAAGTCAGGTAACCAGACGGATGACATGATCTACAAGAACAGCCACCTTCAACAGTAAAAGTTGTTCAACCGCATTTTCTTTGAGCTAATAACACAAACGGACAATTGAAGTGCTATTGAACATCTTGGGAGGTGCTCATTTAACACCACTGTTGTTAATTAAAGGTCAACCGCACCTCACGCCCATAAAAACGCATTGTCACACTCACTTCTTGTTGTGATGTCATTCAGTTCCCTGTAAGCCACGGTTGCAAAAACAAAACACAGATAGAGAAGTGTTTATATCTGTGTGAGGGAAGTTACAACACCTCCACAGAGTGTTTGAAATGTACAAAATGATAAAGACTTGAAGCTCTTGACCAATGCCCTCACAGACGTCTCATCGGCTGTGCCCTGACAGGAAGTGGGGGCAGCTTCAGATGAATCAGCACTGGATGTTTCATTGTTCCAGTCAACGTCTCAGCAGCTTCACTTCCTGTGTGTGCCAGTGCGCTGATAAGGCCGACGTGTGACAGGACCGTCTTATCGCGAGCCAACGCACAGGCCGCGTTCATTTGCTCTGAGGTGAAAGACTTTCACTTCACTGTTCAGTTTGCGTTTAGATATTCAACAAATCCTCTCTAATCCGCTGTAAATTGGACACGGTTTTCGAGGGGGGAGCCGTTTGGTACATTAACTGCTGTAGGGTTGAGTTGATACCTCCTACCGGCACGAAATGTGTTTGAGTAATGTGCCAGATATTCAACTAAAGTGTCCTTAATCCGGAATCGCGTTCATATTTACTTTTTCAAATTCATTCATTTATTGTTACCCATTGCGATATGCATGTTGCGATAAGTACATCTGCATCTTTAGGTTATATCTTTCCGCCCTACTGACTATTAGCATTTTTCTGAAGTCTGAATATTTTCTATCGGATAATATCAAAGCCGATGCCCAATTTCACATGAATGCTAAATTCTTTTCAACAAAAATTACAACCACAACAATGAATATCGAACAACAATACTGTACTTCCCAGTTCCGGTCACATGACATCTAGCTCATATAAATCACTAAGAACTAGGGATGTAACGATTCACTCAGCTCACGATGCGATGCAATGCGATTCACGATTCGGATCTCACGATGCGATTTAATCACGATTTTTTTAAAGAATGAGTTGAGGAAAATTTCAAATGAACAACTGCCCTTTTGTTATTTCTCTAATACTGCACAATTCTTTGTCAAATAAAAATATATTTTATGTCAAATAACAAAACTAAATTGCAGCTTTAAAACAAATTCCAAATCAAATCAAAAATGAATAATACAAAAGTCTCTTTAATATAAACAAACTAAGACTTTGTCGGTGCTTTTCCTAACTTTTACTTTTTTAAGAAATATCAGCATATTCACGTTTACAAAGTTTGCAGAAAACAGCGGCCCCTGCTGTTCAAAACATGTACTGCGATTTTTATGAAAATTCGAAGTGTGAATCCATGGATACTTAAAGGCGGTGTAACCGATTTCCGAATTACGCTTTAGACAACCGAGTCGGGCCGAGTACCAAAACAACCTTGTAGCCAATCAGCAGTAAGGTGCACAGTGCACAGGACGGACATTAGCCGAGCGCAGACGAAAGCGACAGATGGGGGTACGGGTGTGTTTGTTTTGGTGATTTAAACATCAACAACGGCTAAGAGAAATCGAACACCCCGCCTTTAACGGCTGATGTTACCCACAACTCACCGCGAGAGGGCGGAGTTTAGTGACGAAATGATGCTTCGCTAAATTAATAAATGCAAGTATACAGTAAACATTACAAACAAAATAATAAATGAATAAATACTTAAATGCAAGGAAGCGATGTATTTTGATGTTCGTGACAGTTAAGGATCACAGTGTCGTCTAGGCAACAAAGGCCTCTTCCATTTCACGTTAGTATGTCCCAGTGCGTGCCTACAGTTTGCACTACAATGTATATACTTTTCCAAAGCTAAAACAGTATATACTTTAAGGGCGTAGTATTAGCAGGCGAATTGGGACGCAGCATTTGTCATAAATAACACTGCACAAAAACAGCAGGAACTTTGTTGATTAGCCATTTTTGGAAGCTTCTGTATTTGCCTTTGGCATCTTTCACACACGTCCTCTAAAGAAAAGGTGTGTGTGTCTGACAGAAATGGAAACCAATGTGTTTTCCTGACTTTAAAACTAGAAACAGCTGACAAGCTAACCACGTTATGCTACGCAAACAGAAACACTGCACTAATAGACTCTGCGTGCATCCTTGTCACGACCTGACAGAACTCACACAGAACCCAGAAAATGGATGTTACGTATTCAATCTTCCACAAAATAACATTTCAACAGGTGAAGGGAACGGGCTAGTCTTCACATAACAGAGCAGTGTGGCATCGTTTTGCATCATAGCAAAAGTCAATATATGACATGAATTCACTTGTGTACTATAGTATTATTATCAGACACCATTACTATACCCCGGTACCGCCACAGAACCTGTCCTAAGGGTAATGCGTTCATTTTCCTATACAGACTGACAACGTGACCGAGCTGTTTGTGATACAAAGCGAGCGTGACATCTAAATAAAGCCTTACATTCTTACACACACAGATCAAACTTCAAATCACCATCAGGACTGCATATTAGGTTACAAAGAACATCTAGATCTACTTTCATATGAGAATCAGTTTACTTTCAGTAAGCAGGGTTAGTTTCCTGTTCCTATGACCCAGAAGAGCAACAAACCACACGATCAGAGGACAAGATATGACTTAAAGGAATGGATCACACAAAACATGACGATTCTGTCATCACTTACTTATGAATTGTAATTGTATTGGTTTTATTGGAAACTATGATGTGTCCCTGCTGAAAAAATCAATAGAAACCATTAAAGAAGTTATAATGGTTGTATTGGTTTTAAAGGGATTTGTATTGGTTTAAACGGAAACTGTAATGGTTCTACTGGTATGTGTTGGATTCTATTGGTGGGATGTTAAATCCTACTGGAATAATGCCCAAAACACACTACAAAAAGGCATTTTGTAATGGTTTTAATGGAAAACGCTAATGGTTCATAATGGTATTTTATTGTAAACCATTAGAATTTCTGTAATGGTTTCTGTTGGGGTTCTATTGTTTTTTTCAGCAGGGAAAGCTACTGGAATAATGCCCAAAACCTACAACGAAAAGGAACTTAATGGTTTTATTGGAACAACATAATGGTTCATATTGGTATTTTAATGGAAACCATAAGAATTTCTGTGATAGTTTCTGTTGGGTTTCTATTGTTTTTTTCAGCAGGGAGATTCACCGATAGAAACACCAGTTGACACTTCAGTTCCTATAAAACCAATACAATTCCCAGTATAAACATTAAAATAGATTACATTTTCTATTGTGTTGTGGGCTATTGTTTTAGCAGGGGACACACCTACAAAATGTGGCTTCATAAAGTGTCCAAATAGTCATTCTAGAGGTATATGACTTCCTTCCTAGTTACTAGCTTCGTAATACCATTTAATTGAGACAAATTGTGACAGAATTTTCCAATTTGGGTGAACGATTCCTTTAAAGCATTTGTAAAGAAACTAGAGCTTCATCATATGACCACAGAAATGCCTCACCAGGACCCAACTTGAACGCAAAGACGTCAAAGCTAAGCTGTTTAACAGCTTTGTTTATCAAAATATGACTTTAATTCTGAGTCGACCGTGAACTGAACTTGCAAAACAGTTGTTCGGCAAACGGTCAACAGCACTGAGAGTGATTGAATTAGGTCTCATAATGAAAATGACCAGGAGGGCTGTAATGAAAAGCTCGGAGCGCTTACAAGCAAACAATGTCATCGTGGATAGAGCCGGTGTAGAAAAACACAAGCTCGAGGTTGTCACGTTTACTGACGCTTCAATGTCAGCTAGAAGGAAACTGATTTATTAATGAAGCCTCTGCATAATGAAGTGTGTGTGACTCTGTTGTCGAGCAAGACGTAATGACGTGATGATGAGAAAACACCAGATGTAGAAGAACAGATTTCTTCAAACCTTGTCGAAAAACGCTGTTAAAGGAAGATTTCTAATAACACAAGTCAAATCAAATACGATCTGACCGCATGAAGTGAAAGAGTGCAAAAAGCAATTCTAGTGCACATAGTGGATTCGGAATAAAAGCAAGCATTGTAATCCACAAATCCTTTGGGTAAAATGGAAAGCTCAGATCCCTGCGACGTCTCCGAACGACGGAAAATCTCCCTGGTCTGTCTGCGATGACCAAGCGCATGGGAATTTAAAACCCGCCTCATTATTTCCACATAAGCAAGGCTTGATGCCATCTTGCACAACACAAGTATCCTTGAGAAATACCTTTCAAACACTAGCAACAGGCTGAGAAATGTCCGACGCACTTGAGAAGGCCTTAGTCTGGCAGTAGGGGCTCCGATATGTTCAACAACAACAACAATGTCGCACGACTGAACAAACCCAAAGGTATTAAATGAATGAATGCAGTTAGATTGGCTCATAAGTAAGATTAGATTAGAAATGTAATAATTCGTACTGATGATGACGTTTACGCAGGACTTCTCTTTTCCTGGAACTTCCGACCGAAATATTGTTTTAGTACATTATATAGTTCAAGTCAGTTCCTCGTGTAGATCATCACATCATGTAGAAATGTCATTTGACGTGTGTATTGTGTTACCAACACCCCTGCTACAATAGCCCACAACACAATAGAAAATGTAATGGGTTTAATGGTTATACTGGGACTTGTATTGGGTTTTATAGGAACCTATGTCCTTGAGTGTGTTTTGGGCATTATTCCAGTAGGATTTAACATCCCACCAATAGAGTCCATCACATACCAGTAGAACCATTACAGTTTCCGTTTAAACCAATACAAATCCCTTTAAAACCAATACAACTTCTTTAATGGTTTCTATTGGTTTTTTCAGCAGGGCTACAAAAAGGAACTTTGTAATGGTTTTATTGGAACGTAGTGGTTCACAGTGGTATTTTAATGGAAACCATTAGAATTTCTGGGATGGTTTCTATTGTTTTTTTACACACCTGGCTTCATAAAGTGTCCAAATCAGACAGACAGGTTTATACATGTTATGTGATGCAACAGAAGAATGAAGACATCAGTCAGGCTGTGAGTAAAATAAGAACTTACTCGGACTTATTACGTGATTTATTGTCGTAAAGCTCCAACAGGTTGACGACCGCCAGTCCGAGCGTTTTATCCTGTCCCACGAGCGCCCGGTGCATGACGCTCACCTGTAGGGCGCATCGCTCCGCGTTACTGGGGTGAAAGAGCGGCAGGTCGAAGGAGGCCTCCTCTTTCCACACCGGCGCGACGCTCTTCTCCGCAACCGACGTGGAGAACTTGTCTTTGGCCACCCGCATGATGGCGTACGCGTCGTTGGTGCCATTCTTCCCCTTGATCCGCAAACCTCTCGCCTGCAGCACCGTTACCTGAACGCTGGTCGGATACCACTGCTGGCTCTGCTCGGCTAAAGACATCTTGCTTCAAACCCAACAGGTTTCTGTCGGGATTCAGGCACAATAGGACGCGTAAGCCGCCCGGCCTCACGACAAGTTGCTGTTTGTTAAAGGTCCGTTTACAGTTGAGCTGAAAAGTTTCACCTTCTCCAGTTAAGCAACAAGTGGGCGGAGTAGCCCCAGAGTGCAGGCTGGACGATGGGGCGGGGCAACACATTTGGAAGGAGCGACACGTGTCGCCCCGCCCACTTCACCTTTCATTGCTTCCTGATCAGAAGGAGCCGGTGTTCTGCCAATTTATGCATCCCTATCAAATTTTGCTACCTCCATACAAAACAGGACTAACCCCTCCCCCCAACCCAACCCTTACACCTAAATAACCCCTCCCCCAACCCAATCACAACACGAGGGTAGCACAAATTTATGGGTAGCATAAATTGGCAGAACACCGGTATAGAGAAGTGTGATGCTATTACAGCTTATTGGTTTAGAGAAGCATGATGACAGTACAAGGAGAGTAAAATTGTTTCTGTTTATTTAACTTGATATTTTAACGTTTAGCCTGATGTTGGGGAATTGAATGTGGCGTAGCCTAGTTACTTAACAAACACTGCCTCCGAAGTCATTGCGTGACAGGGCAGCAAGGCAACAAAGCTTTCGGCGTCATACCACAGCGTCTCTTAACCTATACAATTAAAATGTTCTTTGTTTTTTCCACTTTAGAAAATGTCAACTACCGACTAACTGTATCTCCAACAAACACGAAGAAGCACCGCACCATTTAAACCAGAGAAGAATGTGTTTTTATCTATTCAACTGTGCCCGTTCTGTAATTTTACAAACAGTGTCTCGTGTGGTACAGATCCATGCGCGTGGATGAAGTTTGGAAACTACAAATAGAACGCGGGTTTTGCAGCCGGTTTGGAAAGAACACATCTGTAAAAACATCACCTTCTTTAACATTTTACACCCGTTTTTTTCACATTACTCCTATTTAAGGCAAGGACATTACATTTATTGACAACACTGTGACCGTATGCTGTGTCTATTAATAATAGGCGTTGTTATAAAACATTTACATTTTTTACATTTAAATTTACGCATTTAGCAGAATCCATAGCTTATCCAAGTTTTTATCAGTTTGTGTGTTCATGGAATCGATCTTTTGCTCAACTGCTGTGCCACAGGAAATCCTGTTAACTACGCATGTACAGTATGAATAACATATCCTGCAATATCAAAAATTTCAAAATGTCTTCCTTTGTGTTCAGCAGAACAAAAAAAAAAAGATAAATTAATTTTTCCTACTATGGGAGTCAATGGGGGTTGAGATCTGTCTGGTTATACGCATTCTTCCAAATATCTTTCTCTGTGTTCATCAGAACAAAGACATCTATACAGATTTGGAACAACTGACAGAATTTTCATTTTTGGGTGAAGTATCCCTTTAACATTAATTATTTAATATACTTTTACACTGAAATAAATGTATTTTATGGAAATTGTCTTGAATTGATTATGTAAGGTGAAGTTCATATTCACAATTATTGATGTTCCTTGCTTTTGAGAATTGTATAAACAGGTATAATTAAAATGTACCTTGGCTAGATGAAGATATCTGAGCAGTTACACTGAATTGTCTCCTTGGAAACCGCAAGTTCTTATTGTTTTTAAAAGAATAGGAACATGCACCAATAGAATCAACGAGGAATCATTTGGCTTAATTCATTTGACTTCTAATTGCTTGAAAACAGATTAACTAAAAAGCATTTTTGTAAAGCTAACATTATAAGCGAAACAACAATTCTCAGAAAGTGGAACAGACCAACAACTAAGGCAAGTACTACTAAAACAAATTATCCACCCAGATCATTTAGATTAATTATTCATAATGGAGTGACATTAGACACACAATTGTTTCATAATTCCAAGCAAAGAAAAAATGACCTTATTTTTGCCATCTCATAATCACTACACAGTTCGCTCCTTTGCACAAAATCTGTTTATGTTTCAAAGAACGTAAGCAAACCCCATCAAGACATATGCAACATCACTTCAATTAAACTTCTAATGATAAACACAGTGTGTCTTCATGCTCTGTGGCCTTGATGTGTTGTCTGTATTGTTCCTGAAACCTGTCGATCGGGGTTTTTATAGTTCTGTATGGAAGTCAACAGGGCACGTCCTTTTCTAAACTCTCTTTCAATGTATTCCTTTATGTCATGAATGTAGGTTAGGCTGTGGGCGACTCAGGTGATTCGATGGCACAGCAGCAAAGAGAACAACATCTGCAGCTGATGCCAAAATGTACATAGTGCCACTTATTCATGTCTATTGAGCACTAATGAGGTTCTGTGGGGTATGTACTTAATTCTAATGATTTTGTATTTCTTTGTGAAATGAATGAAAAACATGCCAACAAAATGTACATCCTTCAGATTTACACACTACAGTGAATCATAACGCATTAGTGAAACATAGGGAAATACTGCCCCCTTTGGGGGAAATTGTGAAAACACACACTGATACGCTTTTGTTGTTAATGCGTGAACTAACAATGAATAATTATTCTACAGCATTATTAATCTTAGTTCATGTTTATTGAATCATAAGTGTTAAACCTAATATTATCTATAAATTGTCCAGCATATTTTATTTTTAAACTCAACCACAAGATGGCAGCAAATACTTGAAAAAGCTCAAATACTGATCGTGTTGTATGGAATCTGTGTATTTATGCATCTTTTTGCAGGTAGCCTACAGGGGCTGTTGGTTTTATTAAACATGAACAGACATCACTTGCGTCTCATTTTTCTGTGGGTACTTTCTTTGTTTTAGCCCATGGCATTGAATGGAAGACGCAAGCTTGAAGTCATGCCAAATATCTCCTTATTCTCACGTTGCGAAAAGCCTGCTTGGTGCTTGTGAATCTAGTAACCTGTAGAAGTTTATTGTTCCAGCTGTGGTCTTCCTCCAGTAAAGTGAACTGTGAGAAACGTGTGATGTTTGGAGGCGTCACAGCGTGGACCACTCTCCTCTTGGACTGACCGTTTGCTTTGGCCGGACTGTGAGCTATTGGGTTGCTACAGACTCTGAGAAACTTCAACACGGCTGGTTTTATTTCAGCAAGCTCGTGGGGTCTAACATGAACTTTTTATTTTACAAAAAGGACTGATCAGGTAACTGCGTGAACAACTGTGGCGACTCCAAAGCCTAGCATGCTTTCTGTTTCTCAAGGTCCACAAGAAAACAAGAAACACGACAAGCTGTGATCATAAATCATAACTGACTAGTGTTTTTTCAGATTGTTTGCATTGTGACAGTTACATTATACTCGAGACATGTGTTAATGACACAAAAGCTGCCAAATTGTGGATTTTCTTTTTAATTTACCACGAGTAAGAAGACAGGTGATATCTGGTTGTCCTGATTTTGTTCTGAGATTCCATGTAATAATCCAGTCTTTTGACCATTAGACTCCAGTAACACAGAGATTAATAACAGAAAAGACTGGCCATAAATCCAAAGGTCAGCATTGACATAAACAAAATTTAAAAGAACAATGATGGTTTATTCAAAAATGGGAGGAGATGAACGCTGAGAAGCTAAACACTTAACAGATGATTCTTCTGACTACCAACACTAAAAATCCACTCCTCCCCTCTTTCATTTTTTTACAAGCTTAAATATATCACTTCAAACTCTTTCTCTTCTCCTGAGACATCATGCTTTACAGTAACAGAGCACAAATATTCCAAACGGTCACAGACGAGAAAGAAAACCAAAAGGGAATATTCTCTAGAACCTCGTGTGTAACTCTCACTCCAAACTGAAATCAGTCCGAGATTTAAACGCCACTGAGATGATCGTGCAATAATGCAAAAAGCTCCTGAGGCGCAGTGGTGAGCCGAGGATCTGGCAACACGCTTGTCCCACCAGCTCATGGTTCTACAGTTCTGTTCCAGCGGGTTCAGGAAGGAGCCAGTCTAGGGCCGTACTGCAGAGGTTTCAGGCTCTCGCCGTGTTTAAAGTCAGGCGGGCGGATGGGTCCCCTCAGGAGCGGCTGCGATCTTCGCCGCTGCCCACTAAAACCTTGCTGTAAAGTTTCTGCTGCTCCTCTTTGAAAACTTCTTTGACTTTTCCTCGTTTCAGACCTCCATCCCTGGAAACACAAAACAAAAATGAGAAACAAACCCAACTCTAACTGAAACATCTGTTTTTGCTTCACAATTTTTATAGGCTCACCATAACAAGTCTGCCAGGCCTCCCTTTCTAGCAATAGCGGCTTTCACCCTGTTGGCAAACTGCACAGCGTCCTCACCTTCCTAAAAATATGTTAAGAGTGCAACAATGCATTTCTGTGGCACACAGTAATAAAATCTCAACTTTTTCAGAAAATCCCTCAAGTTGCAATTGCTCAGCTATTTTCCGAGGTGTCATTTTTAGGGACAAAAATGTTCATTTCAAGGAACACAGGGAAACAACGAATTTAGGGACAAGGTCACGAATAAAAACTAAACGCAAACAATTTCTCCAACCATAAAAAATGGCAGTTAGGACTTGTCTACTGTAAGCATGAGAACATGTGAAAAAACGTCCACATTTAGATATCTCTGTAACCCTATGCGAGATCTCTCACCATGCGGCTCATGGGTGGAAGGTACCAGACGCTGCACACGATGGCCCAGCTGCTCATCATATGAAGAAGGTAGTTTACCATGCCAAACGTACTGCTGTTCCAGAACGCATCACCAAAACGAGGGTCATACTGCCAAAAACATCCGAACAACCATTCAGAATGCTTTTAAACTGACAACAAGAAATGAAAACTGTTTTTACCTTTATAGCCACGGGGTAAACTGTACAGCCGATCTCAAAGCTTCCCTTTTTAAACATCATGACTGAGGTGTTGTTAATGCAGGTTCCTTTAAAAAAAACGTTATATCGTCTGCATGTCATAAATGAAATTGGAATTTGGTAACGATTCTGCTTCTAACACTGACCCTCTGGGAATATGAGGATGGGGAGCTTGCTTTCGTCAGCAACGTGGTCACTCAACCTAAACAAAGGATACATGGTTAAACGATTGAATTGCTACAAATACAAACATTTGATCACATTTGACACGGATGCAGTGTTACCGTTTGGCCACTAGGTGTCGGTCCTTGACTTCAGACCTCTCGAACCAAATGTGAGGACATGCCTTCACCATTGCCTTCTGAATGACCCCCATCAGACCACCATGGACCTGACCCACCTGCTCCACACAGAGAAACAGAGATAATGCGCATTTCTCCTTACATTTACATCTAGTCATTTAGCAGACGCTTTTATCCAAAGCGATATGTCATACAGGAGCAATAACACACTAGGTGCTAATACCAAGTTACTAGTTTCCTTACACATCATTACAGACGCACGAAATCACAACAAACGTCACGTTACCATAGCATAGCATCCGTCGCTGGCCAGAATGATGACGTCGATGGGAGACGTGTGATTGGCCACACAGATTCCTCCATTTTTAGGTTTATTCTCACTAGAATGCAAAAAGGTCAATGCCATCTGTATAATGTCATTCAACAAAGAACGACAATATTAATGCGGTGTTTAATGAAAGTTTGAGTCTAAATACCTGTCGTGGTAGGTGATGATGGCGGTGAGGGCTCGAACACATATGCGGTAACACATCAGATGAACCTTTTCGCTGAGATAATTCTTCGTCCTGTCATTAGAGCGCACAACTCATTTAGACCCTAAACATAACACGTATGCCGTACACTGGCTAAAGTGAGGTGTAAAGTAAAGAGCATCAAGAGACATTTTCACACCTTCCGTTTGGTAACAGGCCAATGATTGATGTCAGAACCACAAGAAGACCGACGCCGGTGAAAGCAAGCGTGACCCTGACGGGAGCAACACAGCCGAGGGTTAAAGGCAAACTGCACAAAATCTGATCATGACGACATACAGCATTATGTCTGTAACGGAGCAAACAGTCCGAGTCGATACAAAAGTACATAACTAACAGCTTCAGGTGACGTGTGCCTTGTTTGGTGTAACATTTGAAAAAGTAATCTCAAAGACTGATGAGGTATGCAGTCCATTATTAAAAGAAGGGTCTCTTTAACCTTGAGCACTCAGCATCTGGCACCTAAAAGCTCTATACAGTAAGTGCTGACCGTTCAAAAACCGCTGACCCTAAAAGGTCCTATCCGCTTTTAAAGTTTGGAATCGTGGTGCACAGAACATCAATTATTTCAAGTTTGAACGGAATAGGATAGGGCTCTTTTTTAAGATGTTTAATAGAACATACAGCTAGCCAATGTAGTACTTATTCATCCTCAGCTAAAGTAAATGAGTCGAATTACACGGTACACAGGAAACCTAGTGGACAAATAAAAGCACATTAGACTGATTTTATATCTGCCAGCGCTATTATGACCTGCCATCATTTAACCAGCCATACCCATTCGTGCAGCATCCGTCATCTCACCTGAGTGGCAGTAGAAACCCGTAGCGAATGAGCACTCCCGCCCCCCAGAGCACCGTGAGTCTGGTGCTGATGTGCTGCGAGTTGTAGTTGCTGCGGGTCAGCAGGTTCCAGGACTCCAGCTCCTCCGCTGAAAAGCGTTTGGTCACTTCATCGTCCACGATGCTCTCCACGCCTTTTCGGCAAAAATAGAAGATGTCAGACATGTCAAACTCGGGCTCCGAGCCTCCACCGCTGCGTCTCAATTCCTGGATCTCCTGTTCGAGGGACGCCGGCTCTTTAGCGATGATGCCTGAGAGAGAAACAAGAGTTTCTTTGATACTGCAGAAGTGATGCTGGTGGCGATCTGTTGAGTGGCTCACCATTGCTGTTGGGTTTGTAGAGATGCTGGTTCTTCTCTTTCGCTCCTCTCTCCATCCTTAAGGTGGCCCACTGAAAACAGAACAGGGATTCATACACTAACAGTGCCACGTTTCCTCCTTAAGGCTATTAGTGTAAATACTGTAACGTGAGCCTGTTTAAAGACAGTTATCTATTCCATTTTGGAATTGCATTACAAGACATGCTTTTTGTTTGGAATGGATTATTTCAATATCTTGTTACACCCTTTAACATCTACATGTTCAATATCCCCTAAGTGTCAGGCTGATCGGAGACCCCAAGAGGTCGTCCCATGCTCCTTGCGGATCGGGCAAAGCTCACACAGCTGTCATGAGGACAGAACAACATCATTTAGCCTTTGGGGAGCCAATTCCACAGCAACATATAACAACAGACAGTGTGGAGATCAGAGCCGTCGATCTGTGCGTCCCCGCTGGGGTCTGGAGCTCAGCCAGAATGCCTGAAAACTCAATTATATTCAAACACACAGCATCCACTCGCAGGGATGTCCTATTTGAGAACGGCTCACAAAACATTCGTCAAATCGCTCGACTGTAAGCGGAAACGAAAACACAAACTAAACATTTGCAATGCGCAGCCGCCTATGAATTTCCCCTTGGGGATCATTAAAGTGAATTCCGGCGAGCAAGAAGAGCAGCTGAGCGCAGAGAGTGCAAAGGCAGTAAATAACGACTCTCCCAGGAGCGCTGCTGATGCTGTGACTCGCAGAGATGGAGATGCTGCATTCAAAACAGGGAAAAGAGCGAACAGTCGAGCTGCTGTCACGCTGAATCACGCGACAGCATATTCTGGGGAACTTAGTCAGTGGAAAATAGCCATCGGGAGTTTTTCTTGAAGTCTGGAGAGGGTCGGAATTAGAGTGACTCTATGGGTCAGGACGGATGAGGGATGACGGGGACCGTATGAAATCGCCAGAACATAGAGTCCTCATATGACAAGTCGTTCTTCAAGAAAACTTTTGGGAAAAAATGACAGTCATAACCTTCAATCTTCAACATGAATCTATGTTCTATAAGAAGCATTTGGCCGGCTCCTTCAACAAAGAGTGCTGACGTAATCTGAGCTACGCAGTAACACAGAGCGTTCAAGAGCCAAAAGCTCTTTTAAATGACCTCATACGCAGAGATGCACCACACCTTTGACCTGATATTCAGGTTCAGCTATTTATAGTCTGCAATCGCATTATAGAAAATATCCAAAGCACTGTTGATTTACAAGGAGGAGATACTAAGATACTCGCCTCAAAAAGCTTCAGGAGTGACTTCATGTACAGTCTGCGGATGCCGAAGGAAACCCCCAGGATGGCGGGTACGATGATGAAGACCAACAGTAGAGTACACCACACCGTGAAGGAGATGCCCAGGAGCATACAGATCAGGCTGTCGAACGGGAAGAGGTAGGACTCCATCTCGGCCGAGATGTTGCTGGCTGGGACGGGACGTGGGAATCCAAACAACGACTACCTAAATACAGACAGCAGGACTCTACAGAGCCTCAACTTCAGAAGCCTACGCTGAAACAACGCCTTCATGGGCACATGAAAACGAAACATTTATGGTTGAAACGATGTGAAAAGAGGCATCAGGTCAAACTCTCTGAAGAGGTTGTCCATATGTCAACAAGACATGATGGGGAATCGGAAAAATGTGTTTTGGTCTGGAAGTTGGGAGTATGTTATGTAAGAATGTGTATTAATATCCAATTTGTTTCGTTTCCACTGGCTCTTCTGATGAAATTGTTTGAGCATCAATCGCTTATATGATACGACTGAACATGGTCCATCTCTGATATATCTAGAAAGAGAAAGGTACAGACTGTGAGTGAACAATAGAATCACACACTCCTATCAAACATTACATGAACCATTTTTTGCATGCTGGGCTGAACATCTGCATAAACTGCTTAGACTAGTCTCAGAAGTTAGTCATCTCATTGTTTTCTTCAAGACGCGCGCACATCTTAACTTGACCAAAGAACAACAATAAAACCCCATTCAGGACGAGCTATACTGCTAAACATCCCATATTACACACAAAACACATTCCTTCACCTCATCATCTAAACTCAATCATTGAAATATCATAACCGAGACAGAAATTGAGAATAATGAGTTGCATTGAGTGTATTTAAATATAACGTTAAATGACTGAAGGCTAATGCGCTAATGAACATCATTTCATTCAAACGCGCAATTAAGCGCCAAACCTCATTAAATGCACGAAAGCCGTTCTTTACACTCACCCACTGTTCGACGGCGACGATGAAATGCAAAAACATATTTTTCCATAACGTGCTTGTTGAAATGTAAGGATCGTGAACAGCAGCTGTTGTTGTTGTGCAACAAGTTTAGAAGCTGCGCGAGGCACCGCTTGAGAGATTTCCGCTTCCGGTGGCTCGCCTGCTTCGCCATTGGCTGAGAAATAAGAGGTTGTCCCGCCTCCTGTTTACAGCATGTTTCCACGGCGTTCTGTGTAGAGGTTGCTAAAGGAAAGCTGGTTTTGGATCAGCTGTTTAAATTGTTGGTTTTTATTGCCTCCTACATTTTCTTGGAGTTTTATTTTTTTTTACAAAATTGGCTTATTAGTAGCGCACTTAAACGTTGCACATAAAACCAACACGATTTCGTCAACGTTTGGCCAGGGTTTATGAAAAGCAAGGTAATTTAAAAATAATACACTTCTTAAGATTCATTAGCTTTATACTGTTTTATTGTATTGTTAATTAAATTAAAATGATTGTATAACTGATATTATTAATGATATTAGTAGCGCCAATATCACAAATGCCACCCTCCCCATACTTTATTTCTGCAAAGGCAGTTTTGTTTTTGTGAAAACATTTTCTTTCAAATGTCCGGTGAATGACGTATTATTGGATTGGATGGGATTTTCATACCAGTATGACTGCAAAACCAACTCTGACCAGATGCTGGTGCTGAATCTCTACGGATGAATTTACATACAGGTAAATAAAACCTGGTACAATAACTGTAGCCAGTTCTCTACTTTGTAAATAAAAGAATAAATATACGTTTATAATATTGATTCGTACTTAAATATAGCTTAAATGAATGTTCAAACTAATGTGCCCGATCTAAATCTATGTCTTTTTTGATATTGGTGTTTGAAGAATGAAAGATTAAAACCAAGAAGCAGTTGGACAACACAACTCTTTAATACAATATACAGCTACAAGAAGTTGTTGTTTTGGCATGCATAGAATAACTCGGGTAAAACAAACTTGAACTCACACAAAACAGGTCAGAACAAAACGGGTTGAAACCCAATGCTCTCTCTCTCTCTCTCTCTCTCACACACACACACACACACACACACACACACACACACACACACACACACACACACACACACACACACACACACACACACACACACACACACACACACACACACACACACACACACACACACAATCTCAAATACAGAAATGAGATAAAATATGCGTGTTTGACTGTTACCGAACTCACAATACAGGCCACAAAACTAAACGCCACAAAACTAAAAGTGTGTTTACAACAGTAGGCTACGTGTCTGAGTCAACTTGTATTTGCATCAGCACTAGCATTCATGCAGGACATTGTGCAAACAATTAAATATTCTTCATTTTTATGGCAAGTTTCTTTCAAAAATATGTCCACACATACTGTAGTGCATAGGTCCGATGTACAGTATAGTACAATAAATAGCAAATGATGGATAGCAAAGTTTTTCCAGCATTTCCCAGTTATAACTTACATTTTGCATTGATATATAAAATAAAGTCTTTGTGAGTAATAATAGATTCCATAGGCTACTATAAAACTGCCAGAGTCTCTTAAAGGGAAACTTTACACTCTCACACTAATCTCTCCAAACTTTACAAATATTGATCAACAGCAATGTGTAAGAGCAATGTTATTGCAATATGTCTGTGACACTCGACTGTCATAAAGTAGATGTGACTAAGGGAGTAGTGAAATACAGAAACTGGATGAATTGATATTTCTTGACTGATCAATCTGAGTTGATTTAATTGCAAGTCAAATGTTGCTCACACCAGAACCATTGCATGTATTCTGATAACTGTTACTCGGATATATCACAGCATCAGCGAGTTGTCATTCCTATTTTTCTGTTAGAAAACCTTTAGTTTGTGCTTCGAGGTCAAAGTTCATGTTCCAGAAGTTCCTCTCTTGAAGCTGCTCTGGTTTCCTCTTCATAATTCCTCACCTTTTCATCTCCTCCATCCTCTTTTGTTCACAATGTAGGAAGTCCAGTTTTTGATATGTTCCGTCCACCTTTTGTCTAGCGAGACATCATTCGCACAAATTCTGAGATAAGAAAGAGCAAATATTGTTTTAGCTGGTTTGGCTACGGGACACACATATTGCAGGTGGTGACCCAACACAGGATCCAAATTGTTTTTTTAACCTTGCGTACGTTGCATAGTTTATGCTTTTGTGACACAAACTGTTCATGTTGCACGATTTTATACATTTCTTCATTTTTGTATGCAGCCCTAGACCGTTTCATCGGACATGTGCGCCTGGATGGTCTGGCTAGTGCCTAATAATAAAACTATTTATATTGCATTTAATTTATTTGAACATTTATTTATATTATTACTTTATTGTATTAATAATTGTGTTAAATAAACGATTTGTTGAATTTTGTTGTATGTTAATTTTATTAAATGAACAATTTGTTGAATGGGTCCTGTAGTTCGATCGCATTTAAAGAAACCGTATGGGACATTGACATCTAGTGGTTGAGCTTGGTATCGCAGTCTAAATTCAAAATAATGGAGAGGCAAGTTTAGCCGAGTAACACTTCTTCTCGGTTTCTTTTGATTGTTATCAGAAATAATCTACAGGCGCTCTATTGGTTGCGATACAGGGACATGCGCAGTAACGTTTATGTTGTTGCTTTGAAACCGTCTATATGACCACCGGATGAGAACCGCTGCTCTTTAAATAAAAAATAAATGTACTATTGACCTTATTTGTGTCAAAGTTAGCCTGAGCTCAAAATACAGGAAGAGGACGTTCGACTGTCACACCTTCAGCCATCACAAAGTTCCTGGGGAATAATCTCGCCAGCTATTTTTGTCCTTCCTGTTTTATGCTCTTTTTGTGCAGCGTTAATATGAGAGGTGAAATAATCCCATGGTTAAGAGATAATCTGGTTGACAGCTCTGCTACCGTCATTTTACCGCCTTCATGGTGATGAGATTCAATAGCAGCTGAACCGAGTGATGCAAACAGCTCTTGTGCTGAAAAAACACACGGGGGTATACATGGCTTAACATATGATCCCATAATAAGAATTTGGGTTTCTTGCACTATCATCGTTGTCTCTCTGACCGTTGTGTGTCATTTGCATAATTTTATGGTTTGGGGTTATGGTTAAGGTGCTGTGGGCATTTCTAATGTTATTGGTGAGCTACACAGCTAGCCATAGTTTATAGTGAACTATAAACCTACAAACTATCCAGCCATAGAAAATAGTTCATGTATTGTGAAAGCAAAAGTTAGAAAGACAAATAACATTATACAGAGCGTCAACGGAGTGTTTTTGCTACTGTACCTTTGTGACATTTATATAAAAGACGGGTTATGATGTATTGTGTTATTTTGTCATGTAGAAACATGCAGTTGCTATTAGAGATGCACCGATATATCGGCCAATGATCAGTATCGGTTGATAGTTTAAAAACAGCCGATGATTAGGGCCGAAGCTGTTAATTAAAAGTGGACAGAAAATGTGATGAATTTGTTCTCTGTATATAGATCATGTTAAGAAACATCACAAGTTTGATGTTCATATTTTAGTCATAATATAAATTAATAACATTCAGAAAGTTAAGAAATATAAATGTAATCTTTGGTACCGGCAGATATCCATCTGAATAACCGGCTATCGGTGGAGACATTTAGTATCGGTGCATCTCTAGTTTCTATAAGGCTGCTTTGAAATGATGTGTATGGTGAAAAGCACTGTATAAATGAGTAAATGTGACTTTAATAGGGGAAGTTGTCTGTATATGTCTATGCCACGATGTGAATGCTCTGGTTTGACTAAATGCTTTGCACTGTGAAAGCTACAGTATTTCATTTTTTTTTGTTATTCCAAATTTCTTCTTTAAGTGCTCCTTTAAGTTATTCAATTTGATTATTGAATAACTGATCCTAATGATTGTGGACAGATTGTGCCGTTTCCTCTCTACGGGCACACATTGATTCGTTCCATGCTTGTATACCTAAGAACTGAACCCCCAGCCGTCACGACACCACTGAAATGCAATTAGCATTACTAATGAAAAGCACCAAATCAAGACGAGAGGCCGCTCACCTTCAAAGTCAACATGTCCGTCTCCATTCAAATCAATGTCTCGTAGAATGTCCTCTAAATCTCTGTGGCCCACCTGCGGTCAAGAGAATCAATGGGAGGATGAATGGAGAACTTGATGACATTAAAAAAAGCTTTCCGATGCTCATTACACAGTCAGTAACATCACCTGCTGCCCGAGCAGTTTCTTCATGGCCTCTCTTAGCTCTGCTGTGCTGATCTGACCGTCTCCGTTGGTGTCAAACTGACAGTCAAAGAGCAAAATAACGGTGTTAACAGAGGCTTCAGGTGTTCCAGAGTAGTAAATGTGATTTTAGTGTGTTCCTGTAGCGTTTTGTGTTATGAATGTATACACTCTTAAAAATAAAGGGGCTTAAAAGGGTCTTCACAGCGATGCCGTAGAAGAGCCATTTTTGGTTCCACAAAGAACCATTCATCTCTTTCTTACTCTTTGTATCATCTGAAGGATCTTTTTTCGCCACAAAGAACCTTTTGTGAAACAGAGAGGTTCTTCAGGTGTCAAAGGTTCTTTATGGCATCGAAGAAACCTTTTGAAGCACCTTTTTTTAAGAGTGCAGGTTGTAATGTAGGCTTTTTGGATACATGTGTCCTAAATGTAAAATTTCTTATGTTTTGCACCATTTGACTATTTTTGTAAGTTTCTTTTTCAGTAAAGCGTCACCCGGCACCCCTCACCTCCTTAAAGGCGTCTCTTAACTCTTTTACTCCGATCATATCTGCCGTCTCAGCCAGAAGTTTGGGACCCATCAACTCCACAAAGTCTTCAAAGTCCACATGGCCCCCCACTGTAAGACAAACAACATTTAGGCTTTTTTACTGAACTGTCTACACTGAAAAAATTACTTTTAGAATTGACTTATTAAATCCTCGTAACAATTTGCACAAATATTTTTTAAGTAAAATGTGCTGCTATAATTCAAGTACAACTTACTAACCAGAATAGTAAATTCTACTCATTAAATACATTTAGTATTTGTTAAAATATTAAGTCAATATTACTTAAAGTAAACAAAAAAAGATTACCTTGAACCAGGGGTGTCCAAAGTCCTGCAAAGTTTAGCTTCAACCCTAATCAAACACACCTGAACAGCTAATCAAGGTCTCACAAAGCAGACTAGAAACTTCCAAACAGGTGTGTTGAGCCAAGTTGGAGCTAAACTCTACATGTGCAATGACCGACATTGGACACCCCGCCTTAAACAAAAAGGTGTCTAACTCAGACTTCACAGAGCCCTTATTTTCATATTGAAATATACGATTGTTTTTGACAACACACAGGTAGATGGTGAAGTAGGAAGAGACTGGTGGTCTCATACTGGCATTAGCACACTTACTGCTCCATAACACACCTCGTGACTCATATCAGCCGAGGCACAAGCACCGCTCTTCTGAACAACGGTAACAACTTAAAAATGTTTAAAAAACAACCCAAACTTAAAAATAATACAAAGCTCTCCTAAATCTCAAAGATAAATCGACACAAAACACGAACAAGTCTTTCTTTTTACTGAACACCACTTAAAATGACAGTTAATCTGGAAAATGAATCTCCTAATGCAGTCAGATGCAAAGCATGCTGGGAACTACAGATCAACTGCCAAGGTAGTTATATCTACAAAAATGATTTATGTGGTCTCGACACAAAATAATTAAGTAAACTTAATTTGACCAATTTAAATGGGTTTAACATCATTAAATTGAGTAGAATTACTTAATCATTTGTTCAATTAAAATTACTCAAACAAAATTATTAAAATCTTAACAACTAAATTAAAATGGAACAATTGACAAAATTAGAAGATTTTATTCCCAAGATTTTTACGTGATTTTAACTCTATATGTTTTGTTAAAAACAGGAACATAATTCTATTTTATTTTCAGAAAATCTGCTAAGGCACAGAATCTTTTTTTTCAGTGTACTTGGGCAAAATACTGTTCTCTTCTTCTTTGGAACACAAAAGAAGATATTGCGAGAAATGGTTTTGTATCCATATAATGGAAGTCAGTGGGAATTAATCTGGTTTGGTTATCAACGTTCTTCAAAACATCTTCTTTTGTGTTCTGCAGAAGAAAGAAGGGTCATGCAGGTTTGGAATGACATGATGGTGAGTAAATGATCACAGAATTTTCTTTTTTGGGTGCACTGTCTCTTTAAATGCGGCCTTAGGAAGCTGCCTATAGAGACCAAACTGCCCAAACTCCTCACAGTTCATGTTGATCTGTTGACTCAGTTCAATGAGTTCCATCTCGGTAGGCATGTAACCCATAGTTCTCATGCAGTTCCCCAGGTCCTTGCATCCAATAAAGCCGTCTTTGTCTTTATCGAACTCTTTGAAGGCTTCTCGTAACTCTGTGAAGATAAAAAGCAGGACGCAGTGACACCGAGAGAGCACAGAGGGAGCTGTAGAAGATGAAAGATTTGATATAACATCACATGGACTCTGAATACAGTTTGCACAACAGTGTTCTCTGAATGACGCGAGCAACTGTAACCCAATGTCATTCTAACCTCTACCTCTTGAACATTAAATGGAAGCTCTTCAAATGAAAACGGAACAATTGACACATTGTACCAGAGCGTACCGCAATGCTCTTTCATATTGAGAAATTTCCCACATCAAAATGACGCCAACAAAACACTTCTGCTGAGAACTTTATTCCATTTCATTTGTGTTCCTTTAGCTTAAAGGGATAGTTCACACAAAAGTGAAAATGATGTCCTCCTCCTCTCGACATTTCAAACCTGTAGAGTATGACTTTCTTTTGCAGAACACGAAAGATGATATTTTGAAGGATGTTGAACAACAACAACCGAACAACGGCGGTACCCGATTGGTTTTGTGTCCATACAATAGAAGTGAATGGGTGCCGCCGTTTTTCGGTCACCGACTTTCTTCAAAATATCTTCTTTCGTGTTCTGCACAAGACAGTAAGTCATACAGGTTTGAAATGACAAGCGGGTGAGTAGATGATGATAGAATTATCATTTTTGGCTGAACTGTCCCTTTATTTTATTTTTTTGTACTTTATTTTTTATTCAAGACATACAAGAAAATAAAAATACAAACATAACAGAACTGTTCTTAGGTCACCTGTACGTGTTTTTTTTTTTACATGTTGACAGAGATACATTTCAGGAAATACAATGGCCATCACTCGCAACATAAGTCCTTATACACAATCCATTTTTACCAAAATTGTAAATATTTCTCCATTCGCATATTCAATGAAAAGGATATACACTCCGTACTCTGAATATCGGACACAATATCACACCAATCCATCTTTGTTGGGGGTTCAGATTGCAACCTTCTCCATTGAACTGTCCCTTTAATAGCGCAAATTTGATCAATCCTAATTGACAATAAGGTATAACTTACCATCCATTTCCTCTGGCCTCAGCTCTCTGTTCTGCAAAAAAAGCAACAAGACAATCAAAAACAAACGTCACAGATATCCACCTCTGCTGTGTAGTTTTGTCTGGTGATGTCATTAGAGTTGTTGTCCTCCACCTGTTTTCAACAACTTCAATGCACCATTGAGAAGCTATTATAACATTAGCAGAGAATCCGTTTGACAATGACATGTGTAAACCAACATACACTCAAGCTGTCTCTAAATGATGTAAAGTGATTCCATTAGATTTTCTCATTTGCATTAAGTCATTTTGAGAAGCACATATAAATGGAGGATTGATCTCTCAGAAGCAGCTTAACCTGTTTGTTTTCTAATCCCAGAATTCCTGCCGGTCACGAGCCCTCCCGCCGAGGCTAATTAATGCACATTCACGCAATTTGTACATCAACCCAAATCACGTAGCGTTGTGTTCTATATGACCACCTGCGCAATGTCTGCACTTTGATGCATACTATGTCCATGGAGTGTTTTTTTAAGAATATGCATATGTACTATAAAGAGCATATATGAGCTCTGCAACCTTTCATTATTTCTTTTGGCTTTCATTTTAAACACACAATGTGTGACGAACGCATGTAGAAGTGTTCTCTCTTGTGAGATCTGTGCATGTGTGTGTCCAGACTTACGTACAGCCTGACGGCTCTCAGCGAAGCCCTTGCGGAGAAAGATGCACGCAGGCCCGAGAACATTGTGCATGTAAGTGGAGTTCTGAGCCAAAGCCGCCAGGGTCTCTCCAGATGTGACCCCCTCATCACATGACCGTACTGCTTTGTAGCTGCGCTTGCGGTCCTGAGCACGGCCACCCGAGCGGTCACGGTTGGAGAGGGAGCGTGGGGTAAAGACACAATTAGAAGCGGTACGGACGTGCGTCAAGCACACTGAAGGGTGGGTGAGACACGTGTCAGTCAATCAGTACGCAAGTTAGGACACAAGTCAGCAGTCTAGTCAAATGGTCAGTTCAAAGCTCATCAGTTCAGAGAAAACCAAAGCAGACAGACGGTGAGCGCACCAGGATCTGTCAAGCGTGGTAATACAATTTCTAAATGTGGTTTTACTGACATTATCAACCAGATTTTAAGGCTGGGCTTTGAGGTTTGGACAGTTTTAAAGTGAAAGTTAACCCAAAAAATGACAATTCTGTCATCATTTACTCACCCTCTAAACCTGTGTGACTTTCCTTCTTCCGCAAAGACAAAAGCAGATATTTCGAAGAATGTTGTCAACCGGCACCCATTGACTTGCATTGGTTTTGTGTTCATACATTACAAGTGAATGGGTGTCATCACTGCTCAGTGACCAACTTTCTTCCGAATATCTTCTTTTGTGTTCTGTGAAAGAAAGAAGGTCACACAGGTTCGAATAAACAAGAGAGTGAGTAAATGATGACAGAACTGTTTGGGTGAACTATCCCTTTGAATTAGGTTCTGTTAACTTTAATTAATGCAGTTAGTAATGTTTAAGCATTAATGCTATGAACAAAAACACGCTTCATTCATTGCTAGTTTATGTTCAAGATGTCAGTTTATACTATATTTATAGATGTAAAGTAACAAAATACAGAAAATAAAGAAGGCTCTTGTTTTGACCAACGCTAAGATACAAAACCTTATTGCAAATTGTTCTCTTGCAGAATTTCATGACCATTATCGATCGTCTCCTTTTAATTTAGAAATATTTTACAGGAAAAATGCTATAATCCATTCAACTTTAAAACATGCACTAGAATTTAGGCAAAATTGCATTATTAAACCAAGAATTGTTTCTGTACTAACAGAGGATATCCAGGCAGTGCTACATGTCCTACTTCGGCAATCTCCACGTGCCAGATTTTGCCTTCTATTCTCTCTTCCCTCTGAGCAACTGACAGAACCTTTAAGATCAGATATCATTCAAACTGAATAATTCATCTACTTTTATACTCGCGGCGTGCTGCCGCAGTGTCATCGCGTTTGATTGCCGCCATAAAAGAACACCGAGCTTAAAACGGTTAGAAAGCAAATCCAAGCCTCCGGCTTCGTCCTTGTCGCATTTTTACAAATCGACTCGTTGATCACAAGCATCGATCATGAAGATGTGGGGGAAGATACGAGAAACTACACGGGTCCTCGAGTAACCCAGAAGGGAAGTGTGCGTTTAGAGAATGTAAAACCGCTCGTGTCAGAGAGACCTTATGAGGACGAGAACAAAACCAGTCAGCCAGTACAATATAATGACCAATTAGCCGACAGAGGCGAAGAGCACACACACGCACACACACAGCCCTTCATAATTAAAGACAGACCCATGAGTTAATTGAAGAGAGGAACGACGTCATCTAACGAGTCTAAAAAAAGAAAAATCCCTTGCGTTATAAAACCAAAAATCAGCTATAAATGTTTGTATTTATTTACAGTTATCACCTTTAGTGTCATTCAAATTGTTTAAAAAATGTAATTCCAGTGTCAATGACATCTTTTCACATCTTCATGACCAGTTTCATTTCATCATTGCTTGTTTGAATGTTCATTCTAAAAATTGCTGGGTTAATTTTAGTGTTGGGTCAAAAAGGGACTAACTCAACGGTTGGGTAACCTAGAAAATATTTGACCCAACAATGGTTTAAAACAACCCAGCATTGGTTAATTTACAACCCAACAATTGGGTGGATCCAATGCAGACCTTCCGTGAGGAAAGGCGTTTACTTTCGTTTTTAAGGTAAGAAGCGACGTTTGCTTTAATCATTTGTAAATATAATGTCATACATGTTATTAAAAGACATATTCATATTTAATTTGTCAAAAAACCTGTCAAAATGATTGGCTGCATCTGGGTTACCGTGTGTTATTAGTTTTGAGAGGTCGTTATGGGAATAACGAACCTTGTCGCGACTGGCCAATCAGAATCAAGCATTCCAACGAGCCGTGTAGTAAGGGAATGAAATACTACGCGCCTTGTTAGTAAATCACCCGCAGAAATTTCCGCTCCCATCTGCGCTTTTGTGAAATTGCGCTGTTTAGTCAATCTGGCCCACACATTTTTGGGGGGTCAAAATGGACTGATGTACTTTCCTAATGCGTGTTCTTCGTATCCTATTGTGCCAAATTTAACAGTGGATATTTTAAGAAAAAATGTAATACGAAAAATCGAATAACTCTGCCTTTAAGAATATTTTATGCTGGCTGACATCCCATCCCGTCCACCTGACTTCATTTCGTTACCCCACTTTTCACGATCCATTGAATTCCTAATGGACAAAGACCCACTCGTCATTTTTCTTGTTGCGTTTCATATTTCTCCCTGTAATACATTAGATTACGGAAGCAAAATGGATTATAAACGCGCTGAAGCTTTCATGCCGGTTTTAAAACTGGTCTCCTATTACCAAAGCATCCGATGGCTTGTTCTCCATTAGATCTCCTCTTCCGTTCATGCTATCCTGTCTTACCACATGCAGGCAAAGTAATCTGTATCCAGCTGGTACAGAGATTGAGGGCACACACAAACGCACACAATGGCAGTCAAATTTGGCTTAATGAACTTTAGTTCATTAAAAACAAAGCCTGCCATTGGTCGAAGCAGCTGACGTGTTCATTCTTCAACTTGGACGTACGCACATACAGTATTTATGTGTGTGCCAACACGTGCACTGCATCTGCCCTCTATTTACACATGACCTTCACGCTCCATCTGCTGCCAGGGCTGTGTGGTGCCAACTCATGCGTTCTTCCAAAGAAACCTGTGCCACCAGCAGAGCAGCAGGTGACCGGGTCTGATATATTTCAGGTAACCAATGTTATGTAAAGATTCCAGACAGAAAAGTGCCGAGAACTCGGAGACCGCACTGAAGATAAAAAGAGCGTTTCCCAAAATTACAATTCCGTTATGGTTTATTCACCCCGACTTTCTATCTTTTGTGGAACAAAAAAGAAGATAATTTGAGAAATGTCCATGCAATGGAAGTCAATGAGGTCCAGTGTTGTTTGGTTACTAACATTCTTCAAAATCTTTTACGTTCTGCAGAAGCAAGAAAGTCTTTCTGAGCTTTGGAATGACATGGGGGTGAGAAATGATGAATTTTGGGTGAACTATCCCTTTGATAAAGATTGTTGTGAAACTTTTTTTGTTTGTTTTGCTGTGTAATCTGATTCAAGCTGATTCTGATGCACGTACAGTAAAGCAGCGTGAGCGAGCACATCATTAAACACAATGAATTCACAAACAGACTCATCAATTCCTTCAAGGTCGAAGACGGTGCAGCAACCAAGTGCCTAAAATTCCAAGCACTCCTTCCTAAATGTTTAATACATCAGTGTTTTCCTTTTTACTTCTTTTTTGGATGTTTTAGATGTTCTCTACAAATACTGACTGTTTGTTTCTAAATCATTCATTATCAGACTAATATGATATTACAAAAACTTTATCAAACTTAAGGGTCAGTCCAGAGTCCGTTCGCTGAAAATGAGCATGTATCCAGTAGTCCCGTACCGCGATACGCTCGATACATTTCACATTTTTGTGAATGACTATTAAACACAGTCCAGGTCTGAGTCCACGCACACACACACACACACGCATGCATCCACTAACAGGGGTTGTTAAGGGTACGGCTAACATAAAGCGCGTCTTACCTTCTTGGAGAAATTCTTGAGCGGCGATTTAACACAGTTGCCCATAATCAAGTCCCTTCCTTTAATTTGGCGACTGTAAAAGTCAGCGTGGCCGCGTGCACGTGTGTGTAGCGCCGCATGCGTGTGTGTGCATCCACATGTCTCCATGCAAGGATTACGGCTGGCGAGATGAGGCTTGCAGGCTTATCTTCAAGCAGAGATGGATTGGAAGAAAGCAGATGATCCAGAGGTGGTGATGCGGGATGTCAAGGTGACAGGCAGGGAGGAGAGGACACGGAGAGAGAAAATGGAGTGAAAAAGTGGAAATGGTTCTCAATGTGAAGGGCTGCTAGAAGAGGAAAGCCAAGATTGCTGGTTCACTTGCTTTCTCTCTCTCCCTCTCTCTCTCGCCCTCCCTTCTTTTCCCCTTCCCTCCCTGTTCACTCTCTCTTTTACTCATTACCTCGCTCTCGCTCTCTGCTGCTCGCTTTTATAAGCGTCCATCCAAACAAGGCAACAACAGACAAAGAGGCTCGTGCAGCGTATCACCTTCCCTCGAGCAAGATGCTGGAGACACTCAGCCAAATGCGCACACACACGCACACACATGCACACACACGACAGCGTGTGCGAACGCAGTCGACTGCACACATACGGTTGTGGGGCTGCGGAGCTAAAAATACCACTCAGACACACACACAGTTTACAGTCATGCCACCCGGCTACGACCGGGCAGTGCAATCCAGACGGTAAAAGCTGCCCGTGCAAAGGTGAGATGCGGCCGCGGCAGGCACGGATACGCCGGCGATGCCAAATCACAGCTCACTGTCCGGCCACTGCAGGTTGTAAGGGGGGAACAGGAAGCCCTTCCCAGAATTCACCTGCCGAGATGCCATTCGTCCATAGTGTCATGTCATCGTGTTTGAACCTTAATGCCCGTCCTTTCTTTTGACTTCCATATAGGAAAGAAAAACACTAATGAGATTTCTGTCATATCTGATTCGTTTCCACTGTACACCAGAGGAGATGACCTTAATGGAGACGTTCGAGACTTTTGCTTTGAATTCTTCTTTAACATTCTCATTTTGAGTTTTTAGGAGCATAATGTTGCAACCTTCAAAGCGACATTTCCATCAATCCTTTTCAAGGAAATATCAAGGAAGAGGGCTCTTTAATATCTCAGGTTTTTCTCCTAGACATCAGTGAAATTAAGTGGAGAGCAAATAGACGTTTGCTTGCGTCTCCTGTGTCTCAAATATTTCTTCTGAGAAAAAGACTCCATGAGAGATCTCAACGATGTCTTTGATTCACTATAGTTGTGTCCAAAATGACATACTATGCTGTACACTATGCACTCAACCATGTAGTGTATGAATTTTAGAAGGGTAGTATCGTCCCAGATGGAATACTAAAGGGTTTTATACTAACCGGAAGTATATCTGTTTCCCAGACGTGCACAATTGACGTCAATCGCACGGCACAGTGCGTGTGAGTAAAAATCTAATTGTGCATTGTGCGTTTAATGTAGTTGTCATGTGTTTTGCCCAGCATGACTTTAGTCATCATCAGATTGAAGCGTTGTCACTCTGCAGGAGAGTTTTGCTCGAGCAGCATCCGATAGCCCCGCCTCTCTTCCGCTACATAAGCAAAACTGCGACCGTTGAGTGCGTGAAGTGTCCACAGTTCCACACTTCATATTTTCAGTTGGAAAGGTGCATCATCCGGGTACTCAAAGTGCACTATTCAAACTATTTATACTACAAAATGGCGTAGAATAGTGCATAAGTGCTCAATTTGGGACCCGCCTTATGATTAGTCGATTTTGCAATCAAAAGTCAATATTACTGAAGATCTCAATATGAAGTCAAACTAAGAGTTTGGTTCCAAACTGAGATAACTCCGTTTTCATTTTTTTCAAAAATCATGTTTTTTTATTGTGCATTACAATTAATATCAATCAAACTGCAGTCGGTTTGCTTTGATTTAAGCCATAATAACTAAAAAAATACAGCTAACTAACACAATAAAACACAATCAAAACATGAAAACATAATAAAAAACATGATTTTTGAAAATAATAAAAAATGGGAACCAAATCATTTTGGAACCAAACTCTTCAAACATTTCCCATCAAATTGACCCAAATCCAGATTATTTCACCTCTACCTCTTCATTTTACACCTCCGTACTCTTCATGGATTTGAAAAATTGCCTCATTTTCACGATGTTTATTTTCTCCTAAGCAGAGAAACATATGAGACTAACTTGATAACTCCATCAAAAACATCTGAGAAATACATTTTTCCTACGGGATACCACTATCATATCCACATTTAACCTTCCTTGCTTCATTTTCTGCCGATCACTCTTTGGTTACTCATGCATGCTCTTCTCTCTCTGTTAGTGAGGATGATTCATCCCGATGAAGTCGGCGTCTTCACCGGAGGCTCAATGGGAACTTCAGAACACGTCAGAAATCAGAACCAGGCACCGTCCACTCTCATAATGTCAACTCAGTATGAGAACATGCGACAGCAGCGCACAAACACACATGCGCAGATCACGCACACGCTCACACTACACAAGCTCACGGAGGCTGCGTTGCACTTGTGTTCTGTAAGCAACTGCATAACCGTAAACGCGTGAATGAACAAATAGTCTTTTCACACCTGTCATGCTTACAGGAATGTTCGGAGGTCAAAAAAATCAACAGTTCTGTAGTAGTGTAGCCAGAACTTGTTTAGCTGGTCTAACGTTTGTGCTATTTAAATGACATCATCTGTTTCAACCAATCATACACCGTAATGTTTATTTTGTCAAGTGTGCATCACAGAGCTGAGTGATTACAGAATGTTTAGGTTATGACAGTTTACGTGCTTGAAGGTGATGTAAATAATGTTAGTCATCTTGCTATAGTACACTAGTCTGAACCGCTGATTTAAGCCCGCCCCCTCCTGTCAACAACTTCTCCGGATCTAAACACTTGCATAAGATTTACTAAATACTGCACAATATACAGACATTTAGAAGAACGTTGGTAACCAAACAACATTGGGCCCCATTGACTTCCATATAAACACAAAACCATTGACATTTCTCGAAATATCTTCTTTTGTGTTCCACAGAGGAACGAGTGAATAAATGATGACAGAACTTTCCTTTTTGGGTGAACTATCCCTCTACGTCATACACTATATCAGCAGGTGCTTTTCTGAGAATACGTTGCATGACCTTGGTCTTGCAGTTCAACTCCAGGAACACTCGAGCCACACATAAATCGCATGATTCTTACAGCAGCGTTAATAAAAACGTCTTCATTTAATGATGATGTCAGGGCAGAGACGGCCACAGGCGGCCAGTTAAAGGAAAGCAAAGATGAACATGCGGTGATGTTCACATCCGCCTCTGCTGTACAGATGCTTTTTAAACTTTCTCTAATACATCTTATGTAGTGTTACTATAGCAACGTCAAGGTCACGGGATTGATTCACAGGAAACACATGCACTGATCCAATGTATAGAACCTTAAAGCTACTTCAGGTTGGATGAAAGTGTGTGCTACACACTTTACAGTAAATCATGTTTTAGAATCCTTTCGGTTCGGAGGACAGATGGTAAAAAATAATCTTGAAGAGTTATCTTAACAAACCTGTTTCAGTGATGGTCAGATGGTGTCCAAAGAACAAACATTTTCATTAAATTCTTTAAGGGTTTTCCAAAACTGGCCAACGAACTAAAACAATATTAAAATACCTCTAAAATGATTGATGTGGTTTGAGATAGATATATATATATACACATATTTTTCTTGCGGGTTACTCAAAGGGGAGACGAGTTGCTGACAGAACTAAACATTTCTCTTGAAATATTCATTCACATTCTTCTAAGAGCATGAAAAATGCAGGAACTCTTCAGAAGTGCTGTTCCTTTTCCTTTCACTTCTCTCTGGTTTCACCGCGACTTTCTCTCCGCTCGACTCTTCACACTCACCTGCTGTGCCTGAGAGTGTCATGTGCTCGCCTCAGGTAGCGCCGAGCATCTCCAGTAGCACTGTGTTTAGTTGCTACATACACACGAACACGAAGTCAACAGGAAATTCAAACTGACCTCCTTAATACGCTTCTTGTGAACAAAGTTTCAAAATATATTGATAGCATGCAACCTACCCTACACAACTTTGCTTTTCCAGTGACATCACCGAGACCTTTGATGTGCAGATATTAATACAAATAATTTCTAATTACATATTTACTTCTACACTCTACAAAAACAATAGTGCTATATAAAAGTGGTTCTTGCTCGTAGTCTTAGAGGAACCACTTTTAGTGCTATATAGAACCATACAGGGCTTAACAGGTTCTTTATACGGAAACCCCAAAGAACCTCAGAGCAAGAAGAGAATAAAAGAATTTCAAGGTTCTGTCTTCCTCTCTGTTACACAGACTGAGAAAGGCGTCAAAATCCTGCATTTCCTCCCCTGCAATCCACGGGCCAATAAAAAACACATTCGCTTCTATAAATAGCACAGACTTTGAGATGTATTGAAACAGAAAATGACGTGGAATTTACGACACAGCTTGTATCGCTTATTCATATCCTCACTCGCTCATCTCCCTAAACTGCTTTCCACCCTCCATCATGTTCTCCCCCCCAGACCCTCGTTGCAAGGTCGGCCTGACCCAAGTGGGCTGAGGAGGGGGGAGCCACAGAATGTTCTGGAAAAAGCCAAAAGAATGTGTAAAAATGGAGCTGTAAGAGCGAGAGGCAGACCTGCCTCAATGTTGTGTCTTTCTTACATAACACATCTAGGTCTGTCGTACTTCCTATTCTGTCCTCTTCGTTTCCTGTTTCCATCACAGCAGGGGGAGGAAGGATAAAAGTGAGTTGACAAAGACTGACAGCGCATTATTCTGAGAGAGAAAGTATAAATCTCACATTTCCTCCTCTTATTTTCTTTCTCTAGCTTTATGCATCGGTGGTGGTTTTTGAGATATGCAGCACATTCTCATAACTGGGTTAGTGGCATAATTCCTTGTTATCAAACATAAGGCAGGTCAAGTGATGTCAGAGTTAGGAAATTAGAGAGAGAGAGAGATGGAGAGAGAGAGAGAGAGAGAGTGAGAGAGAGAGAGAGAGAGAGAGAGGGACAGAGAGAGAGAGAGAGAGAGAGAGAGAGAGAGAGAGAGAGAGAGAGAGAGAGAGAGAGAGAGAGGAGACGGAGGGCGAGAGAAAACTGTCAGAAGGGAGGAGAGGCGAGAGAGCACGAGTAGAGAGATGACGATTTCCGACACTCCAATACCTCAATAGAAGAGATGCGACGACAGACGAGAGGACAGGAGAAGAGCTTCCGAGTAGAAGAAGACAGAGATAGAGTAGAGGATCATGAGAGCAAGAGAGGGAGAAGCGAGAGACACCGCGACAGAGAGACGAGAGTAGGAGACAGAGAGATGACCGAAGGAGAGCAAGAGACAGAGAGAAGAGAGACGGAAGGGAGACCGACTTCGAGACAGAGACGATGATCGATTGACAGGCCGATGACCAACTACGAGAGCCGAAGCGACAGCAGAGAGAGGAAAATGAGACAGAGACGATGAGACGAAGAACGAGAGAGAGAGAGAGAGAGAGAGAGAGAGAGAGAGAGAGAGAGAGAGATGTTGAGCAGATGGAAGCGAAGGACTTCTGCGACACACTGCGGCTAAAAGAAAGAGAAATCTGACTGATGAAGAGACAGGGCACAACATTTCTAAAAGCAGTTTAGAACTATTCAAAATCCTTTTATGCTAAAAAATAACGATTCATGAAATTCTGTAACGTGAATATAAAGAAATAACCTGTTTGGCATTCAACTAACTAATCCAACTATAAACTATAAAATCTATAAAAGTCTATTAAATTTATATTAAAAAACAACTTTATCTTCTTTGTTGTTCATCTTTTACTTCAAACTTTGTAAACATGCCTTTTACAGATTACGTTTGCTTAGACAAAATGTTAAATGCCCTCTTATTTGTAAATTGCTAAATAGATAAATGGGGATAATCTGGAATAGTTACAGACATTTCTATCACAATGATACAATTTCTGTGCGAAGGCTATGTGTCATGGCTCTGCTTCATTTAGTCATGTTTTTCTTGGTCCTGTAGCAGAGTCATGACAAAGCCTTTGGTTATGTGTGGAGAGAAACATATTATTGTCAAAAGGACGTTCTCTCCAGTGTCTCGTCATTGGCCCCGCTCCTCTCGTTTCCTTGTGATCTTTCCCTGAGTGTTTGATTAACCACACCTGCCTCATGTCTTATCCCTCGTTTGTGTTCCCTTTAAATACCCTCTTGTTTCTTTGTCCTGTGCTCGTGGATTGTTCTTAGTTTGTACTGTGTTCGTCCCATGTGTGCCTTGTGCCTCGTACGTACGTATGTTGCTTACCCAGTCTCGTGTCTTGTTCCTGATCCTGTTCCTGTTCCCCGGCTAGTGTTTGTATTTTGTTATTATGTTATTCTTATAATTTTTGACCTTGTTTTGTCGTGCCCCCTCGTGGGAAGTTTTTGTTTTATTTATATATATATATATATATATATATATATATATTCTTAGTTTAGTTTTTCCCCATTGTGGGTGTTTTTGGTTCTGTTTTTTGTTAGTAAAATAAAGTCTTGTGCATTAACCCCTTACTGCCTGCCTGCATCTGGGTTCTTCCACCTCGTATCGTGACAGCTATGTGAATGTTTTGAGTTTATCTTTCATTTTGCTACATCATTTATACAGTTTACTAATAAAAGTGAACAATGTTAGTTTTAGTGCTCATATTAAAGACACTTTAGCAAAAAATGGGTTTAACATAAAGTGGTTCTATATTTGTCACAACTGAAAAAAAACCTCTGATCTTACAGGAATTTAATTGTAACTATATTAAAAGTGTCTAACTAGTATGAATTTGATCGATGGGAATCGTATAAAAGTAAGATTATTAGAAAAAATCATACTGAAAACCCTCCCCAACCCCGACACTAACGTCACTGGCGCAAAAGCAAATGGCAATAAAACATACAAATAAGATCTGAATTTGCCACATTGTAAAAAAGTTACGAATTCCAGTGAGATTGTGTTGGAAAAATAGGTACAAATCTGGTGCTTTTTAGATTCATAGTGTAATGCAGTACAGAAGCTTAAACCTCAATGCACACATCGAGTAGATCGGATATTAATATCATTAAAGCAAAGTTAGCAAATCCTCCTTATATAAAGTATTGAAAATGACACTGAAATGCTGATCACTATTGCAGACAGAAACACTGAATGCTTTTACATATGCAGATGGGTTTGAGGAGGAAAACGCGCAAGGCTTGATTCCCCACGTGTCAGGTATAGCTAATGGATTCAAATTTTTTCACTCCAGCACAAAAAGACAGCTTTCCTCTCCTCTCTAATCAGGTCTTGAGCTTCTATATTTAGCGCCTGCTGGCAGAGAATGATTTCTGTAGGGATTGTACACGGGACGTGATGTTACATAAGGAAATATGAAACTCTGCATTTGAGGAACATCAATCCACTGTGAGGAAAATCCGACACGTCTGCGCTTTAAATAAAGCAGCGTTTCTGCTCGCGTAAGATGGAGGGCTTTACTGCATTTTCCGCCGTGCAGCAGCCATGTGTCCACGTTGTTTGTGTCACCCAAGTCGGAATATCCCCGGGGGAAATGTGCGGCTTTTCACTTTTTTGCACAGGTCTACATTGAGGAGTTGCGGCGAAATCTCTTCAGTGTGTGACATTTACAAGCCAAAGACCAATGATGGCTGGAAGGTGCTTAAAACCACGCCAAAGTCAAATAAATAGCCTAAATAAACCAAATAAAAAATAAAAAGACAACCAATGGGCTCTTGACAATATCGAGTTTCTGACTATCAGGATGTGATGGAATAATAGACTTCTTTACACACAAAAACAAAAAGCTTTGAAAGGCTTTAAAACCCAGGTTTATTCTTGCTCTCCATACTTTGCTAAACTTAAGTCATCTAAATCTGTCATAACCTCCTGTTGAAAACATCCTTGAAGGCAAATATGATTCATGATTTAGCAAAATCTGATAAGATCTCTCTTTGAGAACAGCCTTCAAGGTAAAAATGATTCATAATTTAGTGTAAATGTTTTTTTTTTCTTTCTTTAAAATTGCTGCACACTGTCATAGCTCGCAAATCTTTATTAAAAAGCGACGGCACTTGCTTCAAGGTCTTTGACTTAAGTTGATGTATTTAATCAAGGTACTAAACGTTGTAATTAAATGTGCAGGCTACGGAAATGTGAGTGGCTTTTTCTCTTCTTTCCTTTGCATGGACTGTGTACTTCTCTGCCAGATCAGGTGTGCAAAAGGTGCTTACCCATTTGTTTTCTCATTTCCAATCATAATTAGCTTCATGTAGTTTATCTCCTTACATTTAGGAAACATGTTACATGTCCATACTTGGAAGGTTTAATTTCTGTCATTTTCATGAGATATAAAGCGGCAGAAGACAGCGAAGGAATACTTTTTAGGAAAGAAGAATAATGGACCATTGCCTAAACATGACGGTGATAAATCCCACTGTAACCAACCGCATTGTTTTGACCGTGTGATATAAAATCAACCACAATTTGACACCTCACCATTAACTCTGAATCCACCCTGACAAAGTAGAACCCGCTCACTTTCTTCATCAAAGCCTTATGCATAATTCAGTTTTTTCATCAAAAGCTGACCATTGAGAGATCATATCCCCAAAGACTTGTGCTCTCCAGTTACAAGTTTCTCAAAAGGTCCTATATGCACAAAAAGTTTCATGAACCGTGAAGCAAGTTTTGTCTGTATGTGAAGTCAATACATACCATATTAATCATTTAGCTGACCCATTTACCCCAATTGACTTTTGCTACTGTTATAAAAACAAATCCCTCAGCAGAATTCAAACACAACATCCTTTCAGTCACCTGCCCAGATCTGTAACCACTGGGCTACAAAGTTGGTAAGCATCAGACTGGTCCGTCCGCTCATAAAAAACGTTGAATTTCTATTCAACACCATTAACGTCCACCTGTTGAGTCCACTCACTTTTGAAAATGTTCTTATAAGCAAAGCATGAACTGCACTGTTGTTGTATAATGTTAATGAAGCATAATCGTGTATTTGAAAGACTGTAGGTTCATTCATATCATCATCAAGAGTCAAGACCGTTTCTTTGCAGTAAGTGACTATAATAGCGCAATGGTATGCAGATGAATGTTTATATGTATAGTCTGTGATATAATGTACTCGCCCTACCTGTCCAAACACTGATTTGACTATAGGATGGAGGTCTGCATCAAGCGCGCCGCTGTACGCGCTCCCTCTCCCGGGGGCTCGCGTGCCGTCTGGCTTAAGTGGTGCTGATGTTGCAGCTGGGCTGGATGTGAGGCTTTGATTCGAGCCGGTCCGATGTCTGTCCTTGGTTTCGAAGAACATCGCAGCTTCCTCCGAACGTCTGGAGAGAGATGGAGTCGGTGAAGGCGTCCGGCTGCTGCGGGAATTCCCGTGGAGTTGGACCGGGGGGTCGGTATGGTGATGCTTTGATGATTTGCGGTGTCCCTTGCCGTGACGATCCGGTCCGTCGTGGGTCTGATTCTGAATATTTTCTCCTCTTCTTCCACCGTTTCGGGCGTGCTTGGGTTGGCACAAAGGTCTCCGGGAGGTGGCATCGCACTCTTCGGTCCAGCAGGAATCCTCATTGCCGCCGATGCGCCGGTGGTCAGCGCGGTTCCCGGGTCTCCGGTGTGTCGGTGCTGCTGTGGATTTGTGGATCAATGATGTGGTGGATTCGCTTTTTGGAACGGAGGAGCTCATTTTGACCTCCAAAACGCGGCAAACTCACAAAGTTTTAGAGTCACAGAGACAAAAATAGAGTGAGTGTCCAAACGCGTCCTTGCACAGGTGCGAATCGCGCGCGTGAAGGACTCTAGAGCGTAGCGCAGGTCGCTCGTGCGGAGTTTGTTCAGTCCCTCGTGACGCGGGATGTTAATGACCCCATTGAACGCGCGCTTCTAAATTTCAGCTTTAATAAGGGAATCTCTCTCTCGCTCTCTCTCGCTCTGTCCAAAATAAGAAGTTACGTCAAACTGCCTCGCAAAGAATTTAGAAAGGACATTCATTTAGTATGACATAAATAATGATACCTGCATCTGTATTCAGTTTATTAAACCTTTTTCAATCAGATTTACATGAAGATTTGTCAAAAATTAATGCAAATTAGTGGAGATTTTTGTATAAGTGTTATACATTATACAAATATATTATATTGTAATTTTTTTACATAAATAGTTGTTCAATAAAATATAAAGTTAAAATATAAAACTGAAAACATGTTGTTTTGTGACAACATGCCCCACTGCATGAAGTCACAATATATAGGCTTTTTTATTTGTGTTTATTTTATTTTATTTTATTTTTGCCTTTTAACAAAGATTTTATTTCTTTGCATTGACTTTTAATTTGGAGTTGTTCTGCAAACCAAAAGCTTCAATCTAGAATTTAGATGACAACTTTGGGCTATTCATAAAAGTTAACATGGCTCATTCCTCTTGAGGTCTCTATGACTCATGTACCATGCACAGAATAGCTTGCACACTTCTTTTCTGATAGACACGGTGCAGTCAAACAACATTTTGGATGAATAAGGTCAGTCTTAATTCTACATTAGACGTCTTTCAGTCCACTTTTAATGGTGCTGATGTGAGAAACGACCAAACCATGCACATGCTGCACGAGCTACATAAAAGATGCTGATTGGCTGAAAGGAGGCCAGATTTTTCTTGATCAGATGGGACCATCTTTAAAAAGTGCCATCCGCTTGTTTGCGTTCCTTCGGTCCTGGAGCATCTGCGTGGAGAGTGAAAGCACTTACGTGCATTATGCCACTATATGAACCCAATGAAAAGAGTTCAAACCTTGTTCCAGTGTTTGTGTGTGTATGTGGTGAGTGTTTGAGATGGAAAGAGCAGTTTCTGCTCCACACACTCTCCTGAGAGTTTGTTTTTACTGACAGCTGTGTCTCCATCCCACTCGCTCCAGGGAAACATGGAATCTTTTGCTTCACCTCACCATCTTCTGGCCTGCATCACTGCTTCCTTCTTGTTTGATTGACATGTCTCTCCCGATCTCACCTGACGCTCTCCATCACTGGTCTTTGCCGCATAAATCGACTTTTGAGTTCTTTTGCCAACTTTGTTTCAAATGACAAATTTGTAGTATTTTAAAGAGATACTCTCTCCTCTCGCTGTGCAGCAGGGGACATTGAAGCCTCGGGGTTTCATCTGGCCCATTTGCATTCAAGGGAGCGAAAACAAGATATGTTCCTATCTCACACTCCAATATACAGAAAAACACACATAGTTTCATAAATAATGGCGTTGCGCTAATAAAGCCTTGATATTTTCGAACACTCCGCTAAGCCTCTCGTGTCTCAAAGTGAGTGTTTTCTTCAGGAAATGTAAACATATAGCCCTGCCATTTACCTTCCACTTGGCGACATTTGCAGTATAATATTCCAATCAGCATTTTCCTTTCTCATCTTACGATCTGTGACGTCTCGGTTTCCCCCGCTCAGATCATTTTCAGACCTTCCGCTTAAAAATACCTGGAGTGTATTTACTTCACCATTCTTGTGAAAAGCCTTGCAGGGTTTTAACCCGAGACATGGCCCCCTGCAGCCAGGCTGACCTCTGGGCTGAATGCTGTATTTGTGTTTGCCTTTCAGGTGCGGTGTCGCCCGCCAGCTTCCCGGCCCGGCTCGCCCTCTCGATTAACCCACGTCTATTGGCACTGTTAGCTGCGTGTGAAACATTCATCAGATGGGTTAATAATTTATCAGGAAGCAGCTTGAGACCCATGAGGTTTGATGGCCAGAATGCAGTACGCTTCTGCATTTGCATGAACACAGCAGCGCCACAAAGTTCAGCCAAATATGAAGACACCATTAGCCGAATAGCTTCATAATGGCACAATTCATTGCTTGGCTAATGAGTTTCATGAACAATTGAGTTCATATGAGAGTCATAAAACATTCACGGTGTTGTCCTGATTACACAAATTAAACATTATAAGACTAGTAGGTGTGTACAAATATTGTCGTGATAATAAAATAAATGGTAAAAATGGTAATTAAACAGACCCCTATTTATTACATTGATTACATACATACTTGTTACAAAATTACATTTCATCGCTATCCTTCTAAAACCTTGGAAGTCCAAATTCACAGTTAATCCGGAAATTGAAAAAGCTTTTTACTTTTTAAATGATTAAACACTGTGTTGTCAAAGTTAAAAAGCACTTTTTTAATACTTTTTATAGCTTAGATATTTGCAAAACCTAGTGACAATCATCATAAAGGGTGACTAATAATAATGATTTATGGCTAAAAATAAAAAAATATGGAGACACAAGGTTTCAGAAGGACAACAGTGACATTTTTAGGCAATTTTAAACTCAGATTCTCAGATTTTTGACATTAACAAGGTTTCTACAAACTTTAAAAAGATATAAAAGAAGAGAACCTTTGCTTTAAAGGTTATGGGTAACAAAAAACGGTTCTTCTATACACTGTAAAAAAATTCCCGAAAAAAAAAGAAACTTTCCGGAAGCTGGGGCGTAAAATTGCAATTTATGTATATTTACGTATTTATAGGTTTTATGTATTTTTATGGTATTTTACTGTAAAAAATCCCTTAACAAAACGGCAGACATTTATTTTCACGTAAAATTATTTTTCATGTTTTTCTTGTCATTTTCTGTGATTTGAAAAAAAATATATAGAATCCTGTAAAATTACAGGTTCTTACATTATACATAAAAAAATCTGTAAAAAACTGTACAATTCTGTAAAATATTTGTTTTTACAGTTTGGTATCACTGCAAAGAACCCTTTTAATCACTTTTATTTTTAAGACTGTATTGCAATTCATTTTATAATACTTTTTTTCTTGTTTTCTTCATTTTGTAGCCCAACCCGTAGGCTGCCTCAATGAAATGAAGATTCCTTTGGAAACCATTCACGCCTGAGTGGAGGAGAGATGCACTTGGCTTATGCGGTTCTTAATTCGTCTATTTGCCCCCCAGTGCATTTAAACATTACGTCCTCCAAAATAGCAAAGCAACACTGAAAACATTACAGAACATCACATGCACGTGCACCTTATAAAAACACCATGATTTTAGAAGACACAAACGAATGCAGGAGCCCAAACATGCGGTAGTGCACGTCCTTTTGAAGATAATGAAAACTGCATAATGAATGCAAACGCAATAAACAAATGATACAATAAAAATGCATAACGTGTTCTGAAGGTTTGTTGCGGGGAAAGTGAGGTGGGGGTTTTGTATGACACAAAGGGGACGGAATAATTATAAAGTGTATTTATGGAAACACAAAGACCTTTGTCTTTCTGCCGGTCATACTCCAGTTCTAAAACCTCCCTGAGGATTCACACTTTCCATTAATCAATCTTGATTTAATGTGATTGCTTTAATAGGCAGAAGATCCTAATGAGCTTTGTGCTTAGCAAACACTATCGTGCCGCTTAACCAACCCTTCAATATTTGGCCTCAAATACCTGAAATTAAGAATTAGGTCATTTTCCCTTCAATTCAATGCTTCTAGACATGAAAACTAACGGTACTGTTTAGTGTGTTGACAAAATGATATATGCTCTCCTACTTGTAAGTTGCTTTGGATAAAAGCGTCTGCCAAATGAATAAATGTAAATGTAGACTTCAAGATTCATAAAATCATCTAATAGAAGATATAAACACTCCTTCTTATGTGAAGAGTTTTACCTGAGGGCGGACGTCCTGATGAAGGTGAGGTCCATTTATTTACAGCGTGGGTGAAGTAGGCTATGTTGCTTTTGAATTAGCACATGTAGGACATACGGCTTGACCTGACGGCGCGAGTCTGATGGAGAACAGCAGAAACAAGGGATGGAGAGGAGAGAGATATCCGATTTTAATCAATGGCCCATATCAGTTAAAGGGATAGTTCACTCAAAAATGTAAATTCTGTCATCATTTACTCACCCTCGGGTTGTTTCAAACCTGTATAAATGTCTTTGTTCTGTTAAACACAAGGAAAGATTTTTGGAAGAATGTCAGCAATTTTCATGGGACATCATCCACTAGGAAAAAAACTATTGCCTATTTTTTTGTTCTGTTGAACACAAAGTGAGATATTTTGAAGAATTTAGGAAAACAAACAGTTCTGGGCACCTTTGACTACCATTCAATTTGTTCTACTATGGCAGTTAATGATGTTTCACAGAATTGAAAATGGCCAACATTCTTCCAAATATCTTTCTCTGTGTTCATCAGAACAAAGTAATTTATACAGGTATGCAATGACATGAGGGTGAGCAAATGATGACAGAATTTTCATTTTTGGGTGAACTAGCCCTTTAAGCAAGCATCAGTTTACACTCCAGCTATTAAGGAGCAAATCCCCTCATGGTTAAACCATTAGAGCAAATGATGTTACTGGACACCATCGAACTCTTGATGCGCCTCTGTTCACCCGATTCACCTGCTTCACCAAAAAAATAAAGGTTCTTCAAATTTTGTTCATAAAATAAAATAACTGTTCAAATAAATGATTTATTATTATTTATTTATTTTTGATGTATGATATGGTTTTGAAAAAGTTTAATTAGTTATTAGTTCAATTAAAATGCTATTGTAAAGCACCAGGAGATAGATTTCTAACAATTCTTAAACAGCAATCTTCAGAGTCTATTGTGGGTTAAGGTAAACTGAGACGTGATGTGAAGTTGTATAAAATAAGATTGAACAAAATTTCAAATAAAATGTAAAATAAGAATGTATTTTCTGCTAAATAAAAGTCTCTAGGCTAACTGTGAACGTCATATAACTTCGTAAAATGTTTATATTAAATGTCATTAGGACATTTGACTGAATCCTGCACTGTCCATGTCCTTGCAACGAACCCACTACTGCCATCTACTGTTATTAAGTGGAACTGTCTCATTGTGTTCATACACGTTGTTGAGAATGTTAGATTTTTACTCTGAGTTTTGACATAATGAACAGATGAGACGCTGAACTCAAATTCCTGGCCCTGCAGCTCTCTTCAGTTCTCACTTACAGAAGCTATAAGATTGTCTGACATGAGATTTGTCAGGGCTTGTGATTAAGAAAGTCTTCTATATCATTAACCGATTTGGGCACTATATCTTTCAAACTAATATCTGATTAATGTACACCCTGCTGTAATGAAATAAAAAAAGAAACTTGTTTTTCCCAGAATGTTATAGTTTTGAAAAATACTAGACTAACAAGCCAAACAGAAACCAATTCAAAACACAATTACAGTACTTGTTCATTTATGGGATTGCTGTATTTGCATCTAGGCCTATTGCTGTGTTTGGTGTTTCACAACTGAGGTTGAATTTTGGGGAACTTGCTAGTTGCAAAACCTTTAATCCTCGTAAAAACTGACTCACACAGTTGATTTGGCAAGAGATGTTTCACTCACCTATCACTCACCATCTGACGATCATCCCTTATGTTTCACATTCTAATAAAACCTTTGCCAAGATTTGCAAAACACTTTTTGGGTTCTTTGCATGTGTTATAGATTACTATCATGAATGGTGAGAAAATATAGAATTTGGTTATTTCCTGCTTTGTGACCAGACCAAACATTCATTTTCTCAAGATAGAAATACAAATTCTGTCGGAGCCGATAGCCTAGTGGGTCCTTTCCCGAACCCACCCCCTTCTCTTCCTGTCCTCTCTAACAATAGCTGTACAATTAAAATAAAAAAATGGCAAAAACAAATCTTTAAAAAAAAAAATGAAACACAAATTCTAACTTTAACCGCCAAGCAAAACGAAACCCCCATTTGCACTGTTGGAAATGTGCTACAGAACACTTTCCCAGAAACCAGAGAGTAACTCCCGTCGGTTGGTGAATCTGAAAGTCTTGAGTCATTAGATTCTCTTTTGATGATTCCGGTTGGCAATATTCTATTAATGATATTTTGTCAGTATTTAAAACCTCTAGATCTTCCCAAAATAACATGTTTGATGGATGAATCTTACATTGACTATGCTGCCTGCTCTATTCGATGAGATTCAGATGAAAAGAACAGCCTTCAGTTCAAGGACCCACCACATATTTTCACTATAACAAGCCCATGATTTCCCAGCCCACACTCATAGAAACACAGAGACTGAAAAATGTCTTTATTCTAGCTCTAACTAGTTATTTTCAAATGAGCTATGTAAGAACTCTACATGTATTTGAGAAATATCATTTGACATCAAAAACCAAACAGTCAACACAACCTGATCAGATACAAACAACATTTTTTCATACCCACTATTTTAAGGTAAAGAGAGCAATTCATGGAAATGTCACACGCTGTGTGTTGAGATGCTCTGCCCTTAAAATAAGCCCATGCCATTCAAAAGACTATCTTGTTCATCTATTCTTGAGAAACGGTAAAACACACAGGCCGAGATTCAAACGTCTGTGCTGGATTTCCAAGGAATGATGGGAAGGCTGTGGGAGAGACTTGCAACGGAAGGCATGTCAAGGTCACATGTGCTTCTTCTCATCATTAACATGCGTGTCATTGACTCTTTGTTGAGAAAAGGCACAAAACCTTCAATATACTCTTAAATATGAATATGGATAGCATTTGCTCTCAAACGAATTGTATGTACTATTATGTGATGCTTCTGATTGCACATAGTTCTTGGAAGTCCTCAAAAGCGAGAATATTGAACGAACCAAAAAGGAAAACATTCACATTGATTTGTTTTGTTGTTTTTTGTAATTACTCTTATTAAGAATAAGTGGAGTTGTATATTTGTATTAATATGGTGTATGTGAGTGTGTTAATGTTGACACAGAACAAAAGAAGCTACGAGGTGCCAAGTTTTGTCAAACTTTTTAAGTTTTTACAATACTTAGTATCTTTTTTTCTATGATGAAAGTTTGTCAGCTTCAATCAAATGTAATTTAATAAAAAGCTCTCCTCACTAAGCAAAAACATTTACTCAGTTGTGTTTTACCTTTCTCTGTGTGTGTTTTTCTTTTTGTTTTATTATTCTTCCTGTAAAGCTGCTTTGAAACAATGAAATATTGTAAAAAGCGCTATATCAATAACATTTAATTAAAACATAATGAGAAAAAAAGTTGTACTCCCTTTTTATCAAAGGGTCACATGCATGTTCTCACTTCAATCTCTTTTTTGGGAGGCAGAATCAGGTGTGTTTTATTTGGTCAGTCACTTTGGATAAAAGTGTCTGCTAATGCCTTAATATAAATGTTTATACAACAGTATTCTCCTGAGTTTAAAAAAATCAGATATAGCTTTTTATAAGTTATAAAAATGATATCTTTTGAGGTTATTGTGACACTTTGTTAAAATGTACTCAATGCTTTCATAATTAGGTTTACAACAGCGATTTCAAATGCAATTCAGCATTCTGAACGTGTAAATAATAGTTTTAACTCTAAATTCTGATTGGATATGCCTCGACCGAAGCTCCGCCTCTAATATTATCCTTCTGATGAGCCAAACTGCTTTATTACACGGCTCGTCGGAATGCTTGATTCTGATTGGCCAGTCGCCACATTTGCAGGTTGGTTATTCCCAAATAACAACCGCTCAACACTAACAACACACGGTTACCCGAATGTAGCAAATCATTTTTTTGTTTTTTTGACAAATTAAATATAAATATGTCTTTTAATAACATATATGCCATTATATTTACAAATGATTAAACCAAATTGCCTGTTCGTGACAACGTCGTTTCTTACCTTAAAACCTAAACGGCTTTTCCTCACGGAAGGTCTGCAATCGGTAAAAATGAGCTAATAAAATATTTCACATTAACAATTCATGTCCAGTTTATTCTCACGTGTCAAGTAGCCGTTGTTATCGCGAAATAAACCCCTTCAGTGTGATACAAGACCCTCACGCTGTCGGGGCTCATGTCTGCGATAACAACCGGCTGCCTGTACATGATCCCTACATGTTAACTATATCATGTGATGGAAGCTGATTCATATTAATAACAACTTTATTTAAGCCACTCACAATGATTTTACCAGTGCTGTCACTCGCTTGTGGGTGTCAATAGTGTAACATAGTGTAACACCTTGTTCTTTTCTCTTTTTTTCTGTACAGGTATTGAATGTCAAGTACGCGTATGAAATGCCATTCGCTTGTACGGGCTTTCCAGTGTAAATAAAATATTTCGAAACATTCTATTCTGCCGCGCGACTTCTCCGCCCTCCCCGCCTTTAAAGACGCGCAGGAGCGCGTGCGTTTCATTACCTGACGGACACGCGCTGAGAGCAGCATGGCTAAATCTCAGTCCAGACGCTGCTGTCTGTGCGTCCTCGCTTTCATGTGCACTGCTGCTGTTATCTGCATCTGCATCATTCTGCGCACCAGACAAAGACATTGCGACTTTTTTACGCATGCTGCCGTTTCTGCGGACTCTCAGTTGTGCTCTGATGTTGGCAGGTAAGAAATTGTGGATCTTAAAGTTTTAGATGAGTAGTGCATTACGTATATTCTATTCAAGTATTCTTGCATGAAATTATTTTGTATTATACAGTTAAAGTACACGTCAATATCATCCATAAAAAGTACGAAAAAATATTGAAACTTAAATATTGACTTAAGTTTATCATAGTGCCTTGACAGTATATTATTTTTTCTTGCTTAGCTTTAAAAAAGTTTTTTTTAAATCAAGAATAAACAATGAATGTATAAGGATTTCAAAGAATGTGCAAGTATGAAATAGTTGGAGATAATCAGTTTAAGAGATTAGATACTAATACTGCCATGCCCAGATCTTGCACAGGTGCAGACTTGACCAGGACAAGCAGAACTGTGCTTTGAACCAAAAAAGTCAGACATTTTGGACACTTTTTTTTTTGATGATCTAAAAGCATGCATACATGTGTAAAAGCTTAATATGAATAGCTAAACAAATAAATGTACTGAATTTACAATGTATGCATTACGAATTTACTGTATATATAACCAGGATTTTTTGATTCTGTCCTGGACGCGTGTTAAGTCAGTCAGTTAAACCCTCTAGGAGACCCAAACGTTGCCAAGTTCTTTTGTTCCGAATACCACAAAACGAACCAGCGAGAACCAAAGCATCTTTGGCTGCCAAACCTCTCGCAGATTGTCAATCCCAAACTGCAAAGCAATAAAACAAGATCAACCTGTAGCACACAGCCCGCAAGAGAAGTCAAACTCTTGTGACGCTTTCTGCGTTTCATCCGCGTTTTCTGCATTTTGTGCCAAGCTCACAGAACATTTCCTTGTTCTGATGTGTGCGCTCATTTATGACTGCATTTCAAAGAACTTGACTTTGGTATTGTGTCTGGGGTCATGCTTCGACCTACTCTCAAGGCATACAGAAGACATTAGTTGCAGAGGCTCGGCAAATCCCACACAGGCAGATAAATTGTCCTTTAATGGGATGTGACATATTTAAGTCGAGTTCCCAAGAGCCGTGAAGAAAACAACTTGGAATGTGAAAGGAGCACCATTAAACCTGCATTAGCTCCATCAGCATCTATTAGGGGTTGTTTCTTACCTGTGCGATCACGTAAAAATCAAAGCATCTGTTTTGTGTCATACGCACAATATGCTGGTTACGTTGTGCAAGAAATAAACTCTCAGACTCTGGGATCGCTTCTGTGCTTATTTGATCTGTGTCCCAACTATATTGTGCTGGAGAGATCTGCGCTGTACGGTGTTACTCAGATCTGACATCACCACATGGTATCATGGTCTGTCTCTTTAGAGTAACCTGTCTTGCTTGGGGCACAATGATGAATGCATTAGCCCATAAAACATTTCAATTGTAGCTCACCCTTACTGCTATATTCATCCACGTTAAACTGCCTGAAAAAAGTTGAATAATGTAAACCTTCTACATGCATACATATAACATACTGTATATAGACCACGTGAACAAACGTTTTGTGGCCAAAACCTAACTTCACCTCCGCAAAGAATCAATAACTATAACTATTGAGTAGTTTTACTTTTATTTAATACAATTAATATTAGGGCTGTCAAACGATTAATTGTGATTAATCGCATCCAGAATAAATGTTTGTGTTTACGTAATTTATGTCGGTCTACTGTGCTAATTAATTTTGTATTTATGAACACATACACATAAATGCATTTATTTTAGAAAAATATAAAATATAACAATAAACATTTATTTAGAATTTAAATTATTGGTAAATATAAATTAATACATTTAAATATTTCCTAAATATATAGACAAGTATGTGTATGTTTTGTGTTTATAAATACAAAATTAATATGCACTGTGCACAGATATATATGATATATCAAACTTTTATTCTGGATGCGATTAATCGCGATTAATCGTTTGACAGCCCTAATTAATATACAATAAAATATGAATTAATATGAATATAAATTCAATATAAAATAAGTTGTTATATACTAGCCACCAGCCAGACCGATAACCAAACAGGCTGGAAGTTAACTTCGGGCCAGACGCATATGTCAAATACCCATGTGCGGTCTCTCTTAGTTTTAAAAGCATTTTTTTATTTTTAGTGCATGGTTCTCCATAGTCAGGTACGTCCATTTTCAGGATTTTCACATCCTTACCGGTCCATATTCCTCATGAATGGACACATCTCTTCTCTATATCTTGGTTATTATTGTTTTATTTTGTTTATTTGAACAGAAATTGTCTCAAAAACTGTGTCCTTTTACATAACACGTGTTTATTTCTCTTTTTCAAAATAGAAAACTCGTGCATAGAATGGATCTTTTTCTTATGTCTATACGCTATTACCAAGGGTTTAGTCAAATATAAACAGATGGTTCAGAGTGTTTACATGTCACATCCGTTTATGCGTCAGCTGGAATCTGATGCTGTAACCCAAACCTTTAACAACAAAAGATACAAGTGTATTGTGAATTTCACCATACAAATAAACCCACTGACCCAAATCAAATGAATTATGGGCTGGTTTGTCGTTTTCTTTCCTATGAGGACTTTCAGGTTGTACAACTCATTACGGGGCCTATTTGACTTTCGAGTTGTTAAAGTCCCTCAATACTTTCATAATGTGTCATCTAATCTCCTATCGCAGAACAACTTACTGCACCTGTACAGTACCTGACTCAAACGCTTTTAAAGACTTTTTTATCCATGTAGATTATGATCTGATAATTACACATCATTATGTGATTAACGTACAGCACTTTATCACATTACACTGGTGTAAAGATCACGGTCGTTTTATTCGAAGATATCTTATTGTATGTTCCGTCCTTCACTGACTTGAGATCAAAGAGATCTCACTTTTCGGTTCGAGACATCTGATCTCATTTATCATCTATCAACGTTCTGGCTTCTGCACACACAGAACACAGGAAAAGATTTCAGTGAGTGTGCAGGATTCGGTTTGTGCGCGCCGGTGAACTTTAAGTTCATTGAGCTCTGGGGTATCACTGCCGATCTGGTTCAGACCTGCCTCGAGGGTCTCATTTGTCATACTGGCACAAACACATAAAGGAAAAGTGATACATCCGCATGTGTCGCATAACTCAAAACGATGTGTTATTAAGGATATCTGTAGGGTCTTTAAACTTTCAACTGTACGGATTAGCCTAAAACATTACAACAAAATCTAAAGACCAGAATAGATGTAATTATACAAAAAAAGTCAAGCTCATTTCTGTAATGGAAAAAACAGGTTAAAGTCCCCGCGAACCGGAAGTTGCGATCGGTTTTACTTCCGTATTCTGACACATTTCCGAGTGAAAAGGAAGTTCAAAGGAGAAAATAAGTGGGCGTGGCTTGCGTTTTTCACTGCGAATTGATTGATGTGTAAAAACTTTCATTTTGAAATGAAACTGGCAGCAGACTGACAGTTGAAGGGGAGGAGTTAACGGATGCTCCGCCCAAGCCGTCTAGTTTACGTCATTTCAGATGGATAGTCATTTCAGGGCGGAAGTGCATTTTCAGATTTTAACTGAAGATTATGAGGGCACATGAATTTTAAAAAGAAAATGACCCACATTGATAAGCTATTTACTATAAACGCTGCAATATATCATGAAAAAATAAGAATGGTCATTTTTATTTCACTGGGACTTTAAGTAATGATGAGATATGTGTTTTGTTCACAGGGATATGCTTCTACAGGGGGGCTCGGCAGTGGACGCAGCCATCGCCGCTTTGCTCTGTACTGGAGTGGTTAACCCACAGAGCATGGGCCTGGGAGGGGGATCCATCTTTACTATTATGGACAAAACGGGTATGTGGTTTCACCGTCAAATATCCCTCTGTGGCAATTACAGCTTCAGGCCAGACATACACTACCGATCAACAGTGCGGGGTCACATGACTGACATGGTTCTCATGACCTTAAAAATCTTGTATTGTGAATGCGTTTTCATTTTTGTTCATTTGGTCTTTGGCCAACATGTGGGAATTCATACTTTACTATTATTATAAAATGTGAGAAAAATATGAAAAAGGAATAAAGCGGCCGAAACACATTTAGTTTTATTCATTCATTAGGTTGATTCGTATAAACTGTAAATTTGTTAGACAACAAATTTGACACATTGTTATTCTAAGCTTTTGCTGATTGGGTTTCTCTGACTGCTTCATAGAAAACCTGCTTTACTTGATAGTTTATATTCTGAAGAATGTCTTTCAGCAAACATCCCAAAAACACTGAATGTCTTCTGTCTTTTTAAGGCAAAGTTACAGTCATCAGCTCACGAGAGACGGTCCCAAAAGGTGTCAAAGCAGATTTACTGAAGCGCTGTCCGAAGTCTCTAACCTTCACTACAGGTAAATAAAACAAGGATTGTGCCTCAGGTATGACATTACAGGTAAACGACAAAACCTTTATTAGTTTACTATTCCTGTGTGATATTTAGTCCCTTTTGGATATCATGTGCGTAGACATTTATATTATTATAAAGTACTTCCTTTCATGCAATCAAATACAAGCAAGTTTTAGAAAGTACAATAAGACATTGTGCGTAGGAAAGGGGAATTTTCTTTGGGGGACAAGTATGAATTACGATGGACTCGTTCTGCTTGTTTTCTACTCTTGAGCAAACTTTCTGGGGTAGCTCAGATGTCAAACTGACTGGCTTATAAAGACGGTTGCCAAATAAAGATTTATCAAGAATGTTATACTTAATGAAAAGTTACGTTGAGGTTCCCACACTATTCATGCATAAAATTGCATTTAATTCAAATGAACTGAAAACACTGTGTGAGAAAGACAGATTAGTTTCATTTCAAAAGCATTCAACATTGGGATTTAAAAAATGTGACCTGAGAATGTAATGATTAGGAGTCCTTTTAAATTTGCTGAATGATGTAAATTGACAGAATATGAAACTATACATTTGTCTTCATTTCTATGTGTTTCATTGATTTCATGAAATGTCTCAATATGTGTCTCACAGGAAGCGAATGGATAGGTGTACCAGGAGAACTCCGTGGTTATCAACACGCACACCGGCTGTATGGAAAGCTGCCCTGGGACAAACTTTTCCAGCCCACCATCAAGCTGGCACGAGAGGGCTTTCCCATGCCAACCTACCTCGGCAAATTCTTGCAATATGAAATGATTAAACAGCTGATTCAAGGCACTAAACTCTGGTACTGTATCTTCTACAAACATTCACATTATTCAAATACAGACTTGACATGTTGTTGGATTTCATGACTGACATCTCAATGGCATAGTTTATTTAAAGGCACAAGTACGATTGTACTTGAAGAGCAATCCTGATGATTACATCGCAGAAGTAGGTTAAGATTTAGCCTCTGGCAAACCGCGGCAGGAAATACGAGAGCTCTGCCATTGTTGTGAAAGATACACTAGACCTAAATTCAAGATGACCTAAATCACAAGTGTGTTAAAAAAAGATATTTTAATATTCATATTCAAAATATTGTTTCATATTTCTTCTTTTTGATTTTGCAGTCAAATATCACCTCAACGTGCCATTGACACATTTTCTACGATTTTCACTGATGGTTTGTGTTAATGGAAAGATGCACATGAGTTGTAATAAGACATCTGTCTGTACATACTTTCTAGTGATTTGTTCTGTCACAAGAACAAGACCGTTTTTGGCCCAGGGGATGTGCTGAGGTTCCCAAAGCTGGCGGAAACCATGGAAATCATCGCCAAAGAAGGAGCCGATGCCTTCTACACAGGAAAAATCGCCAGGGACTTGATAGATGATGTAAAAGCTGCAGGTGCTTAATGTTTTTATACAAACAGTATACTTTGACAACAGATAGGGCTTCCGAAAACACTGAAGTTTTTGGCAGTTGCGTTTGTTTATACAGTTCTGTTTTCCAGGTGGAACGTTATCAGAAGAGGATCTGAAAGCTTTCCAGGTACGAGTCAGCGATGCATGGTCAGTTCAACTGGGGGATTACAAGATGCACTTCCCTCCTCCGCCAGCAGGGGGCACGATACTCAGCTTTATCCTTCAACTTATGCACGGTAGGTCTGCTGAAGGGTCTAAATCAAAACGTTCACGCAGATCATGAACTACTGAAACAGCTGTTGCTTATGAATATTCAGTATCCGTTTGTTTGTCCCAAGGGTTCGGCCTCTCTCCAGCCTCCATCAATGGAGACCAGAAAAAAGTGACTCTGCATCGTTACCTCGAGGCAGCAAAATTTGCAAACGGACAAAAGCGCAACCTAGGAGACCCATTCTTCAACTCCAGAGATGTGAGGCGCCTGCAGCGTTAGCACCGCTGTGTTTCTTTCTGTTTTCTTTTCACGAATAATGTAAACATTACACAACATCAAAGTTTCTCTTGTCCTTCTTCGTGCTGCTTTCGTATTTGCTATTTTTTGGCTACGTTTAGAAAATAACTGGGGGAGTTGAGTGAATAAATACAGTGAACGGCCAGATGTTATGAGGCCACACAAATGCTAGAAATAATGTTAACAAAGTTTAACAATGTTAAAAAAGATTTGATTTGGCAACATATACAATTATACATCTGGCATAGAAAGGACAAAGACAGACTAAACCGTTTTTATGAATTAAAAGAATACAAACCCAGACATGACCAAGAAGCTTCACTTGTAATAGATATAAATAATTGCACCCAAAATATCTCATTTAAAACGGATTGATGTTGGCATGAGAAGAGACCGCGGAGCGCATTACGGATGAGCGCGGAGTGATTCAAGTTTAGCGGTTGTTATCTGGGACAACGTCGACTGACCAATTATAATGAAGTATTTTAGAGCGCGTGCAATACACAAACAAAAAGATCAAATTAAAGTTTACACGTGAGGTGCACTTCACAACTATTACACTTTTAAAGTTATAAAACATTTGAGTTGATATTATGGCGTCTTTATTACAGCACTGTTTGCATAACAAGACGAACAAAACGCGGACGTCGCGTACGTAGACATTTCAAAAGCGGCACAAGAACGCCGTGCGCACCCGACTCGTATTCTGGAACTAACATATTCATTTCTGTCTTTTAACCTAGATGACATACATGACAGACAAGAAGTTTACAGACCGTATCAGGGCTTTGATCACCGATGGACTCACGCACGACGTCTCCTACTACAACGTCACGCCGTCAGCCGACCACTATGGCACGACGCACGTTTCAGTAATGGCAGCAGATGGCAGTGCTGTGTCGGTTACCAGCACCATCAACCACATGTGAGTAAAACAGAACAACAGCATAATGTTCAACAAGTTACAGTTAACAGTATGTCTGAAGTTCTTTTTAAACATGCTTAAAAGTCATGCTTATTTAACTTAAAGACATGCATTTAAAACACATTTCAGTTCATTTCTATAAGATTTAAACTAGCCATTGTGAGACGTTCATTTATTATGATCTTTTTTTCAGGTTTGGATCATCTATTTATTCTAATAAGACGGGTATCATCCTCAACAATGAGCTTGCTGACTTCTGCGGCAAAGCGGATTCAGTCACGCCAGGTGAAGATCTGTTTCTAAACATCATTTTGCGTTTTGAACATCTGGACCTTCATCGTTTTTTCTCCACAGGTGAGCAGCCACCTTCCTCCATGGCTCCATCTATCCTGCAGTCCTCCTCTCAGCGGACGACACTGGTGATGGGTGGATCTGGAGGCAGTATGATCACTACAGCCATGGCCCTGGTGAGCTGAAGTCCAGTTTGTTTACAGTAAATAAAACTGCAATGGAATCCTGTCAAGAAAGCAGGCTGAAATGTTCAACGGCAGAAATATGAAACTCATCTTTGCTGAAGCATTTACATTAAGTTTTCAGTAGATTCATGTTTGGTACTACTTGAGCTCTCACATTTTTCTTATGAGGACTGTAAAAGTGTTTTGTATTCATACAGTATATTCGCTCTGGGACACATTAGATTTATTGTCTGTGTTAGTTGAGAGCACGCAGGAGATGCAGTACGTAGACATAAGGTTGAAAATAACCCACCGTATTCCTCGTAGATTAATTTTAATGAAAGCTTCTCTTCTCTCTCTCTCTCTCTCTCTCTCTCTCTCTCTCTCTCTCTCTCTCAGTCCATTATGAACCACCTGTGGTTTGGTATGAGTCTTAACGAATCTATCGCTGAAAAAATTGTATTTGTGAATTCTAAGAACGCCATCAACTTTGAGCGTGGATACGACAATGTAAGTTATTCAGATTTTAGACCTTTCTAACAATATTATTCTAACGTCCATCACCAATAACAGTCACATGATAAATCCATATTTACACTCAGTGTGACCGGTGTACCTATTGTAATTGCTCATTTCTCTCCCTTGTCTACTTTTCCGGTCACTGATTACGTTCATCATTTTGTAACAGGTAACCAAATGTGATTTTTAAGTGCTAATGTTGTTCATTTTTGCTCCTCAGGCAGCTATAGAGGCAATGGCAGCGTTAGGACACGTTGTGGAGCAAAATCCGTACTTCTTTAATGTGGTCAATGGCATCTCGAAAGAAGGACACTGCATCAGCGCTGTGTCTGATGCCAGGAAGGTCGGCAAGTCAGCGGGATACTGATGCGTCTCTCATTCTGCCGGTCAGCTGCAGCTATATTGGGGCTAGTTGTCACATGGCGAGGGCGCAGCAGAAACTATACATTTAGAATCAAAAGTTCAATTTCATATTTTTGATTGATTGTTTTTCAGTGGTTTTGCTGTTTGAACTTTTCTAAATGGCATGTAATAAGCAATTTTATGGGAAGCTCCATTTGTGCCAACTCTTATCACGAAAGGTCGACATGTTCAACTGCATTTTTTACACAATAATAGTGTAAATATTCAATAGGTGTCTATAGAAAAATCGACTTAAAGTGGCAATAAATCAGACAGTTTCTGCATATCTCATGTTAATCTTGAGTACTTACAGAATAGTATCGCACCCTTCAAATATCCGTAGAGTCTTTAGTTTGATCACATTTATAAAAATATTTGCGAAAACATACGACGCATGCGGAGGGGGGTCAACAAAACACAGATCTATAACTTAGTTTGACTCACGTCCGGCATCTTTAGCGCTGGGACCGTACCATCTATCAGTTTTAAACGATCTCCAAATCCATTATATCCACCGTTTATATAGCATCTATCACTAAAATGCCGTGAACAAACAAACACACCTCAATTTCTCTCACTATCGCAAGAGTAACGACCTGAAGGCCCACAACGCAACCAATCTTACTGGTAGGCGGGTCTTCCTATCGCTCGTCGTTTGACGTGTGGGCAGGCTATTTCTGGATTTTCATGTTCGAGAAAAACTTTCCGAAACCTATACGAATGCTGGGGGAGTGGATCGAGCACTGAAATACTGCGTCATACGTCCAACTCGTTTTTGACAAGTTGACCATGTCAAGCATGAGAAGACTGCACGTTTAACATTGTAAAGAAGTCAGAATGCATGAAACACCGTTGCACATCCCCTTTAATATACCTACTGTAAGAAAATATTCACTGGACTAAAACTTGTGACAACTAGACCCGGTCTTTCATTTTTTTGTTTTTAAGTTTTCTTGTGATCATGAAAAACCTAAAAAAGTAAAATATACAATTTTCTAATAACAGAGATCTCCCTACAAAGATTTCATTCCTTATTCTAGAAGCTTTACCTCTGTTTTGCATATTGTTACTGTATGTAGGGAGAGCTTGTTTTTTAGTATTGTCAAAATGTGAATGTTACAAAACTGAATGTAGCACTACAATTGCTAAATCGTTTTAGCATTTATTTTTATATCTTGTGTTCATGTGCACTTTTGTATTTTTATAAGGATGTACTTTTTTAAATACCATATGGTTAATCTTCAATTAATATTTTCTACTGTACTGTAAGTGTTTTTAAATGGTATGGATATCTTTTACTGTCTCTGTATCTGAGATAACGTTGATAGATGTTCATAAAGAACACCAGCGTCTTCTCTGACATCTCATGATGCACCGGGGCTAACCAAATCAAATAATCTACTAAAGTGCATTTTTGTGCATTTCATTTTGTCTTAATAAATATCTCTTTTTTTCAGATCCTGAGTTCGTCTTCTCTTTGACCTCGCATAGACTATAAATTAAGTTGGCGGTTTATTCCTGATGAAAATGATATCAGCCCTCTCTGTCCAACAGGCTCAAGTTGAAATGAGACCATGCATAAACCATGAAGACAGAAAAAGTTGTAGTGATGAAATTAAAGCGAGCTAAATGCAAAGGGCTTTTCCTCCAAGCAAAAGATATGCATTATTAAAACATGCAAATGCTGCTCGTTCGCAAACCTCCCATACCTAAGCACACAGAGGAATAAATTCACAAATGAGTTCCTCTTGTTTCATATCCACACCTCTCGTGACAGTGAGTAACTGTAATATGTTTTTCAAAAACACTTAAAGGGAGCACATTTAGGGACTATATAGTGAAGCTATGCTCACTTTACCATTTCACTTGTTTTTAAGGTTGGTTCCCCTTTGTGCATCCCTGGTGCCAAACAGTCATTAACAGACGAACTTCTGAGCATACGTAGTGTCTTGGATGTATAGTCTCAAACTGTGGTCCACCTTAACAATTAGACTGAAAGTCTCGACAGTCTCGTGGTGCTGTTGTACCGACAGGAGTCACGTGACACGGCTTTATTGTCAGCCCCCATGGGAGATCCGAGAACCGTGAAAGAGCCTGACCTTTTCCAAGCAACACGAACCCAATGGCTCCTAAAGCCACCCGATGGATACAAATGCCAACGCACAAAATATTGGCAAATCATGAGGCAGAGACTCGGGCCAAACCTGTGTACTTTGTTCGAATAAGAGCAGGATTTAAACAGACTTCACACATAACTTTTGATAATAGCAAAAATATGAATCACTCCTATAGCATCAAGTTCGGGAACTTTTAAGTGCAAATCAGCTTTATTTTCATTGAGGCTAAAATATCCTCCATCCTGGGTGTTGTTGGTTGTGTGAATTGTAGAGATAAAAGGGGTTAAAATTAAAAGGGTGGGGGCCGATACACCCACTTTAAGTGTCTCGTATTGATGATGGTCCAGATGTCCACCGAACTAAAATATTCAGTAACACAGATTTTACATTGCACAGCACCAGATTTATTGTAGACGATTTTAAAGCAACAACATAGTCAAACGTTACTCGCTTTTGCCGCCGAAATTTAACTTTTGGTACACATCTGCAAAGAACAGAGTCGCTGTTGATTATTTCACATTTCACACGTACACATTTCCTAGTGAAAAGGAAATTCAAAGGAGAAAATTAGTGGGAGTGGCTTGTGTTTTTCACTGCGAATTGATTGGATGTGTAAAAACAGCTGTTGCATTGATTTTGAAAGGAAACTGGCAGCAGACTGACTGTTGAAGGGGAGGAGTTAACGGATGCTCCGCCCAAGCCTTCTAATTTACGTCATTTCAGATGGATAGTCATTTCAGGGCGGAAGTGTATTTTCAGATTTTAACTGAAGATTATGAGGGCACATGAATTTTAAAAAGAAAATGAACCACATTGATAAGCTATTTACTCTAACAGCTGCAATATATCATGAAAAATTTTTAATGGTCATTTTTAATTTTACTGGGACTTTAAATGCGACAAAGTTACACGACCTATTCAACAAATTGTTTATTCAATAAAATTGTTATTCATTAGAATATTAAATTAAATTAAGTTTTTAATTAAATTAAAAATAGTTACATTATTAGCCACTAGCCAGACTGTCTATAGAAGTTAAAGCCCCACTGCAATGCCTTGAAACGCACAGCATTATTTGATGTGTTGACGTAATCTCAACTGAAAATGCAGAGAGCGCGAGACACATTGAGTGACCCCGCCCACTTTTAAAATAACCAATAGCGTTTCCTTTTATGGCCCACAGTTAGCCTGGCAAAACTGCATTTAACAGTGTGATAGCCACAGTTGTGTAAATCTATTAAAAAGCATAGGAAGATCAGTGATACCAGTGACGTGTCATTGCTTGGGCGGGACTCTTCGGATTATAAAGTGGATTTGATTGGACGAGAACTTTTATTTATTTATTGCCACAGACACAATACAACAGTGCTACATCACATTTCCAGAGAGAAAGAAAGAAAAGAGAAACAATACAGAAAAAGAAAAACGTCACTAAATAAAGTGCTTTTAAACTACATGTTTTCAGAGCTTTTTTGTCATCCATTTGTTCCAATGTCTTGACATATATTTTAAAATCATTGATAAAATGTGAAATGTTTGGTTTACATAAGGCCCACTTCGTTTTATGTATATGATATTTACCTAATAAATAACTGTATAATGTATTGTTCATTGCTTTGTCAATTATAATTTTCAAAATAACAAAATACACCAAAAACACAAATTTCCACCATACTTCCCAATTTTCTATTCATATAATAAAGTCTTTCCAAAATAATCTTGAATAGATACAATGGTAAAACAGATGTAAGATTGGACTAGAACTTTGACGAGAGGCTGAAGTGAAGTGTATGTGTGATTTTTTTGAGCGCACGTGCCAGACTGTTCTAGTCTTAAATGCTTATATCTTGTAAATGGGAATTTTGTCAGTGCATAGGAGCATATCATTTTATTGACGTCCTTAAGGCTAACTTATTTTTAATAAAAGGAAAAAACGTTTGTTTTGATTTCACTGGGGCTTTAACAAAAATGGCACTAAAACCAAATATTAAGATATATTGATAAAACAATACATTATGCACAACAGTTTATGCTGAACAGACAAATTTACCAGTTTGTTTTCTCCCTGTCAAATACAAGAAAAAAGCGAGTTACATTTGACAGAATTCTGATAATATAAACTTTTGAATATATTTATAATCTTTGTCAAATGATTACAGTTCACATGCTTATTAGCTGAACTACTCAAAATCTTTGTGAAGCTTGAAAAGTTTGATTAAGAACATCTTATGTGATTTTGTCCGTCCCCTGAAAGCTTGATCGTAAATGATGCTGCTTGATGTTCGGTCGTTGCGCCTCTGGGTTGAGTTACATACTTGCAGGACATTAAAATGAGTATTTAAACTTCTGCTTGATTAAAACTCGCTCCCCTGAGAGGATCCTGCTTATTTGTGCAAAAACTTCATTGGCCTGGATGGATATCTCAGTAAGGACAAAAGACCAGCTTTAAACATACTGTAATAGTTACCTGTCACCAAACATGCTTATTTGCAGAAATAAAAAGCCTATGAATCCATTTAATCAAGAGAAACCATTTTCTTTGTTTTGAGGCGATTTGTTTGTCGGATCTCTGACGAAGGCACATTGGTTGTTTCAAAGCAGCTCTAGGGAAAATGTCCATGGGTAGCATCTCTTTTGCCTGAAGCTGGACTGGAAACCCGAATCGCTGAGTCTGATGTCAGTACCCAGCTGCGTAACCTCCCTTACGGGGGTCTGACTCAGCGCGAAGTCCGTCACTGTACCGCACAACAGCCTGGACCACAGAGGCTGTGGACTTTATCACTTCTGTAACGTGATACTTCTGGGCAAGACCCTCCAAAACTGCCTGTGGGATGGGATTGAGAAATAAGAAATGACATTCTGCCTCTTGTATTGTATATTGTGTACCGTATCTTATCTTGTCTAGATTTTTATTGGAGCTGCAGATGTACATCTTATCTTAATAGATCGGTATAAAACGACTCTTGCATGCATCTCTCAACCTACCCTGTCAAAGTCAGACTCTCCTTGCGTGACGTTGGGAATGAGTTGATTGTGAATTCTCGGCTCCACGACTGATTTCTTCAAGTCGTAATTGAAAAACAAGGTGTTTAGGATCACCTGCACAAAGGACATCTGTTATGCACGAGGTCACAAGAAAGGAACTAAAATACAGTGCAAAAGTATTTTTAGCACCTGAGCTACTGCTGTGGTGATCCTAGTTCCACCCGAGCCCCCGACTACCATCTTAACTTTGTTGTTTTTGTCCAGCAGGATGGCGGGGCACATAGATGACATGGGTCTTTTATCTGAGCAAAAAACATTTGACTAAACGAAACCTTCACCCTGTTATCAATTCAAGATTTTTTTTGCGTCGAATTTAGGATATATTGGTGGTGGTACCGTGGTGTCCTAGTGCAAACATAGCCCATAGACTTCATTCTGTGTTTACTCACGTGGTACAATGAAGTTATTGGGGGAAGGAGGAACTCCAAAATTGTTGGTAATCAGCGGAGAACTGAAGTCATCCATCTCGTTGTTCAGAATAATCCCGGTGGAATTTGACATGAATTTGGAGCCAAATCTGGGAGAACAGAAGGTGATTTTTTATTTAGTAGCTTAAATCAGTTAGTAGGGTTATGCAATGATTAAAAATCCATATTACTCAGTCTTTACTCGTTTTTTTTATTAAAATGATCTAAACATCCTTAAAACCAAATAATAAGATATCTTTACTTCCTTCTGCTTCTTAAAGGGGTCATATGGCGTGAACACGTGTTTTTCTGTGTCTATGTGTTATAAGTCGCTCGTGCATGTATTAGACATAAAATTGCACAAATTAAAGTGTCGGAAACAAAAGATGCATTCTATGTAAAAGACCTTCCTGAAACGCCTCGTGTAGCCACACCCCCACAAATCTACGTCAGTTGGTGGTTTGATTTGACTAAGACCACCCAAATGTATACGCAAGTAAGGTGGGCGTACCTGTCAGTACAACTGAAGAGGAACCTGATGTTCCAAATATGGTCAGAGGCGTTACATTTCCCTCACACGCTTGCAGTATTCCACCAATCACTACGCACTGGTGAACTGGCCAATCACAGCACACCTCGCTTTTCAGAGCCATGAGCTTTGTTAAAAATCAGCGTGTTTCAGAGAGGCGGAGCAAAGAGGAGATACAAACATGCACGGTGTGTGGAAAATACAGCGTTTATCAACCTTAAATCCTGTTTACACATTGTTTTACATCTAAAACAAACCATAATATTTGTTTTAGCCGTGTCATATGACCCCTTTAAGTAAATAGGAAGTACATTTCATAAGTAAATTTTAGGATGTTTGCAGTGGGAAAAGACAAAAAACAGTCAAAAATATATTTTGTACATGTTCTGTATTATCTAAACAGGCCAAACAGTAAAAAAACATGATTCTTATCGTCACGCAAACTTTTGATAATCGAAGTTAAAGATGGCAAATGCTCACTATAGATTAATGGTGCTGGTGGCACTGACAGCGCTGCCGTCCTCCGCCAACACCGACAGATGCGACGTGCCGTGGTTGTCCGGAATGAAGAACTCGGGTTCGTAGTAGCTCTCTGGATGCGTTGTATTATCTGTGATCTTCTGTCGGATCATGTCAGCATAGCTCTTCGAGGTAATGTTCTGGATGAACTGTCAGTGAGTGAAGGTGGAAAGCAGATCATTAAAATAATCTTCAGCTTGAAAGAGCAGCTGATCAAAAGGCTGCGAACGGCGCAGTTTTATACACTGCTTAGTGTTAGATGCAGTATGTCCGTTTCAATAAAGACTTTGATCTGCAACTCGACCAAGACAGACTAATATATACCAATTATTTTTGTCATTGGACACTCAGGTGGTTTTGCTTAAAACATTCATATATGAAGAGTTCATTCGCAAAAACAGAAAACTCAGTTTTTATTAATTTTTATAAATCATGTTTTTTTATTGTGTTATTTTTTGTTATTAGTTGAGATATTAGTTATTAGTTGGAATGCACAAAAAACAAGTCTGTTTTTGCTAATTAACTATTCATCTTTTTTTTTTGTTACAGTATCTGCCCAGTTCAGTGTTATTGTGTTTAAAAAAGCAGTGTAACTCACACCTACTTTGTGTTTCACAGGTGTGTTAATGATGACGGTGTTGACTTACATCTGAAATGTTGAGAAAATTTCGATCGCCCAGCACAGTCCTCTTGGCATATGCGAATCGGAAGGCCTCCACTATGCGGTGGTAGGTGAGGATTTTCTTATCGGTGGTGGAGACGCTGTCTGGGCTGAAGTTGAAACCTGAATGAAACACGATAAAGTTTTGCTTATATGATTGCTTTCACAGTTATCATCTGAACAGCAACAATGAAAACCTAAACCTGCATCTCTACAATACCACCAAAAAAATCTCCCTCGTCTCATTCTAAACCTAAAAATCTTTGAATGAAATTGTATTTTGTATGAATTTTATAGAATGGATAGATTTAAGTTGCTTACGGTAAAAGCATCAGCCAAACGCCTAAATGTAAAATTGATCCAGTTCTAGTGTCTGCAAACTTCTCCGTTTGTTTCAGGAACCGATTCCAGACACGTCTGTTCGAAATAATTGAAACAATTTTCTGTGATCCTGCGTGGAAAAGGTTTCATACCCACTGAATAAATTGTGAAAAACAAGCGCGAACAGTGTTTATCGACAACCTTGCTCTGGCTGTCAGCAGCTTAATGACTAAGTATCTCATCAGTAAAGCCACGGAGTGGGTGTCTGCAGAACAAGCCAGGAGAGCGGCCCGCAAAGCCAAGCTGATGAATCTCAGATGACAGGCTGCTTCGCTCCATCCCCTGCTGCTGGAACCCCAAGGAAAGGGTCGGTACACGCTGGCTGTGTGGATTTTTCCATGCTCGGTTTGTGTCCAATTAGTGGCAAACAGCCCACGTTAATGTTGGTGTGGGAGACGGGGGACAGAAACAGCTGAGCGAGAGGTGGGGGGATTTTAATAGCTCATATAGTAGGGAAAGCTTTAGAAGTTTGGAAGTCACGTCCTCTGCTTTGTCAAATCTGTCACACTGTACACAAAAATAAAGGTGCTTTAAAGGTTCTTCACAGCGATGCCAACCATTTTTGGTTCCACAAAGAACCACTCCGTCAGAGTCAACCACTGTTTTATAACCATTTTTCGCCACAAAGCACCTTTTGGGAAACAGAACGGTTCTTCAGATGTTAAAGGTTCTTTATGGAACCAAAAGGTTCTTCTATGGCAAGTACCTTTTTTAGAGGTGAAGGGTACATTTTCACAGTGTTCTAAGTCTCATTTTCTCCTTTTACAGACGCATTGACTTTTTTTACTTTATTACTCGTGTAAGGGTTACACTTGCAGGGTTAAATGTGATTTTGCTTAAGTTCTAACCCCGCGTTGTGAAACCTAGTGCTTTACACTATTGCGTTGTTAAAGTCAAAAATGACAAGTCTGCCATCATTTAGTCACCCTCATGTCAATTCAAACGTGTGTGACTTCTCTTTCATCTGCAGAACGCAAAAGAAGATATTTTGAAGAATGTTGGTAACCCTGCCCCTCTATTGACTTCTATTGTATGGACACAAAACCACCGAGACATTTCTCGAAATATCTTCTTTTGTGCTCCACACAAAATGACACGAGAGTGTTTTTATGGGATGGCCATACCCTATTCTTACCGCTGAGGATGTTGAGTATTAATGTGAGCACTGGTCCGCTGGCAGGAGCGTTGGGAGTCACCATTGTGTATTCTCCCACGTCAGCGGCGGGGGGGTTATCGTCCAGCACAGGCTTGTAATCTCTCAGGTCCTCCAGAGTTATAATCCCTCCTACAGGTCTCACAACACGACAGACATCCGTATGATGCACAACGTTAAGCATCCTAACAAGATCAGGCCGAGCGAGTTATTGATTTACTCATTAATAGGCAATTGTGTGTCATCCTTCAACACCTCTGTGTGAGGTGGACTATTGTGTGAGATGTAGAATATTTGGGAATCAATGAACCACAACTCCTCTGCCACAGCAGAAACTTAGCGATGTACTTTAGTACCTTTCACAACACTGATAGACAGTCGAGTATATCTTTACATGAATTACAGTACACCTAATGCCAGTATTAGTTCACAAAAAATATCAATTCTGTTATCATTTATTCACCCTCATGTCATTGTGTATGACTTGTTTCTCCAGAACACAAAAGGCCTGACAAAAAAACTCTGACCCCTATTAACGTCCATTGTATGGACACAAAACACTGAGACATTTCTCAAAGTATCTTCTTTTGTGTTTCACAGATGAAATGGTATGAATGACATGAAGGTGAATAAATTCTCTTAGGTGAATCTCACTATTGTTCAATAAAACCGTTGGATATAGAGATATCATTTCTTATTTATATGGGAGGGGGAACAAATCGCTTCTCTCTGATTTCAATGTATTGACCTTTAGGCTTTATAGATGATTTTTGTTTTAGGACCAAAAAAAGATATGGTTTGAGGTACATGTAACGTCTGTTTTGCATTTGATTTTCTTTTGACATTTTTATGAAAGAATAAAACTGAACCTGCGTCTTGGATGTCCCTCACAAGGTTCTCGGCCAGCGGGCCGCTATAAAACCCTTCGGCCCCGTTCTCAGCTATGTGCTCATAAGTGTCGGCCAGTTTGGCAAAGACGATTGTATCGTTTTCCTTAAGGATGTTGCCATTGGAATCGCAGAAGACAGAACTAAGAAACCAACCAAAATAATTAGTAACTGATCATAAGGAATATTATATTTCATTCTCAAATGTGCATTGAGTCATTTTATTACAACTGTATTCTTTTTAGCACACTCATGGTGAATGTCATGTTGAGATCACATAACCTGGCAGCTCACTTGACCTCAGTAACCCACCATTGTCGGTATAAAGTGCAAGACCGTAACAACAATGTGCGTTGAAAATGAAGAATTACTTTAAAAAGCAAATATGCGTTTATAGTTTGCCTACCATAATGCTTTGTCATTCACAATGGTTCTCCTGTTAGAATAAATTGCACTGGCCAAAGCGGAGCCCACAGGAAAGCCATTCCGTGCCAGTTGTATACTCGGTAAAAACAACTCTCTCCATGGAAGCTTGCCGTGGCGTTTGTGTGCCATCTCATATCCCCGAATCTCCCCAGGGACAGCGATGGCCAAACCACCTGTGGATAAATTTGTCACAACCCCAAATGGTGTGTTAGACCACAAACAGATCATATAAAACAACATGGAGCGCTTCTTTAAAAGTCATGCTACTTCATATAAAAAACATGCAAGGATCTGTATGTCCCGCAATGCATCAGCCAAAAAATCTGCCTGCCAATTTTTTTAAATACATTTGAGGTACATTGTTGTGTCTTAACCATTAACCCTATGAAAAGCATGTTATTGCAAGAAAGCAAGTTATTGATTGTTGAGATCGTGTTTATAGTTTTTGATGCTTATCACACGTCGCCACTACTTCACAGGGTCACTCAGGGTGTAAATTCAGTTTCAGCTCTTATTTCTGTCATGTAGTTAATAAGTACCTTTCTGGGAAAGGTCTGTGCTATTGCCAAACATGTCTCTGGTCGCGTTTGCGGGTGCCGTCTCACGTGCATCAATGGTTTCGACTTTCCCTGTAAAAAAGAAACATGTCATATTGACCTGAATATAGACCTATCTGTTCTCTTTATTCACACAGATGCTGCCGATTGGTGTGTTCGGAGGCCGTGCGGAATCAGACAAGTGACGGTGAGCTGATACCTGTTTTGGCGTCGTAAATAGTGAGAAAAAGTCCTCCTCCGATGCCCATGCTGTGGGCATTCATCAAAGCCATACATAGCAGAGCAGCAACGGTGGAATCAACCGCAGAGCCACCTTTCTTGAGAATATCCCTGAAGGGCACACAGACGGGCCGCTTGGCTTGCAATCCAGAGGTATAATCATTTCAAACCCTAAAATGAAAGTTCTGTCATCGTTTACTCACCCTCTTGCCATTTCAAGTCTGTATGACTTTCTTTCTTCCGCAGAACACGAAAGAAGATATTTTGATGAATGTCGTTGACCGGCACCCTTTGACTTGCATTGGTTTCGTGTCCATACATTAGAAGCGAATGGGTGCCGGCGTGGTTCGGTTAGCAACTGTTTTTCCAAATATCTTCTTTTGTGCTCTGCGGAAGAAAGTCATACAGGTTTAAAATGACAAGAGTGTGAGTACATTTTCACTCTTGGGTATCAAAAACTGTTCTTTAGCCCTCAGCAGATCATTCACCACATCCTGTATATTGTAAGCTTACGTTTTAATTGATGTTTCTCAGACTTAAGTTACAAAATGACCTCAAACCTGCCAATTTCTGAGCACGGCCCGGCGTCCGCTGCTACCGCTGCCCTTAAGTAACCCGGTTCAGGTTCGGCCTTGGCCCGCAGACTGAAGAAAACGGCTAAAAACGTGGCAACTGCTGCCAGCAGCAGCATCACGCAGCCAACCACTGTAGACCTCTGTACCATTTTTCTGCAATGAAATGACATTAGCTTTTTACGAAAGCTTGCTATAATATCCTCAACGCGGTTCTAATGCTTGGTTAGAGTTTGAGTAGCATCCTCTTATGAGTTTGAACAGATTAGGTATCAGAACATGGACAAACTAGACCGTGGACATAATAGACTGTGCGTGCTACAGATAAGATATATAAAAGACATCCGTTTCTGCACACATGTTCACTGCAAAAAATGACTTTCTCACTTAGTTTTTTTTGTCTTGTTTTCCAGTACAAATGTCTAAAAAGTCTTGAATCAAGATGCATTTTCTTGATGAGCAACATGACCTAAGAAAATAATCTTGTTTTTAGCGACTAAGAAAAATGTAAACCTTAATTCCAGATTATTTTTCTTACCCCATTGGCAGATTAATTGTCTTGTTTTAAGCAAATGTGTTGGCTTGTTTTAAGCAAATATTCACAAAAATGTCATATTTTTTTGTCTAAAAACAAGATTTATTTTCTTAGGTCATTTTGCTCATCAAGAAAACGCATCTTGATTCAAGTCTTTTTAGACATTTGAACTGGAAAACAAGACAAAAATACTAAGTACACTCAAAAAAATATTTGGCCTAATACATAAGATATATGTATTTTGATTGCATATAGAATTTCCATCCATTTAGATTACATATTTTTCAAGTTAATGTGATACAAATTTTTAAGACATATGAAAATGAAACGAGTAAGAACAAGTTTTATGTAATAATATTAATAAATAAAACGTGTTTTAAATTTATAAGAAACATTTTAATTCATATGCATCACATTTAAGTAATTTTCATTATGAAATCAAAATCAATTTGTATTAATTTATTCCTGAAGATAAAAAGAACAGTTAGACCACACGGTTTCACAAATGTATTAATAGTTAACAACTGCTAAGAAAAAAATGATTCTTAAGGGGAGTAAATACTACCCATGCAAACCAGTTAAATTTTACTTAAATATATTAGGTAGCAAAGTAAACTAAATGGCTTGGTTCAAATCTAAATGTATACACTTCAAGAAACCACCATTATTGTGATCAGTGTTTGCTTTAGTTGGGTTTTCGATCACTGACTTTGGTTAACTTAAATCTCTTTTCTCTTTAAGTGCTTCATTAAGAACACTCGTGCATTAATAAGAAAAGAAAATATGCTTTAAAGTTAATTTCTAGAAGCTTTAATAAAGATGAGAAGTGACACTAAATAATGTGGAGTTGATGTTTTATGACTGATTCAAATGTCCTGGTTCACAAATACAAAGATACTGTGATAAAACAAACAGGCAATTGTCTTGGCACACTTAGACATCAACACTCATCACACAAACCTCAACAATGGTGACAAACATCAAACTAATTCAGATAAACAGATCAACTGCAATGCATGCTGGGAGTCATGAATGAGTTTTGTACTGTGATGTTACCCAGCATGCATTGCAGCATGAAGATTTATTTCGTTGATTGTCACCATTGTTGAGTTTCATACACTGATTCTTGATGTCTAATTGAGTCAGCAAACTAAAAATTTTTTTAGATCATATTTTGTTTTACTACCACTGTTTAAATCCCACACAGAAGGATCATACAATATTCACACATTAATAACACACCCCATGAGCAATTATTTTAATAACCACACAATGATTACAGTCACCAATCACTGCAATGATCTTAGTTTTCATTGCCTCAACATATGTATTTTAACACACTGTCACAACAGACAATAAAAACGTATCAATAAAACATAAGAGTCAAGAGCCCAACTAAAGCAAACACTGATCGCAATAATGGTGGTTTCTTGAAATGTATACATTTAGATTTGAACCAAGCCATACATATAATTTGAGAAAAACGAATAAAATTGCTTGTAACAAGTCGACGTAATTTTTTTAAGTTGGTCCAAAGTTTTACTTTTTTCAGTGATATAGTTTACTTGGCTACCTAATATATTTAAGTAAAATTTAACTGGTTTGCATGGGTAGTATTTACTACCTCAAGAATCATTTTTTTCTTAACAGTTGTTAACTATTAATACATTTGTGAAACCATGTGGTCTAACTGTTCTTTTTATCTATGCATATGAATTAAATTGTGTTTAATATGTAAGAATATGTGATCATGTTTCTTATAAATTTAAAACACGTTTTATTTATTAATATTATTACACAAAACGGATTCTACTCATTTCATTTTAATATGTCTTACAAATTTGTATCACATTAACTTTATTACTTTGTTATAAAAAATATGTAATCTAAATGTATGGAAATTCTATATGCAATCAAAATACATAAATATTAGGCCAAATATTTTTTTGAGTGAGTCATTTTTTGCAGTGTTGGATTCTGTATCGACTCTCCATTGATGTTGCAATCAATGACTGTATTATATAAGTTGTGCATTATTCAAGTACCCTTTCACTTGTTTAAAACATTATATAACATCATCATTTAAAAGTAGGATACAAAATTGTGTTACAGAATAAACAAATATGTGGTTGTACGTGTATGTGACGGTTGAAAACTAAAGTGAACAAGACAATTACAGTGACAGCATTGGATGCTTTTGTGCTAAATACATATATTTGCAAAGATAATGCATTCAAAAAGCGTGCAATGAAATTCTGCTGTTATGTGATTATTATTGTTCCTCTGAGGAAGATTGTGGCAAATCAGAAATCTGAAACATCTCCGTTTGTGCAGAATGGTGCTTTTAAACTCATTGGCTTGTTATTGCTTAAACTTTCCCATTTACATGTAAATCAACTCCCAATTTCAGGGGGAAAAAGTGCAACACAGAGTATTACAAATATATTTCTTCTACATTTTATGTTGCTTAATGTAACTTTAGCTCTGCCAAAGGCAGCAGGGTTTCTGCATTTATAATTGGAGAACTTTGAATAAAAAGTAAAATCCTCCTCAGAGAAGGGGCCTTTTCATCGTTTCAAAGCCGTGCTTCTGTCCACATTAAATCCTGTCGGAGCGCTGTGTTTGGGAACGAATCGCGGCACATCTCTGCAGTGCCTGCAGCCAACAAAATTAAACCCACCACACCAGAGACTAGAATATTCTCACACGGAGAGAAAGCGAGAGGAGAAATTGTGTTATTTCCTCCTACAAAAGAATTCAATGTTTGTGTTCCTCCACAAAAGACGCATCGTACGCTTCACAACACGGGAAGCTGAAACCCTTTCTCAAACAAAAATTGCTTTCTTTTTCTTTCCATTCTACGTGTGCAAAGATATTACTTATGATCTGCCAAATCATATCTTGACGTGTGAGTTTAAAGTACATTAATAAAAGGAGTTTACCTACCTGTATATTTGACAGGCCTTATGTAGATTGTTCTATAAGATCAGCGTTCTGTCTGCCGTCTCGTGTGACCGAACCACTGGCTCTCAATGTCTAACTAAAGACCATCAAAATTTAACTTCGTTCGACAAATCACCTCACATACAGTAATCCTCCATAACTGTTTTATTGCATTTGGTGCAAGGATCACAGGTTGTGTCAATGAGAGAGAAACTCTCTACCGCAATAACAGCCATGTTAATTATTTCTAATGTTTGATTCAAAACCAAGATGGTTTAGTTACATCATAACTTTACAGTTTTTATCTTCAAATGATTAAACCACTTCACATGTTACAGTCTGTTATTTGCTTAGTCATGGTGAATGATTAACCGAAGGAGGTTTGGCCTGTCGACGCGCCTCCTCGGCGCATTCACTTAACATAACTCACGGATGCCTACAATGTGAATTTGAGCCCCAATGATTTCTGGGTAATTGAGGTGTCTGTGTTTGTGTGCTGACTGTGATCACCTCTGCCGTTTCCCGCAAACATGTTAACATCATCAGAATTCATAATGTGCACACTAATGAAAATATTATTTGTAATTATTACACGGCTCGTGGGAATGTTTCATTCTGATTGGCCAGTCGTGACATTTGCAGGTTCGTTATTCCTAGATAGCATCCTCTCAAAACACACGGTAACCCGGATGCAGCAAATCATTTTGACAGTTTTTTTTTTGACACTTAAATATAAATATGTTATGTTAATAATATTAATAATATGTAAATATTAATAACATATGACATTATACTTACAAATGATTAAACCTAATTGCCTGTTCGTTACATTTGAACGTCGTTTCTTACCTTAAATACGAAAGTAAACAGCTTTTCCTCACGTAAGGTCTGAAATCGGTAAAAATGAGCTAATAAAATATTTCAAATTCACATTTTATGTCCAGTTTTTCTCAGGTGCCAAGTTAAGCGGGATAATGTACAAGCAGCCGGCTGTTATCACAAAATAAGCCCCTTCAGTGTGATACAAGATCTTATTTCTTTAATAACAACCGGCTGCCTGTACATTATCCCTTACTTGTATGCTGCAATGTCGAGGGATACAAAAATATAAATATTGTCATTGTAGGTCCTGCAGCTCACTTTGTGGAGTCAGCCAAATGCATTAATGTAAAATTGTCTGTAAATGGTCTGTCTTGTACTATAATATTCTGTCGTATATTAATTATAGTAAAATAACAAACTGTAGTCAATTTTGTGGCATACTTCAATATTAGATTTAAAGGGATACTCCACCCAAAAATGAAAATGATGTCATGAATTACTCCCACTCCCCCAAGTTGTTCCGAACAGGTATACTTTTTTTTGTTCTTTTGAACACGAAGATATTTGGGAAAATGTTAGCAACTGATATTTCTGGGACATCATTGACTACCATAGGAAACATTTAAATGTGCCCTACACCCTTAAAAATAAAGGTGCTTACGTAAAAGGTTCTTCAGAGCGATGTCGATTAACCATTTTTGGTTCCACAAAGAAGCATTGAGTCAAAGGTTCTTTAAATAACCATCTCTGTCTTACATTTGTAGAATCTGAAATATTATATAAATATCTTGTTTTGTGTTCAACAGAACAAAAAAGATACAATAATCTTTCCTACCATGGTAGTCAATGATGTCCCAGAATTGTCAGTTACTCACATTTTTCCAAATCTTTCTTTCTTTGTGTTTAACAGAACAAATACATTTATACAGGTTTGGAAAAACTTGGGGGTGAGTACAGAATTTTCCTTTTTGGGTAAAGTATCCCTTTAAAAACACCACAGTATATAAGCATTAACCATAGTACACTACAGTATTTGTGTGTGGTTTTGTAAGAGTTTGATTGTTGTATGTTATGAATCGATGCAGAATACAGTAACCATTCAGTACGTGCAAACGGGGTGCACGCGCATAGCGCAGCATAGCAGCGGGTCTCCCATCAAACACCGAGCTGCCAAAACCAGGCGGAGCTTAAAGAAAGTGGGTGGAACTGTGAGAATCCTGTGGTAAAACACATTCGGGAACCTTGCGCTCTTATTGGACGCGAGAGTGGATGTGGGCGTGACCTGTGGGGAAGCCTGAGAGAACACAAACACAGCGGAGGTGCGCGAGGGCCAGAGAGAAGCGCGGAGAAAGTGACATTTCCATCTTTTCATGCGCTGCTTATTAAACACATTTAATCATTCTCAAGCGACACGAGGAAGTAAACATGCAAATCCCGATTAGGCGCGAGTTTGCTCGTGCATTTAGGAAATAATTGCGTTTGGTGATGTTTACTTTATGCACGCTTGATGCAACAGCGTTATTGAGCTCGATATTAAGACAGACTTAAAGTTGAGACATGGGATCGAAGCTGACCAGGCAGAGTAGTTTGGACAGCCAGGCGACTTTTTTTCGGAGGGGACGCCAGCGTCATGACACGGATAAGATGGGCAGAAGAGGAAGAGAAGAGTTGTTCAGTTCTTTGATGGTCCGATCGGACAAGCTGCCCGGGATGCTGCGCAAATCCAGTCCCAGTCCGTATGTGCGCAGAGTGGCTTGGGTTCGGGAACTCCAAACCCTGCTGAAAGAACACAAGGTGGAACAAGCCACCGACGTGTTGAAACTGCTCAGAAAGGTACAAACACAACATTTGTTAACCATTTGCACGTGTCTGTGCTTCTTGCTATTCAATATAAACACTTGGGTACAGGTTGCAAATGTGGAGTTTTTCTAAAGTCGCCTGTTTTTCAATTTGTGCTTTTGAGAAAAATAAAGACTTCACACGAATTTCCTCGAGAGATCTCAAGCGTCACAGTATTCAGATTTTATAGGATATTAAAGTCTGCATCATAATTCTTAGATTTAATATGACATTTTTTATCATGTTCTTTCAAGATCACATTATGTTTTATGTATTATGTTTTAGTTGCTTACTGGTTATGGTTTGTATTCCCCCACACAACTGAAAGATTATTACTGTTTGAACGGTCTCAAGGCTTGTGCTTAGATATTGCATCTTCTGATGATTGACAGGACCCTCAGTGGTCCCTCTGTGAGTCCATCATTTCATCGTAATGAAGAACCAGATGTGCTCAGATTGAGGCCAGTGATGCTCATGATGATCTTGTTTATTCTAATTGAAGCGTTAAAAACAAAAGCATCAACACTTATTGTGACTTTACTGAGAATTTCGTTGCTGTGTTGCTGCAAAGGTATTCTTGTCTCCGTATGTCTCGAAGTCTCTTGGATTTTACCGTGTTTTATCTTACGCCAAGCGTTAGTTTTATAACTTGAGAAGTTATAGCGCGGCTCTCCAAAATAAGGTACAAGATTTGAGTCATCGTTCATGTCTGCAGGACAAACATTGCGGGGTGACCCACACACCCATATTTATAGTGTTAGAGGTTTTGTTAAAGGGATTGATCCGCCGATATTTTGAGAAATGTCTCAGTGGTTTTGTGTTCATACAATGGAAGTCAATGGAGGCCAATGTTGTTCGGTTACCAACGTTCTTCAAAATGTCTTCTTTTGTGCTCAGTTGCAGAAGAAAGAAAGTCACGCAGGTTTTGAACGATATGAGTGTGAATAAATGATGTAAGAAAGTTCATTTCCGTGTGAACTGTCCCTTTAACATGGGCAATAGTAGCGTTTGCCTTTTGTTTTTGCATGGGCGTAAAGACAGATGTCTCATTCAGGAAGAACGTTTTTTATTATTAATAATAAAAAAATCTATGCAGTATTTATGCAAGCTACATTCAGATTTAGTCTCAGGCTTGTGTAAATCCAGTCCTCAACAGCCCTGTCAGGATATGATACTTCACGCGGATGCCCAGCCACTCGAAAAGCTTTCCAAACATGGAGTCATCTCACCCACACTGGCCCTGGAAGCTCTTAAAGGGATACTCAAATCAAAATTTCCCCATGTTTTACTCACTCTCTCAAGGCATCCTAACTGAATATGTTTTTCTTCTTGAAGAATAATGCAGTCGGAGTTATAATACCACGTATCATTTTACTTCCAAGCGCAGGGCTCTAGACTCATTTTTCCCACTGGTCGCACTGGTCTGACCCACTTTCTCAGTTGGTCGCACCTACTTACAATTTGGTCGCACCCTTTTTTATAGTAATCATAAAGACCTTGCATAATGACCTCAGTTGATGAATCGTTCTGTCAATTTGTCACTCTGTCTTTTAAAATAGTCGGCTATAGACTGCTTCATATTTGCGTTTTAACACTTGCGAGCCCAATAAATCCGAAATAAATGCAAAGAAACTTTGTATTTGTTATTTTATACAGTTATTTATACATTATTTAGTTATATATTCAAGTTATATATTGGCTATGAAATGATCTGACACAAATATAACCTGTCACTCTTCACAATCCTCATTTATTGCCCTCTTTGCAAAAAGCTGTAATTTTGACACTGGCCTTCTTTATTTTTACCACATAAAATTAAATCAAATTAGCTAGCTCAAAACTCAAAAGTAACTCAGAACTAAATTATTATATATGTACTTTACTACACATTGTCATAAATAAACTTGAAATACTTAATCTTACTAACCACTCTTGTTAAATGGTCTTAGCACGCTTGTGTTCTGATGTGTTTTGAGTGACTGATTTGATGGGTTCAGTCAGTCTCGTGAGTTCAGTGTTTGATATATGAGTTGTTTCAACAAAATGAATCGGTTCAAATGAGTCATTACGTCGCAAATCGGACATTAGCGGACATTGACACGCTGTTTGTTTTTCACAGCTGTTAGGACATCGCAAACGATAAAAGTTAACAAGGAAAACACTTCATTGGATAGGATTTTTCCTTTATGTCAGCTGCATGTGCGGAACACTTGTCAGGGAAAAAAAGGCAACATGTTTTTGAGCACATTGACACCCAGCTGCAATTCAGGTAAAAATATTCTCCGAATGTGCCACGTGAAACTTGGATTCTGTCTTCTGACCTTGCTTTAGAGAGACTTTATTAAGCGCTGCGCAGATCGATCGGAATATGACATCAATGTTCGGTGAGAGCGTTTTAAAATCATATGGGGCAGTCTGTCTCGAGATGCTTTTATGCTGTTCTGTCTGCGCAACACCGAATGAAGTCAAACACACACTTTAGTTTGGAGACAGAGGGAGTGCACAAGCTCTCTGCTCGCTCTTTCCTGCACTAATCACAAGCGCGTCAATCACTACTCATTAATCACATTAAAAGTTGAAATAAATATTTGGCGGGGCAAACATTCGTTTTACGCACTCGCACCAAAGCGACCCAGTAAAATTTTACCTCGCACGTTATAAAAAACGATCGCGTTTGCGAGCATTTTGGTCATAGTCTAGAGCCCTGAAGTGGTAGAATGGGAGTGAATGGGTGTTGACTTTTTGAAGCTCCAAAAAGTGCATCCATCGATGAAGGAACTGCTCGACACAGCTAGGGATGCAGCGATTACCGAGGTTTACTATTAACCGCTCTTAAAAAACTTCACGGTTAATTAATCGTAAAGGCTCCGTTATACCGCATGTTTCTGTTGCACGGAATGGAAACGTTGCAACTTGCACAAACTGAAAACAAAGTTACACCAGCGGTGCACCAGCTTAAAGAGCCGTGCTTGTCAGAGACACGGAGGCCACGACACACACAAGATTAACTATGGCAGAGAGATCAAACAGCCAATCTTACATGTACATTCACAATCAAGGCTTTTGCGGTGACAGTTGGGCTTTAAGTGCAACATAAACGAACCATGCGCCATGTAAGTTAACGGAGTCGCACACCGGACGAGAAGTGTCGTGTCGAGGACAGCTCACAGGATGAGTACATTCTGTATGCGCAAGCTCAAATTCAAAGTCTACTCCTGACGCAAGTTGAACCAATTTAACTTATTTGATGTTATTATTTAGCGAATGGGCTCTATATCGCGTTCCATTATAGTTTGCTGTAAATGAAAACAGTGGGGGGGAAAAGCATGTGATCCGCGCGCGCTAGCTCTTAAAGGGACAGCAGCATAATTCATATATCCGTTTTAATGCTCATCAAACAACAAAAAACGAAGACAAAACACACTCACTGCTCCTGACTGATCAACTTTAATATGGTTTGATCTATATTTCAGTATACTGTGAAGACTATGAAGTGTTATTTTACATTTGACTCCTTTATTCAGTTTCTGAACCTAATAACCACAGTTAGACCAACCTGAAACACCTAAAAAGCACTGTTCATTTTATATGTGTGTTTGCTTTATTACATTTATTTGTGATATTGCTCATAATTTGATCATTTGTTCTAATTTTATTACTAACTAATTGACTATTATTATTAGAGTTAGGCTAATAGTTTATTGGTATTATGAGCTTATTTATTAAGATTGCATAGGTAAAAAAACTAACTAATAACTAGAGATTATTATTTATTTATTACTTTTTGTGGTGGGCATGTCAATTTTTTGTCAGGGCCAGTAAAAATGTAGAAATTAATGTAGGCATAATAATCGTCATAATCGTGCAACCGTGATTATTCCTCAGACTATAATCGTACCAACAAAATCTATAATCGTTGCATCCCTAGACACGGCTCCGTGGTCTTAAAGAAGGTCTTCTGAAGCGAATCCATGCGTTTGTTTAAGAGAAATAACCATATTGACAGCGCTATTAACGTTGATGTCTAGCTTCCGTCATCTCACGAATGCTGCGCGTGAACCAGAGGCTTGTTTTTCCTTGTACTCCCGCCAGAGTAGTATGCTATTGGAACAAAACGAAAAATGCAGCTTTCGTCACCGGAACTTACGACACGCCTGCGGCATCTGCCGTAAAAACAAGCCTCTGGTTCACGCGCATGCGTAAATTTTGATTTGGTTGTAAAGCATCCCTTTCACACCCCGCTCGAGAAGAGAAGGGTCACGGCAGGGCCATTCTCTCTTCCTTTCACGCCACAAGTTGCTGAAACAAAAAGGAATTTCTGTGAATTGCAAAGCAGTTTTCTGTTTTCGGAAGAATGGAGGTTAATCATCTGGGGGTTGAAATGTTTCCTTTTGCCCCACAGAGAGAGAAAACCGAACAAAGCATCGCTGCTTATCTCTGCTGTAGCTCTTCCTGTGCTCCGAAAGGCATTTATTTTACACCGTTGACTCACATTGAGCAAAGCCAACTCGGCTTATGAGCTCCACTGAGTGAGCACACGCTGTGGATGTCAATGCTACAAATGTGATATGGTTGTAGAATATCAGTGAATTTAAAGCTTTAATTGTGGTTTTCTCTTTATTACCCCAGATATAGTCTACTGATGCCAGACAACACATTCCAGCTAGGAACCACCCACACAAAAAAAGAAGATTGTCTAACTGATATTTAAAAAGAATAACTGATGTTTATGTTTTTAATGTTTCATTTAGGGGTTTATCTGAAATAGATTTTTCTTTACTGTTGTTTAAGGTGGAAAGTAATTGAAATGATTTCATCCCTGCTAAAAAAAACTATAGAACCCTGCCCAAAGCACGATGGATTTAATAGTTATAATGGGAATTGTATTGGTTTTAGTGGAAACTATAATGGTTCCTATAAGGTGGGATGTTATCTGGCAGATGGGAACCAATAGAACATCAATAAATCCTTTTGGAATAGTGCCAAAAACACACTACAAAAAGACATGTTGTAACGGTTTAAAGCCCAATGGTTCAAAATGGTATTTTAATGGAAACCTTCCGTTATTTAGATTGTTATTTTTTTCAATAGGGATGGCACTAACCTGGTAAGCTTTTCGAAAAAAACATCCTGGTAAAATGAGAAAAAAATCAGCCTGAGCAAAAGTGTGGGAAACACTGATATGAGTTTTCCCCTTCTCTGGATGAAGCCCAGCATTCCTTTGTGTCTGCATCAGTTTCTTTGGAATCTGTTTTGTTATTGACTCATGGAGATGTTGACATTTGCTTCGAGGCATTAAAACATGTTTTTATTCTTCGGTTCTCTAATGTTTGCTTTTAGGGGTGTATCGATATATCGTGATATGTAAAACGATGACAAGTATTGTAGAGCTATGGCAATATTCCAACATATATTATTTTTTTATTTTTTTTTATTTTACAAAGTTCTCTCTAAGGGGTTAACTTTCTTAATTAAATGTGACACATTTACTTTTAGTGATGATTAATTATATACAGAAGGTTCAATTAAACCTTAAATGTTTTGCTGTATACAATAAAAAATGTTATTGTACTTGCATTGTCAACACAATCTCATGGGAGTTCGTAACTATTTTGCGAGGTTGCTAATTCAAATGAATTTGTACGATCTTATTGGTACTTTTTATTACGATTTGCTTTCGCTCCAGTGACGTTATGTTTAGGGGTGGGGTTAGGGGAGGGGCTTCAGTATGACTTTTTTTAAATCATACATTTTCACAACGTACGAATTGGCCACCTTGTAAAGTAGTTACAAATTCTTATGAGATCAGGTTGAAATTGTTCATGTTTTGGATTTTTTTGTTGTTATTTGAATTTAGTTGAATTTGAGTTAAAGTTTCATTTGTAAAATTCTGTTGATAATTATCATGATACCATCATGAATCTAGTATCCTATAATGTATTGAATCTTCACAAACTTTTCTTGGTTCTGCGTTTTGAGTTTAATTTCTTTGCTGGTTGTCAGACTCGCTGTTCAGCTGGGGAAAACACTTTAGCCGTATGAGATAAGCACGGCTAATAAGCTGTCATTGTGTCTGTACACGCTTTCTCTGGCTTACATAAAGGACCCAGATTTAGAAGTTAGCAGCGCTAGTCCAGCAATACATCAACAAACCGTTCTTGCTGTTTTAATAAAGCACGAGAAGTAAACAAGATGGTGAGATTACTTTATCTCCACGGATTCATGTCATTCAAAACCAACCTCACGTAATCTCCTGAATAGAGATTTAGGATGAAAGGATTAAATGGTTGAATATCACGGTTTATCTGTGACCTTTAAAGGGTCTACTTGAATTTGCAATCCTACATGCTTAACAGTGTCTCTCACTCTCGCTATCTTGTTCTCTTTCTTTCTCAACAGGACTTGGGTCTTGAGGGAACATCTCTTAACGAGATCCTCTACAAAAATGCAGCCTTCCTCAACTTGGTGGATCCAATTTCCCATGAGCTTCTCCTCAATTTGGCCCGGGACATGCAGTGTCCGAAACGGGTAAGCACTAATAAGCCAAGTTGACCGTAAACATGACTAGCTGAAGGTCCGAGACGTGATGCTCAAGACTTTGACTTGATATCCGCCCACGGCTGTCAGCATTATCTCTAGATATATGCAAGAGCCTGGCCCAAAACCTGCTCACATGTTCATTACTCAGAATCCAGATATGTAGAGCATTTATTTTTAGCCGGTGGTAAGAAGCTTGGCGGCCCCGGTAAGACCACGGGCAGCTGTCACCCATCGGCTGCTTCTGGATTCGAGGGGCTCGTACATCAGCCGTGTCCTAAGTTAGTGTGGAAAACAGACGGTGACCCATTATAGAGCCATCAGTGATGTTTTCATTCGATGTTGAACTTCTGCAGTTCTGTTTGGACTTAATTGGACAAGCAATTGCGAGAGGGTTCTATTAATAAAACCTCCTGAGGGGACACATGCTTGTCCGGTTCATCTCAGAATTGTCAACTGGCGCTTTTTCATTATTTTGGTAGTCGCGTGTTAAAGGTCCAGTGTATGAAATTTAGCAGTGTCTAGTGGTGAGGTTGCAAATTGCAACTAACGGCTTACTCCACCCCTCCCTTTCGAAACTCTACGGTGGCTGACACAGGACTAAGATGTCGTCACGTTTTTGCTTCTTTGCCGAAGGAGATGAAGTATTTATGAAACGCGCTCTGTAGAGCAGTTTGTCCGTTTAGGGCTACTGTAGAAACAACATGGTGAATTCCTTGTAATGGGACCCGTGGTGTATGTAGATAGTAATAGCTCATTCTAATGTAATAAAAATATAACGCTTCATTATGTAAGTTCTTTATTCACCTCTGAACACAACAATTTGTATATTATATTGCATTTCTCTCAGTAGATCCTCCGAAAAATTACACACTGGACCTTTAAATGGTTCAATCAGCCGTATCTCTCTGGCGTGTATGGAATGGACGTCGTCTTTATCAAAGGAGTTCAATGAAAAGCTAAATGTAAGCAGTCCAATAATTGCCGTCACTCATTGTTACCAGCGATCAGGTTTGTATACAACAGAGACGGAATAAATGTCTTCATTTTGTCTTAATACCCGTCAGGAGGGAACTAAGAAACATCTCAGAGAAATTTGTGTCGTTTCATTTGAGTAAAGATCATAAAGAAGATGAGATGAGCACGAACGCTCCAGTCAAGTCTTTTGTGTATTGCTGCTGTTGTCTAGTTGTTGGGTTGTAGCTCTGATTAGATTTACTTGAGTCCTCTACAGCCAATCTGTTTAAAGAGGGAGAGCCGAGCCAAAGCTTGTTTTGATGCTGAAATGACTTGAGGGAATGTTGAGAGAAGGCCTTGAGATCATATTAAACCAACCTCTTATCCCATAGTGCAAAAAGGCATGAAATACTCAGGCCGTTCAAAATAACCAACCTTTAAAAAAGATGCACATTTAGGAAGGGTGTTGCTCTGCGAAGCTCAATTAATTACAATTATATAAAGAATATTTAAAGCAATAGTTCACCAGAAAATAAAAATTATATCATCCTGTATTCACTCTCATGTTGCTGAAAACCTGTATAAGACTCTTTCTTCTGTAGAACACGAAGGAAGATATTTTGAGAAATGTCTCTGTGGTTTTGTGTCCATACAATGGAAGTCAATGGGGGGCAGTGTTGTTTGGTCACCAACGTTCTTCAAAATATCTTCTTTTGTGTTCTGCAGAAGAAAGAAAGTCATACAGGTTTGGAATGACATGAGAGTGAGTAAATGATGAAAGATTTCTCTTTTTGGGGGTAACTGTCCCTTTAAATAAAGTTAATCATTTTTTTTAATGTTAGGTCTGGCTTTAAAACATGCGTCCGGATGAGCCACATTCAAACGCACTGTAAAGTAGCCAATGAAAATCCAACGTTAATCATTTTAATTCTAAATAAATAAATAAAGTAATTACATTTGCCTTGAAATGAATGAAGCTCATTTTAAGACCATTACGTTTTTACACTCATAACAGTTGGCACCAAATTCTCATTACAGTAATGTGTCTTGATGTGACTCATTATTCTCAATAGTGATTCTCATTTGATTCTCATTACTGTAATACAGTAATTTTTTATTTCTCTAAGCAGAAATTAAAGGCAGTGCAACATATTATACGATGATATATTGTTTTTTTTCTACATTACAGTCGTGTTAATGAATGCAATTGGGTGTGTGGGGGATGCTGCCAATAATCTCGCTCTTAAAGGTCCAGTGTATGAAATTTAGTGGCATCTAGCGGTGAGGTTGGGAATTGCAACCCGCGGCACACTCCACCCCTCCCTTTCGAAGCACTACAGCAGCTCTCACAAGACAAAGATGTCGTTGCATTTTTGCTTCGTTGCCGAAGGAGATAACGTATTTACGGAGCAGTTTGTCCGTTTAGGGCTACTGTAGAAACAACATTGAGATTTCCATGTAAGAGGACCTGCAGTGTATGTAGATAGTAATAGCTCATTCTAAGCTAATAAAAACATAACGCTTCATTATATGAGGTCTTTATACACCTCTGAAGATATAGTTATGTGTATTATATTCCATTTCTGTCAATAGATCTTCCCAAAAACACTGATCCACACTGGATCTTTAAGCGTCATAACTTTAATTTGCATCTGTATATGTTGATTCTATAGTACTCTGATTTCCTAACAACACCCTAACCTCTCTAAAATCACATATGGACAATCATTACAGTGATTTTCCGTCAATCAAAGCTAAATCCACTTTATAACTTTATCACTCTCTAAGGAGAACTCTTTAAATAGCGCCAGACTTTCTACACATTCTTTGTAAACAAAGTTCCATCGGGATTCCTTGTAAATGATCATAAGCAGAGGCTTTATTTGACGTCTTGTTTCCCGGAATAGTTCTTCATCACCCCTTCTGGCTTTTGCAGGAGTCTGATGCTCTCAAATCCTCTGAGAAGATCTGCAGGCAGCTGGTCTATCACCTGACCCCACACTCCAAGTGGAGCAAGCAGAACGTGCCCAGGAGGAAATCTCAGGCCTGGTAAGAGTTCTGCATCTGTCCACCTGTCTCCCTACACGGTGAGCTTAAATCTCAGACTGTAGTAAAGGCAAGCGGAGGACAACTGGATTAAGTCAATCCTGAAGTCTACATAAGTTGCTTAAATTGTCATGATCCTGTCCTTCTTGTCAGGAGTTTTCTAGTTCTGTGGACAGGGTCGTGACAGTACCTTATCCTTTGTGCTTGTTGTGTTTTGTGTTTGTAAGCCCTTGGCCTTTGTTGTCCTTTTGCGCCACACGCTCTCCTGTCGTGTGTCTTGGCCCCACCCCCTTGTTTCCCGTAATCTTCCCCTTAGTGTTTCATTCCCTTCACCTGCCCTTTGTCATTTTCTCTTGTTAGTTTTCCCCATTTAATGGTCCTGTGCTGGTTCGTTGTGTAAAGTTCGTGTTCTGTTATCCCCCTGTGTCAAGTCTTGCCCGTCTAGAGAAGTGGACTTTTTATTCTTGCGCTTTTGATTTTATTGGTTTTGCCTCCTCATGGGAAGTGTTTTGTTTTGAGTGTTTATTATTTGTTGTTTGCCCCCATTGTGGGTTTTTTGTTTATTAAAAGTGTGTTGTTTGCACCTTGGCTGTCTGCGTCTGGGTTCTCATGTCAGATTCGTGACGTAAATAAGGGTTTGCGAGTTTAACTGCTTCATTCGTTTAAAGGAATAGTTTACCCAAAAATAAAAGTCTAATGTCATCCATAACCTGAATGTGACTCTTTCGTCTGTGGAACACAAAAGAAGATAATGAGAAATGTCGCAGTGGTTTTGTTTGCGTTTAATGGAAGTCAATGGGAAACAATGTTGTTTGATTACCAGCATTCTTCAAAATATCTTCTTTTGTGTTCACCAGTCCAGAAGAAAGAAAGTCATACAGGTTTGGATAACATGAGGGTGAAGAAATGAAAGAATTTTCTTACTGTGCTATCATTACCTATGACTGGCGTTTTTGCCCCTCTAGTCTCCATCTGTCAGATGTGGACAGGTAAAACAGGATGAATACATTATGTTCCTCCTTCAGATGTCTCGACTTTCTCTAACTCTATAGCACCAAAGAGACTGCAGAACACAGGGAATGGCTTTTCCTCCGCGCGCTGGGCAGGTACGCTGAGAAAGTCATTACGGCGGGGAAAATATTTTTAATGATATCCATGTTGTCTCCCCATCCCAGAGCAATTAACCCAGTTTGAGAGATTTCAACAGCTGCAGTTTAGCTCCTCATTTCATTGCAAGCGTATGTCTAAACAAGGCCAAACAATATCAAGCCGAGATCACCAAAACTCACGGAATTTGTGAACCTCTGTACTTTCAATCTGTGTTATGGAAGCCTGTTATGCCGAAATGCCCTCCAGCGTTTCTCCTGACACATCTTCAGAGGTGATCTTGGAGAGAAGATTGAATGCTTTACTTGACTTTAGAATATAACGTGTGTTAGAATGGACTATTAGGGTGTAAATATATTGTTGTTCTATTACAGGGAGAATAAGAGTAGATGCATTTTCTACTGTATGGTGCTGATGCTGTGAGGCTCTGAAGATGCCCACCTCTCTTCTCTTTAGGAGAGCTATCTGGGTCCTTTTAACCACATTGATTTTTTTCTCTCCTCTGGCAGAAAAGAGATGCTTTGTGTTAAAGAGAGAGGATCTGTAGCTGAAGGAAGAAAGACAGAGCATTTGAAAAAGAGAGCGAGAAAGCGGTAGAAAAAACATAGTTGGCACTCTGATAACTGAGCATATGTGCAACAGAGTTAAAGGACATTTCTGTGAATTTCTCAAAACAAAGGTAAAATATGTCCAAGTAATTCATTTAATTAAAATTAAGCCTATTAAAATACGATTTTACCTTTAGGCAAATTAAATCATTTTTTAGGTCTTTTTTTAACAACTTTTTTGTATTTCCCATTATATTTAGCAGTGATTTTCATTATATTCTCATTACTCTGGTGAAGTTTTTTATCATCGTAATACAAAACAGACTACCATGTTGTATAAACATGTTTTCTTTTCATTGTATTAATGAGAATGATGTTTTCGGTATTGCATCAACGAGAGAGAATAGATTTCTTAAAGGGATAGTTCACCCTGAAACGAGCGTTCTGTCATCATTTACGCCCCCTCATGTTATGCCAAACCGTTATGACTTAATATCATCTGCAGATCACAAAAGAAGATATTTTGAAGAATGCTGGTAACCAACACCATTGACCCCCATTGACTTCCACTGTATGAACACAAAACCACAGAGACATTTCTCAAAATAACTTCTTTTGTGATCTGCATGATGAAAGAGTCAGTTTTTAAACAACAAAAAGGTGATTCAATGATACAATATTTTTTGTTTGTTTGGGTGAACTAATCGTTTCCTTTCCTTGTTGCTATTTAACATATTATTTTGATTTCGGGGTGAAATATATCAGGGGCAATGAATTTCGGTGGTCGGCATGTTGCGTGTCTCTACGCACGAGACGCGGGCGCTGTTGGTCCTCAAATCTGTTTCCATTTCCAGGCTAATCACCCACACATTTAAACAGCTCCTGAAAACCCCTCATGCGAGAACGCGAGACGGCACAGCAGCAGTTGTTATGTCATCAAGCCGGAGCTCCTGCGAGGCAACCGATCGCATCTCGGCCGTAACTGCCTCCGTAATGAAATCAAATGATGAATCTGTTTAATAAAGTAGTCAGCAGGGCTGACGATAAAACAGCGACAAGTCTCTGCGTAATTATCCCTTTTCGTGTGGAGGTCTCGGTTCTCCTCAGGGGTCGCCCGTGATGCGTCGACGCGGTGTTTATTGGGAAAGCGTTTGCGGATGTGCCGGGAGAAGCGAGGAGTTGGTGTTTGTCATCGAATATCTTCCTCGTTCTGCTGAGCGTTTGGTGGAGCGTGTTTGGCTCCCTGCCTGTGTGGTGAAGATACAACCGTTGACATGATGGGAGTCTGACCCAAATGGGGTACCGCGGATGGTTGCAAAAAAAGGTTGTCATGGAGTTTCTGGCTCGCGTGTTGTACCGATTGAGCTGAACACATGTGGGGCACTGGGGTTGCAGCTGACGTGCTTATGTGCCCAAAGCTGGCGGAGACACACGTGTGCACATAGGCATCTAGGCACGGATCAGTTCCAGAGTATAATTCACAATATTAAGGAAAGGAAGAAGTTTTAATGTTTTACATATAAACGTTTTGAATGACACAAATGCTTGGAAAAATAAAGAATGATAGGTCCTCTCTCGTCGTTTTTTTAGTCTACCCTCTTTTGTTTTTCATTCTTTCATTCCTGCTTCCTGACCTCCTTACAGGCTGTGTTTAAATGTGTTTGACCTACATATCAAATAAACAGCCGGCCCCGGAGGGCTGACAGCGGCGTGGTCGTCCACACGTCTCGCAAATCTTGTTCCAACAAACCAGACCTACACTCATGTGCAGAGCGCTAAAGCTTAAATCATCTTTCCTGGATCTGATTTTTGAACGGTTTACTTTGCTTTGTTATGGCGAAGAGCTGAAGAGATAAAGCCCTCGCACTGCACTGCTTGACTTAATCCAATCAGATACTCCACCTTCACAACCCATGAGCATCTTTCAGGCGGGGAGCTCCTGGTACAGAACATACAGAGTGTTTACACTTATTTTTAGTCCGACTGTTTTTCAAGTTAATTATGTTTCTTTGATGTAGATATTGATATATTGTGGGATGTAAGCCCTGTCCTGATAATGCAAAAAATGTATACATCGTGGTAGTCAGAATGCAAGCAAATTTGCCGACTCAAATTCCCAGAGCGCTGATGTATGAAAACACCGAGCAGACAGTCGGCACCAATCGGCTGTACAGTAGATCTTACAGGATCTATCAGCCGTGGGGTTCACCCCTTCTGAAGCAATACATTTTAACGCCATTTTTGCTACTGTTATACAATCCATCACTCCTTAGCAGACGTCTCTCTCCAATAATTCAAGTCAGAGGCTTATACAGGCAGAAAAGGAGAAGGTGGAGACATTAGACTCATGCTAACAAAAACGCACGTGCGAGAACCCAACATTAGCACTGAACAGGGTTTTATGGAAAATGTGACTTTTTTCCATCGAAAGTAAATCGTTTGTGATTTTTAAGGTCCTGCTTTGGTTTATGGAGCATCCAACAACAAGTTTATGTACATACACGCTGTAAAAACACTTTCATTTTTTAATAACAGACAGTTATTGTTACCTTACATCTTGACTGACTCTCAAATGATTCGTTCGGAGATTCATCCGTCTAATCCCCTCCTTTCTGTCAGCCTACTCTGATCTGATTGGTCAGAAGGTCTAGTCTGCTGTGATTGGTCTACCGCGTGCAGTGTCGCAAATGGAACGTAGGCGGGCATTACACCGAGTGACGCAAATCCGACCCGGAACTGAAATCAGAATGACAGACGACTCGTTTCGCGCGATTCAGAGACTCCTTTTTTTCAAAGGCTAATAACTTTGTTATTCGTTCACTTTCGGCTTTACAACTTGGCAGACTGCTTTCATTCATTCTTTAAGTGTTTTCACAGATACGAGGAAGCAGGGCTCTCCATTTTCAGAGCCACATTATCACACACATCGTGTGCTACTATCTTTATTATAATCATCGCTTTCAATACTCTCGGCCTGCCACAGGCTGGAATCAAAGAGGAACTCTGTCAATGGCAAATAAAACAGTACCGCAGTGTTGTGGGGTTCTGAAAAGGGAAAGCGTATGCTTTATGATCAGAATTGCTGGTTTTGTCTATATTTCTTCATAATTGAATGAATCTGATGATATATTTTATGAAAATGACTGATACAGAAACATTTTTATTTGATAGCACACGTGACAACGCTTGAATGGGGACGATTCTTGAAGCTCCACAGGAAGTCACCTTTGAAAGAAATGTGACGTATCAACCTTAAACTAGATTTTCTGATGCATAAAGATTTTTGTAAATATCAATTTAATCTGGATTGATTTATATATGTGATTTGCATGTGGATTTTCCCATGTAGTGCCTGATGGGTTGTGCGTGTGCATATTGATTATTTATAATAATGAATTTATGATAATGAAAAGGGATTCGATCATCCCTTAGCTGTAGTCTAATTGAGAGATAAACTAAATCCCAATAGCTTCAGTTCATTCTTAGACTCTTGGTCGTGATATATTCAGTCTGATATATTGAAACAAGTTCCAGCATTGAATTTAAATTTTTGCTCAAATCTCCTGCATGTCAGATTTTCTCAGATTTGTCAAGTCTGCTATCAAAAGTCAATATTATTATTAAAGATCTCGCTATGACTTTTTTCTCTTACGGAATTTGAGCTATTATGCTCTCTGTATGACCACAAACATCATCCCAAGGGTAAGTGAAAGGAGAAGTGGAATCCAGAATTTGACGTAGACCTCAGATCAGAAGAGCCGTGTCACAATATCTACAAAAAAAGTCTCAGGGACATCATTTCATATAGAGCACATGTCAGGGTGTCTGTATAGGACTGTATTAATGCAAATATGCCTTGGAAAATGCCATGATGTCAAGCATTGGTAGAAACTCACACAAAAATCGGCTGAACAGAATTGTGACAATGTTATTTCGAGAGTCACGGTGGCGGAGAGAAAGCGCCTGGTCTCCGTAAATACGCGGATTTGCCGTGACAGGTTTTTGAATGGATTTTACTCCTAAGTCTGTGTGTGAAGAGAGAGGAAAAGCCTTCTGTATGAACGCTGTCGAAGCTCAGCACATGAATCTGTGGATTTGCTAAGTCAACTGATTTACAGCATGGAAAGGCTCGTGTAGATCTTAAACAGATGAAAGATTGTGTTTGGTGGTAATGGAGACTTGAAATGTGTAATGAAAGAACATGGCATATGTCTGACAATTTCCTGTTTGTTTGTGATTTTCTCTGATCTTGCAGTTGCTTTTAATAGGTTGTGGTAGCTCTTGGTAAAAACATGTCAATATCCCAAAGGGCAGTGTGGATGTATGAGGCAATTAGAGCCGCTAGATCTCTTATTAAGCGGGACGGTTAGCTCCTCCATGGATTTTAGAAAAGTCTTCACTTCACTCAATCATTCTATGAATTGATCGCCTTTGTCAACCGACCTTACATTTGACCCTCGAAACCACTTTATCAGTCTGTTAAAGATGCACTTTAACTTTTGCCTCTATAGCGCCATCTCTGTTTAAACCATAAAATTGCAGGTTGCTTTACATGTGTGTTGAAATAAAATGACATATAATTTAGTTTTTCGGTTTTATGGTAGTTTTATTAATATTTTGAGTTAGCTCTTATTTTATATTTTTAGTTTTTATGTTAGTATTAGTTCAATTTTAGCAGTTTTTTCATATGCGTTTGTAATTTTTTTGTTTATTTTTTTATGTTTGCTAGATAAGCTACATTATTTTTTTTAGCTTTAGTTTTTATTTATTTTTAATAACTAATTTTAGTGCCACTTTATTGCAAACTTTTTACTTTATTCCCGAGACAACATTTATATTTTTGTTTAGTTTTTCAAATAATATTTAGGCCAATGCTTTTTTTATTCCAGTAAACATAAATCAATTCATAGTTTTAGTAATCAATCTGACATTATACCTGACAGCTCAAATTTTATAAATAATATTATATCCTTTCCGTTTTAACCCAAAATTCACAGAGTGCAGCTTTGCTTCGACATACATCTGATTGTTGTGTTTTTGAATTTTTTTTCTAAAAGCACAAAGATACCAAGCAGACAGTACGCAACACAAATTATGACTGATAAAAGAGTATCAGAAATTGTTATTTAAGCAGAATGCAAAGTTACTTTTCGATAAAGGAGTCAATGAAGAAACATGTTTGCTTGCATTGTGGTGTTATTACAGCATCTACCAGCAGGGGCTGCCAAAGCTAACCACTGTTGACAAGGTACAGAAACCTTGACCCCCTCATGATACTGTACTAAGATGTTCTTTAAATTCCCTTGTAGTATCAAGTAAAGCCTAAGGTTATCAACATGGTAATCATTTGGTGGCGTATATCTCAAAATACCACAGTATTACCATTTCTGGTAAATTAGTCTGATTGAGGCAAAACCTCATTTACAATGATCCCGCGTTAAAGGTTATTTCATCTTCAGTCTAAACCTGGCCCGCCAGACTGGCGCTGATATTTTACATCGCACATGGGCAACTGATTTTGGACTGCAGTCTGTTAAACCCAACCCCGCTCCAGCAGCTCACAGCACCCCACCTCACAACTATGACATTGACACACAGCGAGTGTGTTTTGGAAAAGGCTGATCTGTGCGGTTTGTGTGGCTGCTGGACCACTGCTCCCACACAGAAAAGACTCTTGTAGGAAAGCCCTTAATCCAATCAGACGAGCCCAAACTCAGAACAATGCAGCACATTGCGTAGGAAGTCCAAATCCTGCAGTCACAGCACAAGTCCCTCTGAATGTAACGCTATCATGCCAAGCAGAAGAGAAGCAGATGGACTTTCCCCACTGTAGAGGGGCGGGGTGCTGCGAGGTGATTGAAGGAGGGAGCTGCATTGCTGTTCAGTTGTCAGCTTTTAATTTAGAGCATAGTGCCCATAGAGCCATACATCATTCATAGGAATGCCATGCCAAAAATGTCTATGCAATGTAACAGATTGATTTGTAGGAAAGACTTTGTTATGATCCCAAGGGTTCATTTTGAGAATTGATAGGCTTGATAGTCTGTGATTGTAAAATGCCCCCATGGCCCTGTGTTTACAACTCCTCTGCAGAAAGGTATATAGGACAGACTGAGCAAAACATGCGTAAGCGTAAACATCACCCAATGTTGACAGGGATTAGTTTTTGTGTTGTTGTATGCATTTATTTCTTGCTTGTCAGCGTGACTCCTGAGGGCGAAAACAACTGACTCAACATCCATCCATATTTCCATTTCTTTGCTTCTTTCTGAGTCAGAGAGGTGCCTGATCCGAAACCATCATCCCTTATGATTTGTTCTTGCATATGTGGATAGGCAGTGCGTGTACTGATGTGTGAAAGAAAAGTACTATTCTTGCACTTTACAAACACTAAAATGTGAAAAGAACTGGAATATTAGAATTAAGTATTCTTTGCATCCTATTTAGGAAATCTGGATGCTTGGGCCAGGAATTGAACCCAGGCCTCCTGTATAAACAATCAATGTTTGTGGTGCAGAATTTGGCACTCCACCACTCAATGACAGTTTTCTCACCATCTTAAGTGAAAGTGACCTATTAGTCAGATATGGTGACCCATACCCGAAATGTGACCTCTGCATTTAACCCATCCAGAGAGTAGTGAACACACACACAGCAAGTGGTGAACACACATACGCGGGAAACCCGGGTCCGATTCCCGGCCAATGCATATCAATGGACTTTTGAGGCCACAAAGTTTAGAAACTCCATAAAATGGTTGTAAAAACCGCTGAAACTACGTCAAAATACCAGCAGCAGAAGCATTGGTGGTTCAGTGGTAGAATTCTCGCCTGCCACGCTAAACTTTGTGACCTCAAAAGTCCATTGATATGCATTGGCCGGGAATCGGACCCGGGCCTCCCGCGTGGCAGGCGAGAATTCTACCACTGAACCACCAATGCTTCTGCTGTTGTTTTTTTGACGTAGTTTCAGCGGTTTTTACCACCATTTTATGGAGTTTCTAAACTTTGTGACCTCAAAAGTCCATTGATATGCATTGGCCGGGAATCGGACCCGGGCCTCCCGCGTGGCAGGCGAGAATTCTACCACTGAACCACCAATGCTTCTGCTGTTGTTTTTTTGACGTAGTTTCAGCGGTTTTTACCACCATTTTATGGAGTTTCTAAACTTTGTGACCTCAAAAGTCCATTGATATGCATTGGCCGGGAATCGGACCCGGGCCTCCCGCGTGGCAGGCGAGAATTCTACCACTGAACCACCAATGCTTCTGCTGTTGTTTTTTTGACGTAGTTTCAGCGGTTTTTACCACCATTTTATGGAGTTTCTAAACTTTGTGACCTCAAAAGTCCATTGATATGCATTGGCCGGGAATCGGACCCGGGCCTCCCGCGTGGCAGGCGAGAATTCTACCACTGAACCACCAATGCTTCTGCTGTTGTTTTTTTGACGTAGTTTCAGCGGTTTTTACCACCATTTTATGGAGTTTCTAAACTTTGTGACCTCAAAAGTCCATTGATATGCATTGGCCGGGAATCGGACCCGGGCCTCCCGCGTGGCAGGCGAGAATTCTACCACTGAACCACCAATGCTTCTGCTGCTGGATTTTTGACGTAGTTTCAGCGGTTTTTACCACCATTTTATGGAGTTTCCTAACTCTATTTACGGAGGTTGTAAACTTTGTGACCTCAAAAGTCCATTGATATGCATTGGCCGGGAATCGAACCCCAACCTGTGGCATTAACTTGTGTTATGCATTAATATTCCCCTGCATTTCAGACATTTTGCCTAAACACTTTTTTTTTGCACATTATGACTTGAATCTGGCAGATTTTTTTTTACTTTTATTTATAATAAAGGTATATTTTGTTCTAAACAAATTCTGTAAATAATGTTTGATTGTTATTTGGCGCTTTAATGTTGCGTATCAAGGCTGGGCAGTATTTATGATACATGTATTTAAAATACATATTTTATTTGGGTTGATGAAAATTGCTTCATATTTTGTATCAAAATACTTCGGTGTTTGTATTTTTGTAGTTTCAAAATACTGCAAAATACTTTATAAGAAGTCTACGTGATGACATCTTAAAAATGCGGCCTTGATTGGTGCCTACTCTGTAGTTTGCCCGGACTTGTTGTTGAGAGCGGAACAGAAAGTTGGAAGAAGGTGGTCAAGATAAGAAACATGCAGGCTTCAAGATTTCCATCTATCTATTGCATAAATTGCTTTAATTTTTAAGAGTTTATGTTAAGTTTTGGTCTTCGTGTTAGTAGCCTAGGCTAAATACTATTATACCGAGCAGCAGCCCCATGTTAGCTTGCTACTTTCAGCCTATGTTATGTTCGTCGGTTGTGAATGGAAAATAAGAATAGTAATGCATTTCAGTGTTGTACAACATTACATTCTAATGCCACTATAGTAGTGTAATGGTGTAAACTTGCGTGTGCAGCAGCAGCATTTACTGTGAGCCGCTCTAAGACACAGATACATACGAGTCCTCACATTCACACATAAGTTTAACTGTTTCTGTTAGACCTTTGTTAAATGTTTTGGAATACCTGCTCTGTTGTATTCTCTGTTGCATGGTCGGAATTGGATGTAATACTCCTTGAGAAGTTCTGTTGATACTTCTCGATTATATTTCTGACTACATTTAAAAAATGTAAATATAATTTTTGCTACAATGTTTGTTTTCAGCTCCCAATGATTGATACATAAATATTTGCTAAATAAATATGCTTGTTGAATATTGTACCTTAATTCAAGTAGCTGATAATAGGAGCATGATTTTGCATACCATTGCATGAACGACTGCCTGTCACATAATATATTATTATGTGTTTGTTATTATTTATGATTAACAATCAAATGGTTAATCAATGAGAAACTAGTTGCTATGAATTGCCAGACTTGTTTGTCATTGAGTCCGTGTTGCTGATGCACAGAAGGCCCTTTGTTACCAAACACCAAGTAACTAAATTAGGATACAATTACAAGTCATTTGCAAACTGTAAAATATTAAACTGTTGGTAACTTTAAAACTAACCTTCATCTGGGAGATCACAGCCAGGCATATGTGAATATTTGATCTGTTAACTGGTTGCATATTTCAGATTTATTGCATGACTTGGTCAGTGAAGAGCTGTTGCTATCAAACATCGTTTACTTAATCCACAGAATCAGTGTAACTGTGAAGGGACAGATCAAATAGGCCAGTTGATGGAGGGTTTGTGAAGAAATTTTCATGCTCCCTTGTAAATAAACAGCAGTTTATTTTGATACATGGTGTGGCTGCTGTATTTTGTAGTTTATTTTGATACACTTAAAAATAAGGTATTTGACATTTTAAACTTTGCGCTGTACCCTTGTTAACCACCTGTCGTCGTCCCCATATGCACGCGTGCGCATGCGATTCGACTCTGTCACCTATAGGCAATACGTGACAATTCTGATTCGACTATGTAAATCCTTAGTGGAGGACACCCCTCATTCTCAGCATTACTTTATCTCAAATGAAACCATAGAAATATGATGCAAAATAAAACCTGGTTTAATAATTTTGGAGTTCATTTAGGAATAGAAACATGTATTCCAACATCACACTCTAATGCTGTTCTCTTTTTCCTCCCACAGTCTTAAAACTACACTGAAAAAGAAATTAGCTAATGATACCATGGATCTGTCTGGTATCCCTCTCTCTGGACGTGATTTGCATCGTGTGGCATACTACCTTCAGAACAATGGTTCATCGGTAACGGCAGTGGACCTCAGCTTTACGGAGCTCTTGGACGAGAGCCTCCGACATCTTTTACCATTCTTAGGGGTGTTACCCAAACTCTACACGCTTGCTGTCAACGGAAACCGACTAACTGTAGCTATCCTTAAAGACCTGATAGAGATGGTCAAGGACCCCAAGAAGTTTCCCAGTTTGGCCTGGGTGGACATAGGAAACAACGTGGACATCTTTACTGTCCCGCAGCAATTGCTGGTCGCTCTCCGCAGGCGCTTTGGATTGAGAAGTAGCCTGCCAACCATTTATGAATATAATGAGAATCACAGCAGTAGCTACTACCTAGACACGTCTACTGAAGACAATAGTGTGTTTGAGGAGAAAGAGCAGGAGGACGAGCTGGAGGACCATCTGGTTTTGGAATCCTGGAATGTAGAAAGGAGGAGTGAGAACATTACATTGCATTTCTGTGAGAGATGATGGGCCATAGATCTTTGTGGTTCTATGTGGTTCTCTTGCTCTTATTGTCATGGTCTGGTATTTAAACCCTAAAAGAATGTCAAAAAGAACCACCCTGTTAAATCAAGAGTCTGAAGGTTTGAATTTGAAAGAAGAGCCTACAAAGGTTAAAAAACTGTGCCGTCCAAATACTGACTAACCATGACGATAATCAATAAGGACAAAGATGTTTCAAATTTGTAGCTCTTGGAACATTTCGAATAAAAGTTGTTCAGCCCAAAACAGTTTTTGCTGCCCACACCAGCAGCTCCTGGGCCTCTGATCTAAAACGTTTACATAGCCGAATGCTGGCCTCTGGGAAAGCTTTTGTCTAGAGATGATTTGCCCAATTTGAGAGGAGCTGAGAGCAGAGCTAGGTGAGAGAGGAGAATTCAAGGGCTGGTGTGTGTGTACTGGAAAACAGCTTATAAATGATACATAATGATATTTATTAAGAATGCAGAAAGGTTTGTGTGTTTATTAGGTTTAGGTGTTGGGGTAGGGCTATATCAGTTAAGCCTGATATAAAATCAATGGAAGTCTATGGAATGTCCCCATAAAACATGGCAACCAGTGTGCGTGTGTGTGTTTTTATATGTAAGCTTATGATGCAAATGTAGCCAGAGCTCATTAGAGAGGACCAGACACATGGATGGCCAGGAGACTTTTGATGCTACATAGCCGATGTGATTATTTTTTGATTAAATCTCACCCAGTTTGCAACATGTTTCACAAGCACAGGAATCAACAGCTGTGTGGTGTTTTTAAGGTTTTATAACACATTTTGTTTAATTTATGTCAATACTTCCTATTTATAAAATCATTCGTTTCCGAGCTAAACTCTGTAAATGTTTTCTCATGCTGTGAGTGTGTGTCAATGCATGAGTGTTCTACAATAAATGCGACCTTTTATGCTGCCCTTCGCTCCACAGGAGGTTCCAACGCGGTTTCCTTTACAGACGATCTGTCTGAGTTGCACTTTTCCTGTTGGCTGGTCATCTCCAGTTACTGACCTTTCGTGGTCCTGTGTCTGACTCCAGCAAAAGAATTTGCATTGTAGTATGCACCAGATGTAAATGTCACAAAATGCACTCTTAAAAACAGTTGCTTCAAAAGGTTCTTCCATGCCTTTTGGTTCCATAAAGAACCTTTAACATCTGAAGAACCTTTCTGTTTCACAAAAGGTTCTTTGTGGCAAAAAATGTGCTTCAGATTATAAAAAGGTAAGAAAGAGATGGTTCTTTAAAGAACCTTTGGCTGAATGGTTCTTTTATTGCATCGCTGTGAAGAACCTTTTAAGCGCCTTTATTTTCAAGAGTGTGTGTGACTTTTGTGGATTACATAAAGCACCTGTAGAGAATTTATTCTGTTTCTTCCTAACAATTTTATATATAAAATAATTACATGATCATGGGTTTGTTTATCAAGAAACACAACTTATATCTTATATAATGCACAGAATATTGTTTTAAAAAAATGTTTTTAAGTGTCTAAGTGTCTGCTGAATGCTAAACTATAAAAGTAGAACGACGAAACGTGAATGGAAACGTTGATGGTTAAAACATGGTGTACCAGTGCGCTTCTGTTGTGCTCTCCTGTATACACAACTAAAGTCTCGTTTTATTGAGAAGCTTGATCTTGTCTCGTATTTTCCTGTTCCATTTCTCCTCTTGGTGTGATCAATATTTCTCAGTGTCTGTGTTTGTTTAATGAGAACAGTGCTCAGCGTTAGCAGACAGCACTTTCTTAATGAGACTCTGTAAGTCATTTCAACAGCTGACAGCTTTCCCAGCCATCAGCCGATCTACTGCACCACATATGCAGCTCTGATTCACTAATGCGGCTTTCTCCTTATTTTTCTGTTCTTGTAAATAATACATACTCTCAGTAAAATCTTACATTACTTTTAGATTGCTGTTGGCTTTATTCTTACAGCTCTTTAATCATAGAACATAACAATAGAATAATGTAAGCTTGTTATGCTTTTCAAGAATGAGAAAATTAGATGCAGATAACATAGTGCCAGTTATTAACGTTAACCTTTTTTGGTTAAAAATAAACCAGATATAAAGGCACAGATTGTATTAAAGGAACTGTAATAAAACAGAATTACATAACGTGCGCCATCTAGTGGTGATTACTGTAATCCCGATTAGTGAATTGGTTTGGTAACCCTGAAAAAGCCAATCCCGTCATCTCCCCCAAACTCCAAACCGTGACAAAAAGCATCAGTGATGCGCTATTTCTGAATTAATCCTCTTCTGTAACCTTTCTGAGGGAGGATTTGAAGCCATAAATTTGTGAGTTTGATTTGATCCACATGTTTGCTGTTTGACTGTTCCATAACCTTTATCTTGGATCTTTTACGAGACTGTTTTTCCAATTTAACTATGGGGGGTATTGTACTTTCTCTGTCCTCTGAGACTGCCTGTGCTTGTTTCACATCCGGGGGGGATAAAAGCATCAAGCTACAAAACCCAAAGCACCACAAAATTAACGACATCGGGGAATTCTGCATATGGATTCACATGCCAGCCACAGAGTTCCTGGAAGAAAAAACGTCCTATAAAGTCTACAATGTGTCGTACAGTATTTTGTCCTGTTTGCGTTCATCTGAGATCTCGTGGAAAATGTCGCCCCCATCTGGGTAACTGTTGTAATTACTTTAACGTGCCAAGAACTGCTTAGAAAATGTAACATGGGAAAACATGTTATCTGATAGAAAGATTTCTTAACAGAAACAGGTCTACAATCTACTTATCACTGATATTGCGTTAAAAGCTTGGTTAAGATAAGAGATAAGCAAGTTTGGGCAAACTGAATTTGTGTCGTAAATCATCAGATAGAATCAGCTTTCAAAAGCTTTTACATGTTATCTCAGGCGTTCTTCGGCAAGGCAGTCATGCGTTTATGATTCAGACAGGTAAACTATGTTCTGGTCTTTATAACTGGTATCACGTAAAATCATGTTCGAAATCTGATACTTGTGTGTTTTTATGTCAAATCTCTCTCTCTCTATTTTGTAACTATATGGCTGTTCTGCCTCAGGGGGTTGAGGGTATTACAGGGTATTACAATCCCTAAAGCCCTCAACCATTACATTTTCTCTCTTTTTGGATAATTTGCATATCAGATCACGTGCTCGCATGTAAAGAGACTCCTCTACCATCACATATTGAACACACTGGACGCGGCGCAACACAAGACAATAGAACGAATTATAACCCATTATACTTTTAAATTTTGTCCACACTGGACGCAGCACAATGTGACAATCCAACCGTGTGTCGCGTCCAGTGTAGACACACTTGCGACACTCGCATAGACGTCCGTTGGAAGAATGGAATGCGGAAGTAACTTGTGTCATGGCGGGCTCTGTAGTTCCAAACATTGCATTGAAGCCAATTCATTTAACTGTTTCCCAAACACATTCGCAGGTAAATTTATAAAATAAAATTCATCTCTGTAAAACTGGTGTTTTATTATAAGGATGTTTTTGAAACAAAATATAGTTTTCCTAAATATAAATGGCTTTTCTGTCTGTCTGTATGTGTGGTTGAATTGTTTTCTACAAAGATTGCTCATTAAATAAAATCTTATCTACCCTCTCCCTGTATAAATTATATAATCTCTTACTGACTGAATTTGTTTGTTATTTTTCAGTGTTCTTTGTGGTGCATTTACTTGCAATCATTGATTATTTATTGATAAACTACTTGTGCATTTTATGTGAATGTCTTAACATAATTTAACATTGGTCTGTACTGGTGATCATAGAAGCACAAGAAACAGGTACTGCACATTATCCATCCTTGATAGTCAAATTAAACACACAAAACTGATTAATACTGTTTCTCTAACACTCATCAGACAAAATGTTTTTATAAATTTAATCATCATAGTAATCAGTGCATATAATGTGTTGGTATTTAATGAAATTTGTTGTAAATACAGCTGCTTCCACTATCTCTCCCTCTTAAATCCATTCAAATAGACAGTTTGGAACTATTGAGAGCTCCACGAACCACGTGACCACGCGGCGGCGAGATCAAAGTGTGTCGCAACTCTGTTTTTCAACGGCTCTGGGCACATGTAAATTCCAGATGCATCTTAAGCGTGTCATCCTTCTGTAGCTCCGCCCACTCGTCCTCCACATATTGTTCAACTATTTAAAAACGACCTGTAAACAGAAGACACGGCTAGCTAAATGCATTTTGTTCTCTATACAAGCTTCAGATCAGTTAACACGCAGTGCTGCTGAAAATGCAATACATTTTTGCATGGTGTGTAATCACTTCGATTTCTTTGTAATGTTATTTAGAACAATAAAATATATATATATATATATATATAACACTCACCTAAAGGATTATTAGGAACACCATACTAATACGGTGTTTGACCCCCTTTCGCCTTCAGAACTGCCTTAATTCTACGTGGCATTGATTCAACAAGGTGCTGAAAGCATTCTTTAGAAATGTTGGCCCATATTGATAGGATAGCATCTTGCAGTTGATGGAGATTTGTGGGATGCACATCCAGGGCACGAAGCTCCCGTTCCACCACATCCCAAAGATGTTCTATCGGGTTGAGATCTGGTGACTGTGGGGGCCATTCTAGTACAGTGAACTCATTGTCATGTTCAAGAAACCAATTTGAAATGATTCGAGCTTTGTGACATGGTGCATTATCCTGCTGGAAGTAGCCATTAGAGGATGGGTACATGGTGGTCATAAAGGGATGGACATGGTCAGAAACAATGCTCAGGTAGGCCGTGGCATTTAAACGATGCCCAATTGGCACTAAGGGGCCTAAAGTGTGCCAAGAAAACATCCCCCACACCATTACACCACCACCACCAGCCTGCACAGTGGTAACAAGGCATGATGGATCCATGTTCTCATTCTGTTTACGCCAAATTCTGACTCTACCATTTGAATGTCTCAACAGAAATCGAGACTCATCAGACCAGGCAACATTTTTCCAGTCTTCAACTGTCCAATTTTGGTGAGCTCGTGCAAATTGTAGCCTCTTTTTCCTATTTGTAGTGGAGATGAGTGGTACCCGGTGGGGTCTTCTGCTGTTGTAGCCCATCTGCCTCAAGGTTGTGCGTGTTGTGGCTTCACAAATGCTTTGCTGCATACCTCGGTTGTAACGAGTGGTTATTTCAGTCAAAGTTGCTCTTCTATCAGCTTGAATCAGTCGGCCCATTCTCCTCTGACCTCTAGCATCAACAAGGCATTTTCGCCCACAGGACTGCCGCATACTGGATGTTTTTCCCTTTTCACACCATTCTTTGTAAACCCTAGAAATGGTTGTGCGTGAAAATCCCAGTAACTGAGCAGATTGTGAAATACTCAGACCGGCCCGTCTGGCACCAACAACCATGCCACGCTCAAAATTGCTTAAATCACCTTTCTTTCCCATTCTGACATTCAGTTTGGAGTTCAGGAGATTGTCTTGACCAGGACCACACCCCTAAATGCATTGAAGCAACTGCCATGTGATTGGTTGATTAGATAATTGCATTAATGAGAAATTGAACAGGTGTTCCTAATAATCCTTTAGGTGAGTGTATATATAATCTTACCACGTGCATACCTTAAGATTGCCATGAGTATGAGTTTATTTGGCCACTAGACGGCCTGATTCCCCACTTTATTTTATATCAATGGTATGAACGCAACCAAATGCAAGTGAACTTGCTTAGACTGAACTGCTGAAAGCCTTTAAATTAAAAATAAACTGAACATTAAACCAATATTTACTTTTAATATAGTCATTTATTGATTCCCCTGCCTTTACTGTGCTAATGTGGCAGTCTGTGGGCCTTGTGTTTTATAATAATTGCATTTTAAATACATTATTTGTCTGATTTAGTTCAAAGTGTATGTTCTTATGCGTTTAAAATGTAACGAATTAAATTGCAGGACAACTACATCAGGGTAAAATCCACTTTCCAGAAACTACAGAGTGAACATTCAACAGCCAGTTCGCATCAAATGACCCCCGGCCGCTGCATCAAACCGAGGCCTGTGCACATGCTGAGACACGCCCACGTGCCGGGGAGAGACGGTCCGATTGGCTGCTATACATAACCGTGGCTCTCGCTACTTCAGGATTGGTGGATTCTTGCTGTGCCATTACGTTATGCTTTGTTCCACAAATACACAGAGATGACAGAAAGGGAAGACGTAATGGAGCGTTCTCGAGCGTCCTTGCAATGAACATCGTATCATTCGACGGTTTTTACAGACGGGAGTTGCAATGAAGGTATGGTAACATGTTTGTTTTTGCGGAAAAATACGACGATGGCGGTTGTTTGCAACGAGATAAATGACAGTTACCGGTGAAGCGTTTCTGTTGGATTAGCTCCCTCTCGTTCGTCGTATTTTGCGTTTGATATGCAACCATCCGGACTTCTTAAAAGTTGCATCAGTTCGTGTTCGGCGAGGATGCATCTTGTGATGCTTTCTGCAGAAATCAATGCTCGCGTTTTCGACATGGCTCGAACAGTGCCTGTGTGCGCTTGGCTGATATAGTTTTGTCGATTGTCAGGAAATAAAACCAATACTATTAGACAGACCGGCAGCAATTCATCTGTGTAGTGGACGTTTGGAACGGCGTGAGCGATCATCATAACCCAGTTTATCACACCACTTCTGTGGAGAGGTCACGTCTGAGCTGATGTGAGTGGACAAACAGCTCAGACAGTCATGAGGTACACAAGTGATTTCCCTATGAAAACGTCATCATTTAATTACGTGTTTATGTTTGGTCATAGTTAAGATGACGTCAGAATATCGATTAAAAACGATTGCGATGGTTGGCTATATGAAAACATCTCAGAGATTCATAGGTGGCCGATGCGAATTCCCTTACGAGATATCGCCGTAGGGATTATGACGTCAGAACGGCGGAGAATAAAGTTATGAAAATGATTGGCCGCATAAGCAGCTCAGACGTCATTGGGGACATGAGCACTTTTCGACGTGACATCACAATTAAAGTGTGGCCTTGTTCATCACACTGGTGTTTGTGCTTGAGGTTGTCTGAAGTGAGTTTGATTATGTCATAGTGATTATAGCATCAGTACAGTTCAGCTCAGACAGACATGAAAGCGTAGCTTTCCCTGCCTATGACATGTGTATTGAGATAAGTAGTTGTGCTAATTTTTAAGACTGAATAATATTGGTAGCAGACAGGGGCGTAGCCAGAACTTTTTTTAGAGGTGGCCAGGTAAGACCCAGTGTTTTTATTAGGGTGACCAAAAAATCCTTACAGACAGAAATTCTTTAACTTCTAGTGTAATTTACACCAATTCTTCATTACACATAGTTTGCTGGTCAAAACATACACAAATAACGTAAAGTAAACAATTTATTTGCAATGCTTTCATGTGCTAACATTATTTTTAAATAATTTGCTAGCTATCATTTGCAGCAAGTTAGCATTTTTTTATAGAAAATAAACATTGCAGTAGTCCAAATTAAACTTTCGCGAAAATGTAATTAATGAATGAAATCCAGTTAAACAAGACTGATTTTACTGACCTGATGCTTCTGCTCGCGATGAACTTCCATGGTACACAGACCAGTGGCGTAGCCAGAATTTTGTTTTTGAGGGGGTCTGTCTGTAAATGAGGGGGCCATTTTGTATATGTATACTGTATAGCCATTTATATTTTTCTATTACTAAACTGATACACCTATATTATACAGCACTTTTCACCATTTTAGCTAACTTAAACATAGCCTAGCGGTTCTTAATCCTGGTTCACGCTGATTTAAATCACCAGCTCGTTAGAAGAGCGCTCCATGAATAAACTGTGTTCCTATTGACATGGTCCCTACACAGTGTTCATTGCTCTCTACTCCCTGCACACAGGAAATCAGCTGAAGTTACTTCTGAAGTTAACTTCAGTTCGGAACACGAATTTGCGCTACACGATTGCCTGCAGCGTCTTCACACAGGGACAAAACTTACTATGGAAATTTGAAGGGTTTTTTAATCGCAATCGTGAGATTTGCGTAGTAGTCACGATTCTTGCACTTCAATGCCTTTTATGTCCACTTCGCAAACCTCTGAAGCGGTAAGAGAAGCATACAAAATATGCAGAGCGGGGGGTCGTAAGGATCAGTATCGAACCTCAGTAGCTCGGCGGCTACCAGTCAAACCATTGGTTTACCTTTTACATGACAATGTGGAGTGTTCGAGATTGAGAAAAGTTTCTGTTGAGAAAAGTCTTTTGACACTACAAGAAGTCATATGCAGTGTAATCGTTATCTTTAGCAGTCTACTCATTTTCTTCTTGTTCATCTTTTCGTAATATATATAAAAACAGACTAGTGTGCACCCACCATCCCAGCATATAAATTAAACTCTTGGCGCAAAAGATGCTACGCACAACACGTGACATAATTAAACCAATAACTTTGAAAACAGCGAAGAGCACTGATTGGTCGATCAACCAGAGTAATGAATCAACAATTCCTTATTTTTTATTTTAAGAATTCAAAGATCTGAGGGGGCCGTACATGTAAATCGTGTACATGTACGGCCCCTCGTGGCTACGCTACTGACACAGACAGTACACTGTCACGAAGCGGTTAGCAGCTGTTCAGCTATAGCGCTCAGACTGTTTGCGTCAGTGCGTCAGCGTATGACATCATATTAACGCGAGAGTAATGTTCTCTCGTTACTTTCAGTGCATACGCTAAATGATCTGAGCAGCACTCCGTATCCGTAAACTCCTACACACATCTTAAAACTGCTTCGCACAACAGAGGTGGCCAGATAGGTGGCCATCCATCATTCAGGGTTAGCCGTGGCCACTTGCCACCATGTAGCTACGCCCCTGGTAGCAGAGAACACTAAATTGAGGTTAACTGGGTGAATTTGCACCTGGGACAAAAGCATCAAAGTTTAAAGTCTTCATTTTGGAGAGAGATTATCACTTTTTTCAGATTAAGTCTAGCAGATCTGAAAGGAATGTCAACTGTCTTACTTATTAAAAAACTCATTTGTATGCAAAGAATGAAGCCGTTTTCATCTAAACATTGACCTCACTTCAGCCACGAGGGTCTTTGTGAATGAGGAAAATTATCATCTTAACTGCACGTCTGTTTATTTGGGTTTATGAATAATACCTCTCATTCACAAGAGCTCTTCTGTCTGGATTAATATCTCCCTGTGGTTTATGTCATGATGTCGTAGTGACACTTTTAATACAGATTTCCACTTGGAGTGCTTGAATGCCCTTTACTTCTTTTATGTGAGTTTTGACATATGTCATATGTGGCATCAGTCATTTTTATATCTTGTACAATCCTTCTAGTAAAACCAAGCATTTATATAAACTTTTTCTTTGTTTCATAGTGTCTGATTATAGTATTAGGAGTTGAGCACAAGTCTCCATAAGTCTGAGTAAGTTTCAGCTCGGTGAAGATGATTTGCAGGTCTCTGTTTAATAATAAAACGGAGTGTAGATGGACTTGCATATCTCACCAAGTGATCATTATTGAAAATGCCAGTCATTTCTTAATAAAATTCAAATGCTGATGATTACTAAGATTTGCTAAGATGAAAGCATCAATCTTATTCTTTCTATTCCTTTGTCTGAATAGTTGTTAGATTCCATTGAGGTTTCTACACCCCTTGAAAAGTATCTCCAAGTAAATTCAAAACACATTATTGACTCGTCCTCATGCTCAAACTTTTCTGTGGAACGCTTAAGGAGAATTAGCAAATTCTTTACGTGAAATCTTCATTCTTTCTCATAGTCATGAAAACATTGCTCAAAGCAACCACTTTTCCAATGCTGCTCGGTCAACATCTGCTTGCGTAGTTAGTTATGCACTTTGATGTGAATGCTCATTAGTCAGAATAGCTGAAAGCCGCGGATGACTTCCTCTGTCAGTATTTCTTTATCGCGGGAGAATCTACCAGCTCACTAAACCTGAAGAAAGAGACAATAAATGTACTTATGCCGATTCATTGTTTTTAAAAATTCCCGTCATCGAATGCAGTTATTAGTCTCTGCGTGTATTGTGTTGTGAATGCTAGACACATTCAGTTTATGCTGGCGCACACGTGCTCTCTCATGCCCCTCTGGAGTACATCCAGTTTTAAAAAGAAGCATTTACTCGATATTCTCTTTCTAATGAGTCTGTGAAATGGACTGTGAGGGAAGATGTCATGCTCTGTTTCTCTTAAGCACACAATGCAACTTTCTGTGTCTCATCCCTGTTGAAAAAAACAGCATATGCCTGGGCAGGTATGTTTTGATGCTTGTTTGACCAGTTTAAACCAGCTAAGGACCAGCACTTGACCAGCTTAAACCAGCATCAAAACATACCAAACCAGTATATGCTGGTTTTTTCAACAGGGATGGTCTGATGTGAGGAAATACTTCACGTCAAGCAAGACACGTTGCTGGAGTCAGAAACTACTAATATCAACATTGGGATGTCTGGCACTTTCTATGCCAGGTCGGATGTACACGCATGTTATAAAAATGATGCAATGAAACGTCCTAAATCACAACTAATAAACTCTCCCTATTCTTCATAAACATTTACTCAGTAACTTTTAATCAAAGTAACTGAGTGCAGCTGTGACACGTCAGAGGAGATCTGGCCCTCCCGGCTGAGACTGGTTTCTTCCAAGGTTTCTTTTTCTCCATTTATGTATCATTGGAGTTCGGGTTCCTCGCCACAGGGCATTGTTGGCTGGCTTGCTCACCGGGAGACTGCTTTCATTAGATATTATTTACTAGAATGATCTTGCTTGCTCTATAAACACCATGCGCTGTGCTGTGTTTTACATTCTCTGTCTTTTCTGTTTTTCTCCTGTAAAGCTGCTTTGGAACAGTCCACATTGTGAAAAGCGCTATATAAATAAAATTGAATTGAATAAAAACAAACACAAGAACATGCAGGTTCCACAGGGTTAAAGGAGTAGTTCACCCAAAAAATAGCACTTTCTAAATAATTGAAACTGTAGATCATAATGTAAATTTGAAAGGAGCTTGTCTTTCACATCTAGTCCTGTCAATCATATTACAATTTAAAGGCATGTACACACCTCCTGTATCCATCCACCTCCAACTCCTTTGTTTTTTATTGTCATCATTCATTAACTACTAATTCACTGCTGTTTTTTTGTGAATTGCTTATAAAAGACATTCAGTCTGAAGGAGCTGTGATATTTTGATGGACGTGGCCTCTCCGTCGGGCTCGCGGGGTGTTAATTGAAGTGACAGGGGAAATCTGTGGCACCGGCTCTCTGCCAGACTGAAGCACGAGCAGCGACTTCACGCCCGATCTTATGTTACGCAACACGGCGCTCACGCTAGCTGTCACGCTGCGCAAACATTTCACGTACCGCCAGTGGGGCATCCCTTCAACCCTTGGTTTCTCATGAACAGCCAACATCCTTTATAATCTGATAAAGATAGATAATATGAGTGACCTGACAGACAGATTTCAGTATGAGGGGTCGCGGATTGTGAACTGACTTATTAACAGACTTTTTTTGGTGTTTTTTAATAATTGATGTAGAAATCTACAGATCTTAACATTATTAAGGGATATTATTGGGATTACATGAAGAGTAAATCAATAAGAACAATGGCAAAGTCTCCAAAATGCATAAAACCACTTTTTGTGTCTCATATTGTGTCGGCTATATGCTAATTTAGTTGATTTACGTTCACTGAAACATGCTTTTTTAATAAAAAATATTTGCCTGCATATCATCTTTTTGCAGTATTGTGTATCATTCTTTCTCAAATGTTTTGGAGGTCCAGTGTATGAAATTTAGTGGCATCTAGTGGTCAGGTTGTGAATTGCAACTAATGGCTCACTCCAAACCTGACCCCTCCATTTCGAAGCACTACAGTGGCTGACACACAGAACTAAGATGTCATGTTTTGCTTCTTTGCCAAAGGATATAACGTATTTACGAAACACGCTCCGTAGAGCAGTTTGTCCATTTAGGGCTACTGTAGAAACAACATGTAGAAAGCTCATTCTAAGGTAACAAAAACATAACGCTTCATTATGTAAGATCTTTATACACTTCTGAAGACATAGTTATGTATATTAGCCTATATTGCACTTCTGTCAATAGATCCTCCAAAAAGTTACACACTGGACCTTTAATATATATACGCATACATAAGAGTCAAAACACTCTTTTCAGCGATGTGTGTTGTGTGTCGATTTGTTAGAGCCACACGTGCCACTGCTGCCTTGCATTATGTAAGTGGTTTTTTTTACAGTAAAGCCCCAGGGCGAGCCAAGTGCCCTGCCAGGCTTAACTTGCTCTGCATCGCTCGTAAAGACAACAGATTTCAGCCTCTCAGCTAAATCAACAACACTCATATGGCGACATTATGACAGTCCATCTCTGTCTCTGTCATCCAGCCTCTCTCAGTTTTGCATCACAGGATGCGTGTGTGATCACTGCGGCCCATTGATCCTCCTGTTCTTAAACAGAAGACGCATTCTGTTACTCACACAAACCCATCCCCCCCACAAGCTCGTGCAGTCTTCTGAGACATCACGCCATGTTGGGTCATAGGATGGTCTGCAGAAGGACAGGAGCCATGTTTGGTGTCAATAACAATGTTTGTGTGCGCGTCTGAGGGTTTGTTGATTTGAGATTTTCTACAAAGACAGGAAATATGGGGTTCCATTTCTGCCAAAAATGTGTGGACTGCTTCATGTCTTGTACTATACATTTGTCTTTGCCTACGGTCGTTGCCTACTTGTTCAGGTAAATCAGTATATGTTGACGTGTATATTGTCTGTTGACGTCGTCTTAATTTGTCATCCTCCTGTCCTTTTCTATGTCTTCTTTACTGTCGTCCTTATTGTCGTTTTGTTCTGTTATCTTTACTGTTGTCCTGTTCTGTCATCCTTACTATCGACCGTATATGTCGTCCTCCATGTCGTCTGTATATGAAGAGTTTGGTTCCAAAATGAGATAACATTTTTTATTATCAATCAAACTGCAGTTGGTTTGTTTTTTATTATGATGGCATAATAAAAAACATGATTTTTGATTTTTTTTTAAACGGTGTTATCTCATTTTGGAACCAAACTCTTCATATGTCGTCCTCCATGTCGTTATATTTAAAGCAATTCAAAATCTTTTATGACCAATAAAACATTTATCAGATTATATTGTGGCTTGACAAAACTGTTTGCAAACAAACATTAGGAGGACGACATATACAAACGACATGGAGGAAGACATATAACGACGACGTGGAGGACGACATACTGTATACAGACGACGTGGAGGATAACATATACAACTGTAAAGATGACAGAACAAAACGACAATAAGGACGACAGTACAGAAGACAGAGAAAGGGACAACAAGATGACAAATGAAGGCGACGTCAACATACACGTCAACATATACTGATTTACCTGAACAAGTAGGCAATGACCGTAGGCAAAGACAAATGTATAGTACAAGACATAAAGCAGTCGACACATTTTTGGCACAAATGGAACCCCATAGAGAAAACAGTGACTGGTGTTTACACTTTAGTGTACAACAATTGAAGTGTTTTTCATTCTGTTTGAGCTTTGCTATTGGTCGGCATCATTTTATCTCATAATATTCATGGGAGTTTGCATTTAAAGGTCCATTTAGCGCTGAATTGCAACCAACGGCTCACTCCACCCCTCCCACCTCCTTTCAAAGCACTACGGTGGCTGACTCACTACTAAGACGTCGTCACGTTTTCGTTTCAACCAATGATATCAAACGATGCTGGCAGTATTATGACACGTCCGGCATAGCAAAAGCGAAATTACTTATAACCAGTGTCTAAATTTACACCTTAAGTAAACGAAAGCTCTCAGAAACCTCACACTATTAGACTGTCAGAGACAGAGAGTAAGGATACTCTTAGTAGTGAAGGCTTTCTCGGTCTATCCCTCCACGTTGTATGATGTTATGAGAGCATTGTTTGGTTCGAATATCCATTTAGCTGAAACCTGAGAGATGTCCATCTGTTTAGCCCTCGGAGTCTGACATCGTGTTAACGTCGAAATGTGCACAGGAATTATAGCTGCATCTAAAATGACCCCAACAGACATTTTTGCTGTATCATATTCCTCACACTGTCTGGGATTCACTTAACCTTCCAAACTATTTGATTTACGGCAGAAGAACACAGACCAAGTTTAAAAATATTAAACTCTCTGATTTAATACTAATACGAATAAATTGAGCGCAGTTCCTTTTTGTTTTGATGCAGAACAGTTGGAAGTGAGTTATGTAATGTGAAAGTCAGTAAAGCATATGGGCTTGATTTCATGTGGATGAATAAATCTGACCTCGGTGGGGACATTCATGTTGGGCTTTTTTGAAAAAGGTCTTTTTGTTGTGCTGTATTGTGAAATATAATCCAGAGAAGCTAAGCCAGTTTTTGTTCTGTATATGGGTAATGTGTCCTATAGTGTGACAGCAAAGATTTGTCAAATTTTGTCAAATTGTTTTATATTATATAATATATTATTATTTTATATGTTGAAAACATGGACATTTTTTTTTTGTACTTTGAAAACATAAGCTCTTACCTATTTTTGTAAAACGTTTAAACACAGAGACAGGACGACCTGTTTGTCCAAATAATGGCAGACGCTGGACAGCAATGTTAGAAGCGTTTGGGAAAACGTCCATTAATTTGATAATGTTTGCTGTTTGGTTTGTTTTTACTCAAGATTTCAAGCATACTTCATATGAAAAATGTTTTTCGTTCTAGGCGGGGGCCTCCTCCATGTGGGCGTCATGTTGCGGGCTGTTGAACGAGGTGATGGGCACAGGGGCAGTCCGCACCCAGCAGCCAGGCTTTGGAGCTGGAGCCGGGCCGTTCCGCTTCGCCCCCAGCGCTGGATACTCCACCTACCCCCCCGCCAGCTCCACCTCAGGAAGCACAGGCCTGGTGTGCAAAGCTTGTGGACTTGCCTTCTCGGTGTTCCGACGAAAGGTTGTCAAATCACCAACATTTCATACCAGCACCTTAGCAAATCGTGTGTAGATCACTACACCATGGCTTTTTGTGGTTGCGGCAATATAAAAATATAAGCAGCTGTGTATGTATCTGTGTTTTGTAAGTCTTGTGAAGGTCTGCTGCCTGTTAAAGGACAGAGGTGATGATAGATCTCAGTGTTTTGATATCGTATCAGCGCTTTCACAGCTGTTTGCAGCCATTCGGACGGCGTGACGGATCTGCCGTGGCGTCCGCATGCATGCTAGGAGCTGGTGGAGTAAAATGGATTGATTGAAGAGTGGATTTATAAACATGTTGGCATTTGAGAACAATCACAGAGCCGACAGAGAGTCCAGAACTGTTTTTCAAAGAGATTGAAAGCACAAATTCAGAGATGAAATTGTGTGTCCAGCAATGATGGGAGAGATGCTCAGCATCACTTAGAGCAACTAAACCCAGATGTACTTCAATTGCTGATCTCGTGATACGAGTTTGTTCACCATAGGCGGCTGAACGATATGAGTTATTTATTTATTTGCTACCAACTTACATTTACATTGCATTCATGCATTTGACAGACGTTTTTATGCATTCGCAGTACATTTTTATCAGAATCCAAACCCTTTGTGCTGCTAGCGCAACAGGAACTTTTAAGCATCATTACGATTTTTATTTATTTTCTCATTTNCCCTGATTAACAACTTCAAAGGCAATTTTCTCAATATTTTGATTTTTTTGCACTCTCAGATTCCTGAGATTTAAACGGTTGTATCTCGCCCAGATATTGTCCTATTCTAACAACTCATATGTCTATCGAAAGCATATTTATTCATTTTACAGATTATGTAAAAATCTCAATTTCGAAAAATTGACACATAAGACTGGTTTTGTTGTCCAGGGTCACATTTATTCTTTTAAGCATCATGTTTGTGTCCAAGCATCTGATAAGCAGCGGATTCATGCCCAGATAGCACAGGTACGTCTGTAAGATGTCTGCTAAAGATCTGCCGATCTGATAAACGTCTTAGAAAAGTCAAAATCATAAACATCGTACAGACGTCTTCTAGATGTCTACTGTAAAATGACATCTGACAGGAGACATCCCAAAGATGTATTGCAGATAAGCAAACAATAAAAAAACGTCTTGCAGATGTAAATGCAGACATCAAATAGACGTCTCCCAGATGCATGTGTGCATTCTAAACTATAAACATTGCTGAAACGTCTTTTTTTGGTTGCTCTAACCTCAGACTGATCGTTTCGGCATTTATCAGTCTCCCGCCCCTCTTTTTGCCCTTTCAGCACGTTTGCCTGGACTGTAAGAAGAGCTTCTGCACGCTGTGCTCCGTGCTGCAGGAGAACCTGCGCCGCTGTGCCACCTGCCACCTGCTGTGGGGCACGGCCTTCCAGCGGCCGCGGTTAATGCGACTCCGCGTCAAAGACCTGCGGCAGTACCTCATGCTGCGAAACATCAACACGGACACATGCAGGGAGAAGCAGGACCTGGTGGACCTGGTGCTCTGTCATCTGGGTGCCGAGCTGGAGATGGGGGAAGATGAGGAAGAGGAGGAGGAAGCTGAAGCGGACACGGACAGCCTGCACTCTCTCCCGCGTTCCCTCTCCACCCCGTCTGCCCCTGCGGTGCGGTCCGCCTCGCAACAGTCAGCGCTGTCTGGAATCGCCTCTCAGGGAGAAGCTCTAAGCCGCAGCGATAGCTCAGGGACAACCAGTCAGGTGAGGATCTTCGATCTGCTTTTTACAGGCGTAGTACAAAATAAAACCCATCTTCTGAATGTTTTTTTCAGGTGGTCTCATTGGTAGAAGAACTAGAACATTTTGCATTGTGACTATGCAGCTTTTTCCGTTTAAAGACACTCTGTCAGGACATCATGGTTTAGTAATCTATTACATTTTATCCCCCGATCTGTAGACTGCTTTCTTACAGCCTTCAGTTATTGAACACTGAACAGCAGCGCTTTGACTCGACGTGGCCTCACGGATGCTGGAAACAGCTGTATCCGGGGAGGCCGGCCGTAAGCTTTGCTTTTTCTGACGTTCTGAGCAGGTTACGTAATGCCGGACCAGGTTGTCCGATAATTCCTTACAGCACGACACAATAACGTCTGCTTATAGAGATGAACCGCACGCACATTCAAACAATTTTCACCCCAAGTTCTTAATAGGACCAAAATGTGTGTGTCGTGTGTTTAAAGATGTGATGGCCTAGCTTTACTCAGGAGAACCTGGGCAGTCAGATTGACCCATCCATTATTGATAAACAGCCGGCAGCAAAGCCTCCCTGCGTCTGCATGTGGCCACGTGTTAGAATTCAGTTCATGTGCTGAGCCTTCACATAACACTCATTCTTCAGCCAGACAGCTAACAGAAAGAATACAGAGCCATTAGCTAATTGTTCTGAATGCGGCATGGAAGAGAGAGAGAGGAAGAGAATTATCTCGATTTCCACATATGCAGAAATCGTCCAACACTGGAATCTCCTTTATGAACAATATCCTAGTGTAGCACACAGTGAAATATTGATATTAATGGGAAGAAATCTCTATTGTTTTAATGTAAAAAAAAGAATAAATGTCCATTTTTACAGTAATGGCAATCCTTAATACCGAAAAGTGTATGAATGTCATTTCATTACATAACAAAGACAAATGATTTGATATTTTTAGAAAAAGATATTGCAAGCATAACATTTCATTATATTAATTTCATTTCATGGTTTAACTAGTAACCAAAGTTTTTTGGGTTTTATTTGTTGTAAAAACATAGTTACCACAAATGTACCATTGTAAAATATGGTTATTTTTACTATAATAAAAACATGGTGAATTTTTCTTACAGTAGGTTTTAATTTATAAAACCATTGTTATACTTTTTGAATTAAAAACATATGGCATAGTTATATTAAGTAAATGGATATAGAGAGCGCCTGGTAAAATTTTGTAAATGTAGGTATTAGAGATGCAACAATATTTCGGCCAATAATCTGTATCGGTTGATGAAATAAATGTTTCACGCTATCGGCCGAAAGTTTAAAAATGTGTGCTCTGTATATAGAAAATGTTAAGAAACATCTCCAGTTTGATGTTTAATATTAATAGTCATTATCTGAATTAATAACATTCAGAAAGTTAAGAAATATTAATTTAATCTTCAGGATCGGTTTTGGCAGATCACTTTAAATAATCAGGTATTGGTGGATAAATCTAGTATCTGTGCATATATCTATATATTATGGCTGTCAAACGATGAATCGCGATTAATCACATCCAGAATAAAAGTTTGTGTTTAGAAAATGCATATTAATTTTGTATTTATAAACACAAAACATACACATACTTGTCTTTATATTTAGGAAATATTTAAATATATTAATTTATATTTACCAATAATTGAAATTCTAAATAAACGTTTATTAATTGTTATATTTTTCTGAAATATATGTGTTCATAAAAACAAAATTAATATGCACAGCACACCAACATATATTACGTAAAACTTTTATTCTGGATGCGATTAATCACGATTAATCGCATAATTAATCAGCCCTAATATTTTTTTATTTCTGTTTATGTGTTTTGGTTATTCTTTCTAATGTACAGCACTTTGGTCAGTCTTGTGGCTGTTTTAAATGTGCTCTATAAATAAATGAACTTGAACTTAATAAATATATATATATATATTAGTTTATATACTCTTTAAGCCCTTTTTATAGCTTTTTGAGATTGTATCTTGGAACTTGTTATTTGTCAAGCAGCACTGTATTAAGATATAAAATTGTTTATCTACTAATCTGTTAACAAAAAAAGTATTATTGTTGTTAATTTTGGTTTACTACAGTTTTCTGTGATGTTTTGTAGGACCATGGAGATGCTGCGTCGGTTTCTCTTCTTAACCTGGAACCTCATGAAGACATACTAGAGGTGAGACAAAAGAACAGTTGTATTATAAACGGTGTACTATACACTGTACATCTACACTATGTTCTCCACCTTCAAGTGTACAGTACATTTCAGCATATTTTACTGTAATGTTGTATGATAACCACTTATAGAACGACCCCTTGAGAAAGAACGTTTATGAGGTTTGTTGTTGCAGTTAAATGTTAACCCACCTGTCTGCTTCGAGCAGGCGAGTCCAGCGACGCAGAGACGGGCGCGCGCCTCCCTTTCAGATCTGGCTCACGAAGCCGACATCGAGAGTCTGACAGTACGGCAGCTGAAGGAGATCCTCGCACGAAACTTCGTCAACTATTCAGGTTGCTGTGAGAAGTGGGAGCTGGTGGAGCGCGTCCATCGACTCTACAGAGAAAACGAACACAACAGAAGATCAAGTAAGAGCTGGAATATAATGATGAAAGCATTTCAACATTTCATACTTCAGGTGTTGCAATATACCGGTATTGACCGTTGATAGCATTAAGCATGATTATTTATAGATGTTTAATCTGAAAATAGCACAGTTGACTGTCGACAGAAAGAAATCGCTTTCTTCAGTCCCCCAAACAAGACAAAGAGCCTTTCCGGACAGACTTCAAACATGCAAAAACATAATATGATATGTGCCGCATGGTCTCCATTAAATCGATTGTTCTCATTTTGTTTCCTCGCAGTGGAAAATGTTAGCAACAGTCAATCTGCAGGTAAGCGATCAAATGTTTGATTGTTTTACGTATGAGACACTAACATCACAGTTTAGTATGAAGTGTTGTCTGTAGTGAAACAAGCAGGGTTAAATATATATATATATATCTTGACACAGATTAACCCCTGGATTAACATTGTTCAATACTACTTTAAAGCCAATTTTAACCCTGGCGTTATGTCACGCTTGTAATTTGAAAGGAGATTAGCACATTTTTATAAAGTATAAAATGACGAGTTGCTTACAATGAGGATTACAGTAACCCAGAGTTTAAAATGACGTCTTTGTCATGGTAATAATACTAACGCTACTGTTACTGTGTTTGCTAACATAAGTCATAGCCTATCCTCCTTCTATATGCAATGGAGGGATTGGAGGTAAGATTCAGTCTTTGTATAATGCTCCAACACCATCATTGCCATCATCTCATGACCACGAATGAGGGTGAAATGTGACTCATCCCAATGCATGCTGGGAGTGGTCCAAGTTTGATACGTGGTCCCCGCGTGCCATGCATGATCATCTATGTCTGACTACATGTTATGAATTACGCTCCTAATGTGATATGTCTGTGTTTTTATAGCTTGTCACATTGCTGTAATTGCACCTTGCCATCATGAATTATTTTAAAGATTAACACTGCTTGGAAAAAAGCCCGAGCTGATATTGAGGATGCATGGTTATAGCTGCTCGCGCCGATATTTTAAGTGGCATTTTGGAGACCGACCAGATATTGTCAGGCTTCGCGGATGTGCATGGTTGACGATTTTGTTTTAACAGCACTTAATAGAGATAATGAAGATCTCAGCAAATACTGGCCTGGAAGTGCTGAAAGCAAAGATATGTTTCATTAAATGGTTTGACCAATGGCTTGTTAGAAGGATGTCAAATTGCGTTTAGGCTCAAATAACACAGACAAAACATATTTTTAATTATTCCCGGTTACAATAAAAGCTTTGTCATTTTAATGGAAAATAATGTTAAAATGCTATAGTAAAAACCTGTTAATTGGTTAACTGTGAATAACGTTAACTTATTTAGTGAAAAATTGTAATAGCTTCAAGACATCACATTTAATTTTACTGTAAAAAGTGTCAAATGTAAGATTTTAAATTAAAGGCGTAACTTATGAAATATTTGACTGTAAAAATCTATAACATTTTACAAAATGATGCATGTACTTTAAAAGTGAAATATTGATTTTGTTTTTATTTTTATAACTTAAAAATGCAAAAATATGTAAGATTTTGTATTTCCTATTGTGACGGTGTAAATCCAGTAAACCCTCTGGTGATACACACAAGGAAGCAAACAACTAGAAATTCAGGAATAATTTTTAAGACGAGGAAACTTTCAGTTTATTTAGAAAAATGACGAGTTTCGCAATTCATTTAAACTGCGAAAATGCACCCACCGGTTTATTTCCAACGTAAACGTCACTGTAAACATGCTGAAAATAATCCGCTCTCATGATCGACTTGATACCGCAAATGCTTTCGGTATTGAACCTGGAGTTGTATTGAACGTGAAACAGTGCTGCAAAACATTTGAATGGAAATAAAAATTGACTGATAGCGTTTTTACTGCTGAAAGATTCAAGTGGTATCACCAAAACTTGGTTACTAGGGTTATTACTCATGCTTTTATGTACAACAATCTCTCCTAATGTAATGAGAACTCATCTTTACAAATGAGCAGCACGAGCTAACAACCGTTGTTTTCTGTCTTGAATCGACTTGCAGATGGTGTTGCAGCGGCTCAGCTGGGCGGCGTTGACGAGAACCTGTGTCGGATCTGCATGGATGCGGTGATAGACTGCGTCCTGCTGGAGTGCGGTCACATGGTCACCTGCACCAAGTGCGGCAAGAGGATGAACGAGTGCCCCATCTGCAGGCAGTACGTGGTGCGGGCGGTACACGTCTTCAAGTCATAACGCCGGCCTCACTTCTACTGGAACACCAAAACATCGATGGACATATGCAGTATGGGGCTATGACTGGACTATGTGACCGCCCCTTTAGCTAAAAGAGTCGTGGAAACCAGTACAGCGCACACTGTTTAGTGCGTGACCATTATCGGCTGCCCTTTTTGTTTTCGTTGACACTTATGCTTTTAAATTCTGCGCTTACTAACCCAGGGAAGTTGGATTTTAGAATAATAAAATATATGGGTATGAAAAATTAATTCGTTTACAGTCCTGTAAACATGTGGAAATGTCTTATCGTATGTGCAATATTAGAAATCTTTACGTGTGCGTGCAGAGAAACCGATTGCCGTTAAGGTGCATGTTGTCGTAGCAACACTGAAGACCAATGCCGTGAAGGGGGAACATGGGTGCCAAAGTAGAAAAGGCTTCTGGATGTGCTATGATTACTTATTGTGTTATGTTCTTGTTTTGAATCCGCTTGCCATGCCACCGTTTAGCACATGTGACACCAGCCAGCAGTGAAGTTATCGGCAGCGATGGTGACTGTTAGTCTAAAGAAACTTCATCGTATATTTTTCAAGTCACTGAAATCCAGCATCTGCCTTTATGTAGCTTATTACTCGAACCTCAATTTATTGCGAATCGAACGTGTACCTGTAAAACGTGAGGTGTGTGTGGTTAGTCCGGCTCCGTTTTATTTTGTGGATAAGACACTGTAAAGTGCACAAAGTCATTTTTTGTTTGTTTGGCGAACACTAATTTATCCTGGCTAACATTTTTATTGATCAGTTTCATTCTAGACACTTACACTACCAGCCATGTTTGCTTTGCAAGAGAAGATATAATATCATAATAACGTGATTACCAAGAAGTATTCGAATAGTGTGATAAAGTCTCTGATATGATTTGAGTTTTCATCTCATAAGGGTTGACACCATTTTAAACATACGTTTCAGAGCACAGTTGATGTTTGTAAATCCAAAGCATTTTACTTTGTTCAAAACAAAAATCTAAAAGTCTAAAACAAAAATTACTTTGTGCACCCTTTATTGGTCACACAACATTTACAAAATATTACATCACTGACCTGCTTCACTGTTCTTCATGTCAAGCAATACCAGAACAAACATCCTTTGGTGTGTTATGTCAGAGCAAAATGTGTGTGGACATTTTCCAACGATTCCCACAAGCGGTGCTACATGGATTTCTTCATCACAGTTCTTCAATGGATTTAAAACAAAATGATTTCACGTTTGACTTGGTTTGATGCTAAGTTTGATTTCTTCCCCTCTTTTGTGCATATTCATGTCTATATATTTTTAAAATGATAAGTAGTTTATCATATAATTAGTTTAGATGCCCTTTGTTCTGCTGTGAATTATGTAATCTGTGGTATTGCCTAGAAAAACAAATATAAAGGAAAATTGAATTAAATCACGATATACAATGTACATTCGTGGATATATTTACCTGTTATTTTAACATAAATTTAAATTTTCCTTCCCCCTTTCAGCATTCCGGGATGTAAACAGCATTCTTTTAGTGGGTTATCTTTTAAACCAGTCACAAAGAAAATACTACAGTCGGATTGATTGTGTCCGGGTGTCACATCCATATACTTTTCTTTGTGTTAAAACCTCTCCACACCTGTGTACCCAACATTGACACTGTGCATACAAATATGTTTCTAATGCTGCTATCTCTAAAGATGTCACTCACAGTTGGCAACTACTCTAGCTGAGAAGACAATGGACATCACACTCTTTAAATTACTTCAACTGAACGCCGGAGGATGTTTTGGGGTCTGGTCTTTGTATTTTGGAATGTTGGAACTTTTTATTTTGGTAATTCAAAGATGATTTATGAACTTTAATAAAATATGGTATCTTGAACTAACTATATTTTCGCCTAATTTCAATACTCAAAAGTATTTTGTCTGCTGCAAACAATAAAACGCCCATCGGCGCCCTCTAGTGGCTGTCCAGTAATGCGCTCCCATAGTAATTAATAAGCTGGCTAGTCATCTGAGGGACTCACCTGCAGTTATCGTTAATGTTATCAAATAATGTCCGTTTAAACGTAATACTTGTACACAATTGCTGTTTGGACCAATGATTCACAAAGGTAAGTTGTCATTGTGCAGCGATTCGGTTAAAAGTGTTGATGCAGTGACGTAAAATAATAAGAGGGCGGGAAATCGTAATTTCGGTTATGGATTTTAACTATATCTTACGTTTACTTTTCCGGACTACATTTTTCTATTTTGACCAATAAATGGTATTAGATTATCAAATTAAACTATGGTTACTGTCGTAAAACCGGTTAATGTTTATGGGGTGCATTGGGATGTCATAAAACAAATCTCAAACGCTGGAAAATATCAGTATTTATTAAGGTAAAACAGTGCAAATACGTTTTCCCCCAGATATATACAAATGAAAGAAGCCAAATATAGATGTATGAGAAAGAGAAGGTACCTGCAAGACGACATAAGAGGACATCACAACTTAAATTAACATTACAAAAACATCTGCACAGTTACTAACTAGAATAGATAAGAATCTTAACTTCCTACTGCGTAGAAAAAAATAAACTTTGTACTTGGTGCTGACGTAATACTGTCAATAAATCTATATATGTGTATGAGTGCATTTAATACTGCACATAAAGAGTGAAATCCATTCTGATACAAAAATTAATACTGCACGACGCTTAACGTTTGCCTGGTAACAAAAAAGCACATGCATCATTTTTTCTTTTCCAATAAAGAAAAAACAGTTAGCTTCGTCACTGCCATAGTGTGACTTTAAACCTTTTTTATATAATTTTTTTGCGAAATATGGGTAAACATGACTTTCAGCGCCACTTTAATGTTGGCACACTCTTTTGGATGTGCCTTGTAAAGTCAACATAAATAAAAAAGTGAAAGGCTGAAATGGCCAAATAAGATGAATACATTTCTGTATCTGTGAACTCAAGCATCTGTGAATTCAGCTATTTGCTTGAAGTAAGTTTTACTGAAGTAAGTAATTTTCACTTGCTGGTTTTCAGTTGAGTGTCTTGTTGCCTTCACACATCCCATGTGTAAAGTGTAGAAAATGAGGGGCAAAAATTGTTCGTTCCCTGGGTTCGTCAAGTTATTGTCAGTGTCTTTGTTGACTAGCTCAGTTTGCTCAGTAGTTTTTCTTCGATCAGTCCAAACTGCACGCTGACAGACATCTCCGCGATGAACTGCTCGCAATTCTCTTTGGCCACCTGTTTGCAGTCGCGCAGGTCGATGTGACAAATATTTCCACAACGTTTGAAGTATGTCAGCGATAGGTCTGTAACTCTGTTACAAACTGTTGAGAAAAGGGAAGAAGAATTTAGGTAAATCTTCTGAATAAGAGTTACCAGCCTACGGTCTAACTTGTAAGGATGTTATTATCTCTTGCGTACCTGACAGGTTGATGTGCGTGAGAGAGTCTCTGGTCGTGGTGCCAGCTGCCGTAAGGATGTTGATGCTCTGGTCAGTAATGTGATTACAGTAACTTAGGTCCAGTCGGGACAGTGAGGGCATGTGTTTTATGATGAGCTTAAGGGACGTGTCTGTCATGTCCAGACCAGCTAGACAGAGATCCTCCACGTTCCTCAGTTTACTCCTACTGTCCAGCTGACCTGAGAGACGAGAGAAGACATGACAGAAATGTTAAAGCATAGCATATTACCTAAACATGAAGTTACTTTCGACATCAGCTATCATTTAGTACCTGGTCTGTTGTCTGTTGGAGAGGAAAGTAAGTCTTGTATCTGGTTGTCCTTCAGTCCCTCAACCCACTGCACATCTAGAGTACGTAGCAAAGGACAGCTGGATGTGCATAAAGCCGAAACGGCGGCCCACGAGCACCCTGCCAGCAGAAGAACCCTCAGACCTGCAAGGAAACCAACACAAAAGAGTCATGCAAGTACCTAACATGAGAGACGAGTTAAACAGGAGACAGCCTGTTAAAAGTGATACAGACCAGGTAATCTGTTGATAAGCCAGCTGAGCTGTTTCTTGGAGATGTTGGTCCAGCTCAGGTCCAGAGAGACGGGCTGTCTGCGGATGATGCCACTCAGCATGAGGGGAGTGATAGACTTGCATCGTTTTAGATCGATCTTGGTCCACAGTCTTTTATCACAACACCTGAAATGGAAGACAAAAGAATTAACCCTACTGAGGGTGGTGATCCTGTTCAGATTGTCACCACATCTGCCTGAGCTGAGAATATACTTAGATTTTTCCATAAAAGTTGGATCCTTTATGCTGAGTTACTGAAAGTTGATAACTAAACTGAAGAGATGTAGTCATGTGACGTACCACCTGTTCCAGGTCTTGCAGACCTGCATGCAGAAGCACAGGTCTCGGTGCATGAGGTGGCCGAACACCGCCATCCACACTTCCCGCCGCATGACGTGGTTGTTTCCATCATCCAGAGGTAGCCGGTCAGGCGGGGGGCTGATCGGAGGGGGTCGAATCACATGACGCTCCATCTGAACGCATTTTGGAGGAGAACAACAAGGCGTCGGCCGGATGACAGTGGTTGGCGTGGTCCTGGTCAAACTCACAGGGGACTTGTCTCGAGGGGATCTGTTTTGTTCACGTTTAGGCGTCAGCCAGTCTCTCAGATGGCTTCTGCCGTTGTTAAGTGGCTTATAGTCCTCTCCATCGCTACCTGGTTCCACCTTCACCGTCTGACCGTTCTGATGGGCCAGCCGGTCCTCTGTCTTTTGGATCTCCTGGTTGAGCTGTTTGCTCAGTTCCTTGCTCAGTTCTTTGTTGGGCAAGCGAGGCTTACGTCTGGGTTTTCGGTGACTCCTCACCTGCGCGTCACCGCCCAAATCGCTGCTGGGTCCCACCCGTGGGGAACCGCCCTGCGATCGGTCATTGTCTCGTACAGCTGATGTCCTGCGCAAATGGCTGGGAAGTTTCCCATTTTCTCTTCCGCTACTCTTCTGTTTCTTGGTCTCCTCTTCCTCCTCCCTTTCATCATCTCCGTCTTCTTCCTCTGAGGGCATGAATCTAAAGGGTCTCCTTTCCATTTCCTGTCTGTTTACCTCGTCACACTCTACTTCATCCTCTTTCTCCGTCTTGATTTGTCGCAGGACCTTAGAGGTCACCAGAACATCTGGCCTTGAACTCTTCTTCTGTGGATTTAAAAGAGGGTCAAAATACATGCGTTGCAAAAATATGATTTGATCTCTTATCTGCTTTTACTTATTCATTGTCTCGCTACCTTTCTCTTGATATTGCTATCTGAATCTGAGTCCCTGTCAAACAGTTTCCTCTTCTTGCGTAGCGGGTTGTCCTCCGATTTGGTTTTCAGTGGACTTTCTGAAGGGACATCTAAGGAGCGTTTCTTAAACGTGCCCTCTGATTTGCAGGTAGCGCCGTCCTCTCGTTCTGACTTCTTTGTGACAGGAGAAACTGTAGAGGTGTTGGACTCTGTGGACATGTTTGAGTCTGGCTCTTCCTTGATGTCCCGGTTCATTCGCTGCTCTTTGAGAAGAGAGCCAGGAAGATTGGACGCAAACTTAAAACCCGGTCCTCGTTTTTGCTTTGTGGCCAAAAGGTGGGAAGAAAACAAGAAAACTTTTTACCAATCACCAACTCTTAATAGTTTTAATTGTTATAAATGTTGGCATTATTTTAATCATAACATTACCGAGCGTTTGTTTTTAAGTGTGTGGTTAGGTAAGAAAGTGATGCTTACTTTGCCTGTCTTTCCGGCATGATTGCATTTCGGACACTCCCAGCAATTTGGCAACTCATCATTCACAACACCGCCAGCGCCCATCTCCTGGACAAAGAAACAGGATAAGTTTCTACAAAAGTAGAAGTTTCTATCTAAAATTATGAAACAATACATTTATCCATCTAGCAAGGTATAGCTCACCCAAAAATTAAAATTCTGTCATAATTTACTCACGCTCATATTAATACAAACCTGTATCACTTTCTTTCTTCTGCAGAACACAAAAGAAGATATTTTGAAGAATGTTGGTAATCAAACAACGCCCATAGACTTCCATTATATGGACACAAACCCACAGAGACATTTCTCAAAATATCTTCTTAAAGGGGTGATGAATTAAGACCTCAATTGTAACCCGAGCTTTTGTTATATAAGAGGGAATCGTATTCAAGCGAACACCCTGTTAAGTGTCAGAACTGAAAACGCCCTTGTTACTGAGATTACAACTGTTATTGACACCAGGCTCAGCGAAAGCCAGGTCCTGGAATGCACCTATCATTGATAGGTTGAACACCGCCTCCATAGAAAAATATCAACGACTACTTCTCTAGCCCTGCCCACTGGTTCACGCATGATTGTACTGAAGTAACCCAAGTTGCGTGAAACCAGATAGAGCGAGCAAGTAATAAACATGCCCTTAAAGATCGCAAAATATTGTGGAGTCAGTGCCTGGTTGTAGAAGAACACAGTCGCTGCATAACCTTCCTTCGGATTCCGACATTAGTAATGCATGGTTGAAGTTTATTTTTAAAGACGTTCCAGCTCACGTGGGTAAAACATTACCGCGGATTCCTTTGTGAACAAGGCACAGGTTGACGATGGATTTGCGGAGAGACTAAAATTAAAAAGCAGTGCTGTGCCGTCAATATTGGTTCCGATAGGAATGGCTCAGCAATCTTATGTGAGTACAACATTTTTGTACTATGCGTCACTATTGCTTTGTTAGAGATCGCTTGATATGCCCTGTGTAACCTAACATTACGTCTCTAACCAAATTCACAGAAGGCTCCAACTAAGTTTACTATGCAAACTGCTATCCAATTATAGCAGTGGGCGTTTACTTCCAAGTCTTCATGGCGTAACGCCCATTCAAACCGATCGTTTGTCAAGCCGGCCTCAAAACCGGGGTATAAAATAGCCTATTACTTATTGATTTTGATGTTTTTGAATGTAAAAACCACGCAAACGTCATAACTAGACCTCATACAACAGTATAAAACAATAAACAAGCCCTTCAAAGCAAATCAGGTTTTGAACGACATAACTGTAAATAAATGATGACAGTATTTAAATCATTTTTAGCCTCTCAGAAACCCACCTTTAGACATGCTGGATGGATGATCTCATTGCAGATGGAGCATTCCATGAGCATCATGGTGTACTTTTCTTCCTCTTTCTCTACCGTATCTTCTTTCCCGGCCTCACCGCACACCAAACACACTGCGGTGTGTGGCAGAATGGGCTGCAAAACACATAGCATTGATGAAAATTTCCAGACATACCCTTAAGGGCCACAATTGAAGCTGAACACTGCCTCACCGCTATGCATTGTCTCATGATGCAGGACTGCTTCATACGGCCTGGTCCTCCAAACTTCTTCATATCCTTGCAGAAGTGGCACTCCCCACACTCTTTGCGCATACAGGCCTCGCACTTCCTGCAGCGCGTCCGTCTGCGTCGGGCATTAGATGCACTGCGACTGGACGAGAACTTCACTCCTCCACCTGGAGCAGCGGATGGAGACGAGCCCATCTTGGATTTTGTCCGATTAAGCGGCCGTGGCTAAAATGCACAGAAGAATGCTGTTGGACAATGCTGTAGGTCTTATTTATACAGGAGCCATCGGTAAAAGACACAAGACATAATGTGAAGTATACATTAGGGCTTTTCACACTGCGCTCAACCCCGGGTTATCTTCATTCTAAACCCCGCGTTTAACCCCGGGTAAACGAACGTTTCACACTTGTAATTTTGGATTTTAGCACCGCTTTTGCAGGGTTAACCCTGCATTGCAGTGCCAAACGTGTGCAGTGTGAAACGAAGTGGTGGTAGAATGAAACTACCAGCAACGAACACCCAATCAAAAACTGAACAGCGCTTACCTCATTTCACAAGCTGTGTACAGTCACAGAAACTCCATGTGCTGTGTAAACAATCCTTTGAGTTTTTTATTTATTTGAGTAAGTAACGTTTTAAGAGGCTTAAAACCATCAAAAAGGATTTGCGAGGCATCATTTTTATCTCGGGTGTGGAACAACAGGGTATTCGGTTATTTAAAGGGACCACGCACTATTTTTATTTAGTCAGTTTGACGCTGTAGTATTTATCCAATCATAACTGTTGACACCTCAAATATGCAAATAAGAATGTTAACCCAGGGTTTAGTGATGTACAGTGTGAATTGTCAGGTTATGAATACCCAGGGCTATCTCTTAACCCCTGGTAAATGATAAGCAGTGTGAAACGTGAAACTGATAACCCAGCATTCGGTTGACCTGGGGTTTAGAATAACCCGGTGTTAACGATTTCAAGTGTGAAAAGCCCTATTGTATCATCAGTATGTGTGCTCTGTGGGTATCAAACCCACAACCTTATTTCAACCAATATTTCTCAAATCTTTTATCTTTTATACCTCTGTAGACCAGGCCATTCTGAAGGGTGGGTTTATATGGGTCGGTTTGATTTGTATGTGCACATATGCAACCAGTTTTTATGCCCCAGAGGCACTAGAAACATGGGAAAACATTTTTACTAGTCTGTAAAAGCTGATAAAATCAGCCCACAATGTCAGTCAAGTATGGTTGGGGGACAATGCTTGGCATTATTCACTTTGTGTCAATGAAAGAACAATAAGTCAGGATACAGATGCAGGAACATGCATTAAACAAGCACATGCGTTTCATTACTGAGTATTTCTGATAAATGTGAACTGTGTTTCCTTAGAAACACAAATATTTCACCACTAAACACTTAACTGTATTATGTAACAGAGGAGGGACGGCACTACAAACAGAATGAGTTTCAATGTTTGTGCATTTTCCATTATATCTTTAGACCTTCCATTATTGGCTTGATTTCCTTTTTGATGTTGTGTTATATTTGGCCATTAGTCCAAAATGGCAATGGTCCATTTAGATTATGACTCATCAGTAAGTTCAAGACATATACAAACACACACACTTGCATAGACTCGTATAAACCCAAGCAACAGCCAAGGGGAAGCCTCTACAAACATCAACAGTCTACATCCCCTGGGTTGCCAGCACAAAGCTGATGAGGATTTGGTGTACACCATTACACTCACCCCCAGCGTCATGCCAGTCCCAGGCTTTCCTACCCTACGCAGGGTGCCATGGGACTAGGGTTGGGAATAGTTTAAATTTTATCGATTCCAATTCCGATTCTGCTTATCAATTTCGATTCATATCGATTCCCAGTTTCGATTCCACAGCTGAAGTAAAACATTTAGGCCCGGTTTCACAGACAAGGTTTAGCTTAAGCCAGGTCTATGCTTTAGTTAAATTAGGATATTTAAGTCGCTTTTAATAAAATGCCTTAGATAAAAACATTACTGGTGTGCATCTTGAATCAAAACAATGGCAATGACATGTTTTAAGATATGTTATGTTTGGCAATTTATTTTCAGTTAAGACGGCTCAGACTTTCATTTTAGTCTGGGACTAGTCTTAAGCCTTGTCTGTGAAACCGGGCAATAGATATCCACCTGTATGGTCATTTAGCCTGCTTATTGACGTTTGATTTATTACAATTTGTATTATCATAGTTTAACTACATCATGGTTAAACTGTAGTTACTATAATGAAACTATGGTTAATTTGTGGTTCCTGTGCTTTAATGCAAATACTATAGTTAAACTATGCTTACTATAGTAAAAAATATCGTAAATTTACATAAAGGGCTTTTATTGAGATATCAGCAGATCACGCAACGCGTGTACTTTTCTGAAAATATGCACACAGGAATTGATCATTTCAAGCCTCCGATTCCTATTCCTTTCGATTCCGATCCGATTCCTAGACTTTTGATTCGGATTCCAAATTGGAATTGATTTTCGATTCCCAACCCTTCATGGGACAGGGGTGATTGATGGGAATGGATCCGGCCTCCACCCTCTTTATGAACCTCAAGTAATGGAGAGGAAAACACGAACAATCGCATTACCCGGAGGGGGGAGCGAAACGCAGCCTGACCTCCTCAATAGGTATGTTTCTTTGAAACAGCCTAAGTGGATTTCTCAGCCCCCGAGAGTTGAGATAAGCTGTTTAGATGGAGTCAAAAGTCTTGTTTGGACTGAGCGTTGGAGTTTATGCTTGTAGCAGAATTGATTTCTTTGTATTTGTCCTTCATGCTGCCTGTGACGAATGCTGTACTGGAGCAATGTTACGTCGCATTTTTGCACAAACTGTCAACACATACGAAGCAGAAACTGCTGTTTCACAGCGTATCAGATGTGATGTGTTATGAAACCGAGTTTGGAGGAAAACAGAAGTGTAAACTCGAGCATGCGGTCAGCTGAGCTGGCAGAGAGAGATGGGAACAATGTGGCCACCAGTGAAAGATACTTCAGCTTTAGCATTCCAGACAAAACGTGTTCTCTTCTGCCGAGTAATGGAAATGTACTTATTTTGTAAGGTGAAGAAAGGTGTTTCAGACTAGCTTCTTTGACCCATATTCAACACAAAACCCTGAAATTGCAGAATATCTGGTTGTGTCAGTGTCCAACAGCACCGTCACCCAGAACAACAGCAGCCATGAGAAACACAACATGAATACCAGCTCAGCACATTCTAACGTCATTCAACAAGTTTAGAACGGTGTACGTGCAATAAAGAAGATCAAGTAGCGGAATAAATACATTCACTTTTTAAAACATCACATCAATATGGTCAGAATAAACACAGAACTAATGTCATTTTTAGCAGACCAAAAGAGGAAGCTTATTGACAGAACAACCCTCAAACAACTGATTTAATCATTAGCGTGAAACCAATCCACTCATGATAAGAACGTTCCATGTCAGCCTCAACAGTTAAAGGGGTTAGTTCACCCTAATATAAATCATCATTTATTCATCCTTATGTCGTTCAAATCCTGTTTATGACTCTTTCGTCTACGGAACGCAACATATTTTGAGAAATGTCTCAGTGGTTTTGTGTTGTTCATACAATGGAAGTCCAGTGTTGTTTGGTTTCCAACATTCTTTAAAACCTTTTCTTTCGTGTTCTGCAGAATAAAGAAAGTCAAACAGGTTTGGAATACCTGTGGTGATGAAAGAATATTTTTTGGGGGGGTAAACTGTGCCTTTAAAGACTATCATGTTTATCTAATTGTCCAAATTGTTATCTACATTATGCATGTTTCTACAAAACAACGGCCTCATCTCACACCCAGTGGCTGTGACAATAGCCAAGCAACCTTTAATTGGCAAGGCGTGAAGATAAACTTGCTATTTAACGCTAAACTCACAAAACTGGATGAGGCAGATTCATCTAAAGAAATCCCTTTCACTGGCGAAAAGACAACACACAACCAGAACACGTTCAAAGATTGCGGGCCAGTTTGTAACAGAGGCGACCAAACAATTGTAGATTAACTGATAAGAACCACAATCCTGCTCAGTTATCTAAACAGCGCTGGAATGAGCAATACTGTGCGTTCACTACTTGAATATAATGCAACACAATGAGAGGATGGTGATATGAGATGACCTCTGTAGAGGTTAGCTCTCCCAGACCAGAAATTTTGATGTCAGACCAGCATTTAGTGTTTCTTACAGTACACCCGAGGATCAGAAGACTTCAAACATGTTCACAAATAGAAACAAATCACAAATCAAACATGTTCACAATAGAAACATGTCTGGACTGTTTTTACTCACGTTGGCTTTTTGTCCCGCCCCGCCCCCGTACGCTCATCTTGTAGGACCGGCTCAAAAGAGGCCCTTGTTGGGCTGTGGCCAGAACGGTTTAAAATATCTTGGAAATTGAGGAAGTCAAATAACACAATGATCTATACAAATGTTCGTCGGTAAACAAGCCGTGAAAGTAAACACTAGATGAAGTATTAAGTGTGTGCAGTAGGTGAGTTTACATGTTTACAAATGCCACAGTGATGTATTTCATCCAATGGCATTTTTCGTTGGTACCCTGCATTCGGGCGAATTTCATCGGTATGTTTTGAATACGAGAGCGACACTTCCATGGGCGAAAGCAGACGTATGCAAAGTCCTCAAAGATCTCACACACCTTTGAAACACTCTAGTAAACATCAAAAACAGCTTGTTGTAAAAAGCACCTGTAGCAACACGTCATACTAATATTGTTTAACTATAACTAGAAGTTACTTCCATGTTAAAACAAGCACGGGTTTCCTTTCTTCGCTGGATTTCACTTTCATCTACAGCGTTTTGAAAGTACCCAAAACATTTCGTCATGTTACTTGACAGTAGCTTCGGTTTTAAAAACCTCACACCATAGATAAGAACATGGTGTTTGACTCGTCTAACAAACCAGCAAACGTCAAGATGAACTAAATAAACGTCAAGATGAGTAAAGATAACGTTGCATTATCACTCAAGTCATCTGATGGTATCACACTTTTCTGACAGCTCTGACTGTCTTCCTTATCACACGCGCTCACACACACCAATACAATAGCATGCAGAATGCAGAGTCACGCTGCATGTATGTGATGCCCCTCGCCCCGTGTGTCCAGCAACATTTTCTGACCTGTTCAGCCTCCGAGCTCTCGTAATCCTCCTCGTCAGTTATCAGCGACATGGTCATGGCTCTTAGAGTCTGCTCAAGGCTTTGCTAAACTGACGTGGCTGCAGTTCCAGCTCGCTACTGGGTGAGACGGCACAACCCTCCCTTCTGTTTCTTAACCTCCCGGAGCACACAGGCTAGAGCAAGACACGCTCATGAATATGGAACGGGGGCGGGCCAAAACTGAAGTGAGCCAATGGGAGAGCAACAAGCAGAACAAGATCATTAATATGCGCCTGGGTCGCCAATAAGGTGAGACCAGAAGTGGCGCATGTTTAAACAGGGTCATGGGATAAGGAAGACAGGCTAGTTGGGGCAGTGTAAGGACAGATGGTATTCCATCACAAAAGCCACACACAATGAAGCAGAACATTCAGCAGCTGGGCCTTTAATGGTGGAGACAGTTTTAGTGCTTTGAAGAGGGGGTGTACAAAAGCCAACATCTAATAGTGCTTCTCGGTCAATTGAGGAATAAACTAAAACAAGTCCATAACCCGATTCACCATTCCACTGAACAGCTCATGCAAAGTGACTGAACGCACCTTATTTACTACTAGCATCACGTCACATTTCCTCAGAATCTCTCAATCTTTTGTATAGTAGAAATTGGCACCAGTTCAAATCTTTTGATCACACCAGGACATGAAAAGGGAGGAAAAGAATAAAGACAAGTCCAGACAGAATCAAATCGCAAGAAACCAAACAAACACTTTAGTTCAGTGTTGGCTTCGAGCATACCTGACGTGCAAGTTTGCAATATGTCAATCATATTAACGAACCAAACAAACAAGCTTAAAGAAGCCGGTTGTGCCGCATGCTTACGTGTAGTTACATTCATTGTTTTTGCATGTAATAAACAATCTTACCTTGCCTGTGTCCTTCGGCCAACATACAATAGGACAACCAGTGATGGCCAGCTTTGGATTGTCATCAGCATGCTCCTTCAAGACAACCTGTTCGCAAGAAAACGACAGAATGAAAAACAATGTAAAAATAGTTCAGATGAGATAACTGAATACGTGGTCAGAAGTAGCAAGAACTGAGAAGTTTTGAAAGTGATATAGAAAATAAAGTTGATTATTATCATCACTATAATTACAATCGACATAATAATATATCATGAATTATTGTTATTATATTGCTAGTAGTAATTTGCTGAAACAATGCAGATACTTCTGACATTAGAACAATACATACAAATATGAGACCATGTTTATTAAATATTAGGGCTGTCAAACGATTAATCGCGATTAGTTTGTGTTTACATAATATATGTCTGTGTACTGTGCATATTACCTTTGAGTTTATAAACACATACACATACATGCATATATTTAAGAAACATATAAAATATAAAAATTAATAAACGTTTATAAGTAATTTAATTATTGGTAAATATAAATAATTCACCTTAAATAAATATATATACATTTGTTTATGTTTTTGTATTTATAAACACAAAATGAATATGCACAATACACGGACACATTATGTACTGTAAACACAAACTTTTATTCTGGAAGCGATTTATCGCGATTAATCATTTGACAGCCCTATTAAATATACAAAATATTTATTTATTAAACATTTTTATTTCCTCAACATTCATATTAAACCAAAAAAGAATAGACCTAGTTACAAAAAAATGGCACTTGAGCAGTCTTGCACACACGACTGCTCACTCTGCGATGACATAATTCTTGTCGTGCACACCATGCGGTCATGCATTTGCAGTCATGCATTTGCGTTCAGTAAAAAACAAGCTTAAGACTTGCTAAGTGACACAAAATGGCAATAGATAATGCATTGCACCTTGCTAGATTTGAACCTATAACCTTTCTGTTATAACCTATTCCTTTAACCACTGCATCCAAAAGGTGATAAAAACAGGTGCTTTCATTGTTAGTTTTTCGCTATACAAATACTGGGGACTTCTGGATTTAGCAATAATTAAGTCAATTCTCGATACAGACAAGTGCCAAGTAAAAGTGAACCAAACCTTCATGTCATTCAGCAGCGCTTGTGGGTCGTCAATGCCTTCCGGAACACATTTCTTCGTCTCTGGCAGGGATTCCAGCTTGTCCACCAGGGCCTTGAGTCCACTCAGCTCAAAATCTGTTAAGTGAGTCCATTTTCCAGAGTGCTCCATCCCAGGTGATCCAGACGGAGTCTTGGGACATTCTGAAAGGAGGGACTTTAGGCTGTCTTCAGAATCATTGGCCTGAGGGAGTTTAACGGTCTGGCAGGGAAGAGCTGTAGAGGGTTGGGTCGTTCCCTCGGTCTTCTCTAACTGGGTCTCGCACGAGTCCTCTTCCGTATCCATCCGGGTGTCTGAGATGGGGTGGTCCATTAGAAGCTTGGGTTCAGCTAGTTATAAAATTTAAAGTGTAAAACAAAGAATGAAAACGTGCTCATTCACTTCTTGATTCTTGTATTGGGTAATAGTGAAATGAATCAGTTCTCCAATTAGCATTAATGTATATTCTTCTCTATATATTCTGTCGAAATCAGATGCATTGTTTCCATCAGGTTAGGGTGCTTAAAAACTCACCAGTATGAAGAGACTCCCGACGAAGGGCCAGGCTAAGGTGCGAACGTCTGGTCAGGCAGTTCACGTACCTCTCCAGTACATACCAGCACATCTCATAGAAGAAAGGGTAGCGAAACTTGGAGTGCACCTAAAATGCATGTGCAAGGTAATGCATGTACAATATTCACCATAGCCTGTATAAAACCAATATAACACATTACAATATAAACCCAGTTGACTCCACGAAAGCTCTCCCAGAATGAGAAAATGACAACATGACTGAGATGCTTCTCATGCTCATAGCTTTCCGTTCCGGCTCCTCTCCTGGGAAGAATCTCGCATTCTCAGAGTTATGGAGGCCTTCTGCTCTCATTCCCTCATGCCTTCTTCAGCCAAGGCTAAATTTAGAGCACTGCAATAAAGCGCCCCCAGAACAACACGGCCGATACCACGATCTGTCTTTTTCTCTGCCTGCTGTCTAGCAAATATAAAAATAGCCGAGCCCACCGGCTCGAAGTTCTGAAGAACACATCAAAGTGTCTTGGAGGTTCTGACAGCACTGAGAAAGCCATTGCTACGAATGGCAGGTGCTGTGCTTCCTTCCTGTAATGACTACTCATCTTAAATGACGTATGTTAGACGGCTTAGGCGGAGCATCTATTAACTCCTCCCCTTCAACTGTCAGTCTGCTGCCAGTTCCATTTCAAATTGCAATGGCTGTTTGTATACATCCAATCAAATCGCAAAGACAAGAGCCACGCCCACTATTTTTCTCATTAGAAATTTAATTTCACTCGGAAAAGTAAAAATCATCGCAACTTCCATTTCACGGGGACTTTAAGAATAAGCAAGCCTGTTTCCATCATTCTTTTGATGTCTTTTAACTAATGATATATTAAAATAATAAACCATGAAAGGATGTGCAAGATTTACCAAGTGTAAAAGGTCACCCTTCTTTTATAATAAAAGCAAAACTAAACTTTTATCCTTTTAAAACATTATATTCTCCCCGTGGCAACAGTTTTTGCCATCAATCTCCAGGCTCAATAAAAATGACATTTCCGATTCCCTCAGGTCATGCATATAAAAAAGCATTTATCCATGTTCAGAATTACCTTCCAGCAGCAGCAAATGATAAAAGACAAATCTTTCAACTACGCTAACAGATAAATCGCAACACTTTTTAGACTTTTTAATAAATGCTTTACCTTTGTCCTGTTTTCAATTTCATACACAGCGAGTTGCATGGGAATGTTAAAACTGTGCAGAATATTCCCACCAAACACCAGGGTGTCCTCTGGAGTGTACACAGCATGAATCCAACCTGCATGCACATACAAATACATGCAAACATTTGAAGACAAAGTAGTAAACAAAGACTTCTTTTTGCGACTCATTATCCAAGCCATTTAAAAACTAACCCTCTTGCAACAAATACAGGCGAATCAAAAACCAAAAGACTGAATTTCCAAAAGCAAAACTCTCTTAAGGACCACATCCGTGCGTTACCTGATGGGATAAAGAAGGTAAAGCCCTGTTGCAGCTCTATTCGCTGGCAGCCATCTGCACGGTCACCCAGGAAGATATCGCTCTGTTTCCCAGACAGCACCCAGTCCTCATAAAGAGACAGATTGGGTGGGCTCGGAGGAATCAGCCAGAAAACCTGAACAAGAGAAAGGGGGACGCACGCAGGTGTGATTCTAAACTGGGAAACGATTTTTCTTCTCTAAAAATAATAATTCGGCTTGTCGCTATTAATATCGTAGGTGTAATTTATTTATCTCTCTGTTCAAGGGCGGCCAAATATAGTGGGGTGCAAAAGATTGATTTTTTATTTAAACCCTGAAATAAGCACAAATTTGTGGAACATTCCACATTCGGAAACTATGAAGATGCAGAAATATGCAACCATTTCGCTTGTGTTCACTATATGCCTAAAAATCAGTTAATATAAGCCGATACCCTTGTTATTTCTGTGCATGATTAAAACAGAAAGGGATTTGTTTTGCTTCCACTAGTAAAATGATTACATACAGTAACAAACAAGGAGAAACTCCCATAATCATTCCTCAACATTCCATCACTCTCTTAATTTGCACGTGCCGGTGCTCTTGTTTGACCCTTCAATGCAGATATTATCTGATACCCTTCAGCTTACACACAAACACAAGCAGCATTATAGCTGACGAAGCAAACCCAGCAACAATGCAAAGAGGGAGGAGGATCATTTTCAGGTCCGATTTCAACAGATCAGAGAGAGAGAGAATCCTACAAGATCAGAGAGAGTCAAACCCACAGCCAGGGAAAATATGTGAATAATGACAGAAAATAAGTGCATGTTAAAGAGAAACAAGCTTTGTTTTTTATTTTATTTATTTATCATTCCAGTTGCATGTTAGTATTATTTTCTAGTGGTTATTGCGTCATTTTGGGCCGATACCTTTGGTGCAAATTCTATACACCAAAAGTTAATTATTAGGCTTTTTGATTTGTCAAAATATTTAAGCGATGGTAATAGTGATGTTTGCCTTAAAATGCATCACTAACTACAAAAGAACACTTGCCTTCTTTCCTTTGAAGACATGGTACCATACTGATGTGCCACCAAAGTCTATGTGGAAGTCAGTGAAACAGCCTTTAACACTCATCAGACAGTACCTACAGAAAGAAAGAGACAGACAGAGTACAAGATTCATTTCTCAACACCTGCATAAACAGAGAAAATTTGATAAATGTGGTCTTTTACGTGCGGAAAAAACATATCTGTGGATTAACCACACCATGGGAATTAATATTTCCTTTAAAACCACAAACAGTGGAATTTCCCCTTATCAATCAACCTACATTATCAGGAGAATATTCTGACTTCAAAAGTAAGAAAATGTTTTAGTTGTATGTTCACTATTTATTTCTCTTGTGTGGACAGAACATAGAGAACGCTGGGTTTGTTTCAGCTAAAGCCGTCTCAGCACCAGGACAGGCATGGAAGCTATTTGCGGCTCACGCGTTTGTCACCCGCAGCGTTTAGAAAGGAGCGAAATTAATCAAACCCCCAGAAAGCCTCACTGTCTGGCTGAAACTTGTCCCACTGTGCCAGTAGAAGAAGAGAGCGAAGGAATCAGTTTGCTCTAATGAGCCAAAGGCATCAGTCACCACAAGCGTTCTTCTTTTGAGAAATTAACTCAAAAACTATTAGACATCAATCTGCCGAAACAAACCCAGATGGCTTGAAAAATGACACTTCTAAATTCAGAGTCAGACCATGGATCTCAAGACGATGTCTTGTAAGCAGACATACAGTACGTGACTGACAGTTTACATTTACATTTAGTCATTTAGCAGACGCTTTTATCCAAAGCGACTTACAGATGAGGGAAACAATGGAAGCAATTGGAACAACATAAGGACAACAAAAAGCATAAGTGCAGTAAAAGAAAATTGGTCTCATATAGCCTATCACAGTATACAGAGCTAAGGTTTTTTTGTTTGTTGAAAGAGTAGAAAAGAGATAGAAGTCAGAACTGATCAGTCAGGTGTTGATGGAAGAGCAGTGTTAAAGGGGATGTGCAACGGTGTTTCGTGCATTCTGACTTCTTTACACTGTTAAACGTGCTGGCTTCTCATGCTTGACATGGTCAACTTGTCAAAAAACGAGTTGGACGCATGACGTAGTATTTCTGTGCTCGATACACTCCCCCAGCGATCGGACAGGTTTCGGAAAGTTTTATTCGAACATGAAGAACCATTACGTAACAACTTTTCTTAGTCCCTTATTGGGCAATTCTCCCGGAAAAGCACGCCCACGGTAAGATTTGCAGATGGTTTGAAACTGATAGATGGCGTGGTCCCAGCGCTAAAAGATGCCGGACATGAACCGCACACGGTAAGTCAAATTAAGTCATGTCTGCGTTTTGTTGGCAATGGGTGCGCACGTGCTTTAGTTCTGCCCCCCCCACCCTCCACACATGCGTCGTATGTTTTCAGGAATAATCGTACAGCTGTATCTGTCTTTTTTAAATGTGATCAAACTAAAGACGGATATTTGAAGGGTGCAATACTATTCTGTAAGTACTCAAGATTAACATGAGATATGCAGAAACTGTCCGAGTGACGGCCACTTTAAATTATTAGCAGACACTTTGCATGTGGCATCTCTGCATATATATCAGAATGTCCCAGTTAAAGCTCCGGCATGTCACATTTTGGATGATGTCATTCACAATTACGTCATACATTAGACAATCAGCAAATCCCAATGACCTTTGGATCCAGAACACAAATAAGTGGAAGATGAACAGCCCAACCATTTATTGAAGCTCATTCATGAAAGATGAACGGAATCGTTTGTAAAACCACTCCTACATGCATCGCGTTCAGAAATTCTACACTGAATGTAATCAACACAAGTGTAATCATGGTAAACTGAATCCACAAAGACTGTAAATGTAGCACTCAGATGACAAGTTATGAATAAGAAATGGCTACATCATACCTTAATGTAAAGACATCCCATCTCTGCACAGATCATTGAGCAAACAACTCAACTGTCATAGCCAATAATAATAAAAACACTGCTATAATATTCAAATATATTAATATGTTAATTTAACTTGTGATTTAACAAAAAAATATTACATTTAAAGGGCCAGTAGCGCATTTTGACCAGTAGTTCATTGCTGTTCACGTTCCCTGCTTTATCTTACTTTTTGTGCGATGTTGTTTATCTGACTTTTGAAGGCTAGTAAAGCTTTTCATTCTGTTCTAAACCTGTATATGTGACACACTGAAAACTGAATTTAGGTAGAAGAAAGGCATTTATACATCCTCTTATATAAAAACACAGATCACGAAGCTGCAACCGCTAAAGCCCGTGTTATCCCACAGGGGCATGTCGCACCGAAGCAGCCAAAACAAACCTATAACCTTGATGTTCACAAACATGCTGAGTGGACTTAAAAACTAAAGACTCGAACGATCGCAACATAAAAGTCTGAAAAAATAATAGCAGAGAAAGTTAACCAAACTCTATCTAAAGGACTGTATCATTTTCTGTGAAATAGAGGAGACATACCCGACAGCTTTTCATCCCCATTTGAGCCACTTCGCCCCGCTTCTGACATCTGCCCAAGTAACCCAGACGCAAAAATAACTGTACTGACATTTAGCTCTGAATGCTTCTGTTATAAAGAGCTCCATGAACACGGAGTAGGGAGGAGTTAGATAATGAGGAGAGAAAGTGAGATACACACAGAGAGAAAGTGAGAGAGTAAGCTTTTCTGTGCAGGAAACACTCCTATTCGATATTCTGATTGGCTGAAGAGGATTCATAGGGATACTGCAGCAGCCTGAGAAGACCCACCCCTTTTCCGCATTAGAAATCTGCTGCCTAGCAACCTGCTGGAGTCACAGCCAGCTGCGGGCAAAAGAAATGCACAGCGTGCGCTGGGGAGCGAAGCAAAGGACTGTGGGAAATAATCAAACCTTGTCTGCGATTTTTAGGTCAGTGGGTACAAAATTGTGAAATATTTTGTTCTAAGAAATTTGAGCTAGTAATGTTAAATGATTCCCACTGTTAGGACGTCCTGTAAACTATTACACAAAATATTACCTCTGAACTTTGGGATATTTCATCTCAGACATGACATTTGTGGCTTCTGTTTGTCTATGCTTAAGGTGCCGCGGCCACATGTTGTCTACCCAGTCCACCAGATCCACCTGAATACAAACAGAAATCACACCACAAGTGACCCTTGACCAAGTTTGACTGTTTTGGGATCATTTCTGTACAATTGCATTTCAAACATCAGACACAAATAGGAAAAGTGCAGCTGTTAAATCTACTCGGCTCAGTTTTGTGAATGTGCTGGTTTCTTACCACCGTGGGTCTCTTGATCAGATTCTCCAGTTTGGTGTGACTAAACTCCAGACTGATAACATTAAACAGCTTGTCTCGTTCCCCCTCAGGTGTCTCGTAGTAACGGACAAACTGAGCCATGCTCATCTCAGAACCTTTTTGCGTGCTAACATCCATCACATCGACAGCCCGCCTGCTGCCTGAAGGTCCGTGGAGAAACACAATTTAAGAATGATTTTTATGTGACATTATTCTAATATTGAAAAAGCAGCACGAATCCCTGATTGGCACGAAAGGAAAACTTTTACTCAAAACACCCAAATACACATGGCAATGCCTGTGTTTATTTGTAATTGCATAGTATTACCACCAGATGTCGTTATAGAAAAAGAAACACTTCAAAATTCAGTTTTTGTTTCTAAGCAGGTGATGTTATCTTGTCTTAGTCTTTTTACAATAGTGCCAACATTTGCCATCATCTCAAATGAACTCATGCCACAACTAAGTTAGCTGTAGTACATCCTCATCACTAACAATCTGTAAAAAAGAAAAGATGGACTGAAATTGCAGAAATCACTTCCGTCAACCCTCAATATGCTAAGCTTGAGATAAGTAAATGCAGTGTGCTTCTAAAGCATGCACAATATGCATGCAAAACCATGGAGCTATAGCAGGCACATATTTTAAAGTTCACTGCATAAACTGCAGAACTTTGTAAAGTTTGTGCACAATGAAAACTGCATGTAAAATTATCAAACAGTTCACCATCTGTGATTTATGTTCTAGCCTACATATGTAAAAAGACAACAAAATAACAAAAACATATAATATAGACATAAAAACAATCCTTTTATTTTATTTATTAATGTAAATGTGCACTTACCAATCAAACCCTTGATTTCACTTACAGTAAATTCAGGATCCGGCATTCTGCATCAGATTAAGCGATACAGATTTAGAATTCAAATACAACTTTAAGGCAGATCTACGTCAAATAAACAAGTTCACATTTTCATGTTTTCTTACCTAATTCCTAGTCCATCATTGGCCTTAAATATTAGAGGGGTTCTGAGTGCCTCTCTTTGAACATATTCAAAGGTAAAATCTAGGAATAGAATAAAGAAATAGTGGCAAATAACTGTGTGTCTTTAAAAAACACTGTGATTTAAAAACATCATAGCTTATTGTGATATTGTTTACAATTCTAAATAACAGTAAATTCTTAATAACTATGAATTATTTACTGTTATGTAAGTAGGGCTGTCACGATTATTAAATAATCGTCTCATCGCGATTGTTTGACCTCATCGCGATGGTTTCAGATCATCGCAATTATTGCACATCTCTATAGAAGACACTAGGGGGAGCTGTAGTGCATATTGCATATTTTATAGTATATATTGTAACTAAAGCATGGTAAATTGGTAATAGGCCTACTTGTAAAATGTACCACCACAACACAATCACTTTAAAAAAACTAAAGCATATACCATAAAAATAACCTGCAGTATAGTTTAATATTACGTCAGTGTGAAAACCAGTCTCCCAAAATCTCATTAACATAGAAGTAAACTTTTATTGTAGTCTTGCAAGTGAGAAAAAAACAGACTACAAGATTTTCTATGACTGGTAGCATTTTAATGGTGGCTTCAATTCACTCCTGATCAATTTACTTCATTTACAAGTATTTGGCGGTTGTATTATTGACAGGTAAAAGCCTAAACCTTAAGTATGATGACCCAATTTTTTCCTATGTATTTCCAAGAAAAAGAACATAGTCTTTATATTCAGAACAATATTCAAAGCTGAATCAAAAATGTATGAGAATTAAAAGTCAAAGCTCTCAAACACACCATTAATCGTCATAATCGCAATGATTTATTAGACAATTAATCGTCAGCCAAATTTCATAATCGTGACAGCCCTATCTATACGTGCACTGGATACCGATTTACTGTTTACCGTATTCTTGTACAATGAAATTTACAAAGTAGCCTACTCTGAAAGAGTGTACAATGACAAAACTACATGCAAGAAATAACAAAAAGTAATGTTTTAAAAGACTAACTATTTATGCAGTATGCCGTAACAAGTAACGGACAGCTGTGCTCGTAGTAGAACACATACCTTTTCCGTCCATATGCTGAACCAAATCGCTGTTGTATAAATGTCTCTCAAGTTTATCTTCCACGTTGAAGCCTCTGATGTTAGCGATCTCTTCAACGTCTGATAAATCCTCGTTTTCATCGTACATCCTCCTGCATATTGAGCGCTAAAAGCGATGAAACGAACATGCTCGTGTTATGTAGAGAACGTCGCATTTTGTTTGCACAAATGCGATGTAATAATACGCGCAGCCTCCGTTATTAACAGTCCGGATATTAATTGTAGGCCTTAATCTCCCACAGCGTAGTTGTTATATTATTAATACATGTCAAATAACTGCGAACTGAGTGAAACTCCATAATGCACATTAGATATGAGTGCCATGGGGCAACAATGTGCCCCGTTTCGCACGGTTACATTGTCACGAGCGCTCGTGCGTGTAACATCTTGCTCTCTTAATTGTAATATGAAACATGTGTCCTTTTCTTGTTTATCCTTACAACAGCGATTGCGCTTAACCTATCGACGAAACGTATGCTTCTCTACACACTCGTTTAGCTATGCACCAGCACCGCAGCGATGCGATTCAGGCCACTAAACACAATACACATTGATCAAAGTCCCGATATTAAACGAGTCTTTGAGAGGACGGGTTAAACTACACACCAGTTTGCGTCCGGATTCCGCACACGCCTCCATTTCGTCCGTTTTCATTCTCTCAGCGCTTTATCTGGACCATATTTAACGCCCAAAGTTGTGCACACTTTGATTGCTTGTCTTGAAAACTAAGTAGGAACCATTTTTGTGTAGTGCATCGTGACGTCACGGTCAACAGAATCAAAACATTGCGGGAACGTCACGCGGTTCGCCTTTATTAGGGTTAAGAGCAAATATGCATGTTGTCTTAGTTACGTAGTACGTTACTTAGGAGTCAATGGTGTGTATAAAACCACGAGTTGGAGGGTAGAAGTAGTTTTAGGGCAAACATAATTGCCGTTTCTTTCTCCTGTTTGGCACGCGCGATTCCGCACGCACGCGCTGCAGCTGCTGTTATGGGCGCTGACTTTGTGAATGTAATGCATGTTTGCTTTCTCGAGTTTTGCCCTTTCAAAAGATTTGTTGGTCCTGATGCTACACTTCCACGTTCGTGTCGCAAAATGGACGTCCAGGAAGCATGCATGCATGTGTATCAGCAGCACAAAACGATCGAGTCACGTAGGCTACACTATTTAATTTCTTCAAATCTGAACGAAAAAAAGCATGAACCAGTATGTTGATTTTGAATGAGAAACTCAGATGCCTCCCTAAAGCTCCAGTACCCTGCAGAAAAAGCTCAACTAAATTGTAATGGTTACAAATACTATTATAAACTATATAGCTAGTTTACCATTCAATTATTACACAATTAAAAACCTTATTCCAGTTGAATCGAATAGTGTTCTATTGGTTTCCATCCACCAGATGCACCCGGCTCAGCACATTACCAGTAGATCCCTACCATTTGGTTTCCATTAAAGCCCCATTATAACTAATAAATTCATTAAAAATTCTGTGATACATTTATATTGTTTTTTTATTAATCAGGAAATTCTAACAACTCCAAGATGTCGTGCACCTGTTTGAGATCACGGTTTTAAAATCTGCTATTTTGTCTTACAAATATAGATTTGATAAATAACCATGGACGCAAATAAAGTACAGCCTACGTTCTGTACAAAAAAGATTAGGATAAACAAGTATAAGTTTAAAGAATATTAAATGTAACATAATAAATTGTGCTATAAATAAATACACAAATAATAAAAATGGTTCCCTAATGAAGTTTCAATATCATTTTTCGTTTTATTTTTGTTTACAAGCATTGTTAAAATAAATGGGTCATAGCCTATCTGCTAAAAATCAGTGTTGTGCTGTCGCAGAGACTTGTGGGTAATGCATGCACGATGCATCCAGTTTCACTTGGTCGAGCCAGCTGACTGGATCCTCAGCGTCATTCACCCGAAGCAATGCCGCATTTCGGCTAAACTCGTGAATTAATGTTTACACGATCTATTTGTTAGCTTCTTTGAACCTTTCGTCGGATTATCATGAGTCGAAGCGAGCATTCGTTACAGGCGCTGTCCTGGAGAAAGCTTTATTTGAGCAGAGCCAAACTCAAAGCCTCCAGTCGCACGTCGGCTCTTTTATCAGGTTTCGCAATGGTGAGTTCCCACTTACCAACTCTTGTTTATGTGCTGTTGATGATGCCCGATTTACGTGTGTAGAGTATGAAAGCGCGTGCATGTGCAAAAATAAGGTTGGGCGAACGCTTTTTGGTTTGCATTGACGTGGTGTCAAACGGCAAGTTCTTCGCGCTCGCGCACCGACGCACAAACTGACATCCGCAGTTGTTTGGTTACTGCTAATGCTCGGTTAATTGCTCTCTCACTTGGTAATGTTTTGAAATAAGTGAGCGTGACGAGACGAACCGGATGTCACCCGGATGCATTTCCACAGTACACTCTGAATATTGGAAACTCTGAATAAGAGAAACATGCATCAAGGTTTAGTTTACGATGTGTTGCAATGCCACACACTACTTGTAGTATATACAGTAGACGTGTCTTTCATAATAAAACATGCAGAATATATTTCATTTACAACAGGAACACTGATTTGGAACTTTTGATAATTAAGTAGAGTAACAGATTCAGTTTTACCTTTGCTTCTCATGTAACAGGTGGCCATGGTAGAAGTACAGCTCGATACCAATCACGACTATCCTCCAGGACTGCTTATTGCTTTTAGCGCCTGCACCACTGTGTTGGTGGCCGTCCACTTGTTCGCCCTCATGGTGAGCACCTGCATCCTACCAAACATCGAAGCGGTCAGCAACGTGCACAACCTCAACTCGGTGAAGGAATCGCCTCACGAGCGAATGCATCGCCACATTGAGCTGGCCTGGGCCTTTTCCACCGTCATTGGAACGCTGCTTTTCCTTGCTGAAGTGGTCTTGCTGTGCTGGGTGAAATTTTTACCCATAAAACCTAAAGACCAGAAAAATGGCACGGTCTCTGCCGGAGTGGCTGCTGCGATCACGTCTACCTCTATCATGGTGCCTTTCGGCTTGATTTTTATCCTCTTCGCTGTGCATTTCTATCGCTCGCTGGTCAGCCACAAGACTGACAGGCAGTTTCGAGAGCTGGAGGAATTGGAGGACTTGCAAAATGAACTGGACCATAGAGGAGAGGCATCTAGCTTACAGTCTCCCAGGTCTCTTTACCCTTAATTTTGAGTTTGGGGAAGACTTGATATGTAAAGTTCTGCGTGTGTCATTACTTGTGTTCTTAACCGTAGTTTTGTTCTATTTGTTGCATGTTGACACCAATGTGTCCAGTTTTATATGTGTTCAGCATTTGTGTACTGTTTCTGAAAAACATTTATTTGCGCTTACTGTGAAAGCATGCACTGCATGTTTATTAGATGTGTGTAGTACTTTCTATTGTATTCATCCTTTTTACACCACTAAGTCTTTTATTTTCAGTATGGCAGCTTTGCCAACTTTGTTAACCAAGCAAGAGTCTTTAAGTGAAATGACCCAACCTCAAAGGTGCCATTGGTTAAAATAGTGTTCAACCCTAACCATTATTTGACAAAAGATGTTTTTTTAACAAATAAATGACATGGTTTGCATTACGCAGTGAGTAATTATGTATGCAGGACACCCAAAGACTACAAAACTGATGTGTGGGAGCTTTTTTCATTTTGTGAATGTACAGGGGACACTTTTATGTCTATTTCAAGCGGCTAAATCAAAACCAAAAACTTGGTCTTATTAAAGGAATCCCCATCATTTCATTTATACAATTTTCATTTTTAAAATGTGCTCCTGCCATATTAATAGAAATGAAGGCACTTTATACAACAGCATCATGTTTGTATGTCCGTTTTTGGTAGTATTTCAATGTCCTATTAAATGGCAAAATTGATCATTTTAAAATTTGAAAGCAAGTACTTACTGCTATCAGTGTTGGCAGGATTGTATGATTATAGTGGCAATCACTTTTTAACAAAGTGTTTGATTATCACTGGAGTGTTAACCATGTAGTTACGTCTGCAGATCTCGATAAACGATTAAAACGATACAGTATAATTTCCAGATATCAAAATATATATAAAAGTTGCCCTTTAACGATCCTGTTCAATATTGTCATGTACAGTTCGATGAAATTATAAAATATGACATTGTAAGTCATGTTGGAAGTTTGGAACTGTATAATTCTCACATGCACTGTTATCATTGCAAACATTGCTGGGATTTGATCACTGTCCATTTGATATATTTTTAAACAAAGTCTTAAATAAAATTCAATTTTACACCTGTTTGTTTTATAATACATCCATTGAGGATTTGTCCAAGACCATTTGACATCATGTACCAACAGCTTTTTGTGTTACACATTTTAATACAGAGACAGGTTCATAAACATATTTCCACTGCACTCCCATCTTGAGTTCAAGAGACACAATACTGTCAGGATGCTATTGTTGATTTTTCATCGTTCTCAGTCAAATATGATTGTGCTTCCATCAATACAGACTGTGGATCCAGTAAGCAAACCTTAGAGAGATGTAAAAAGACAGTTATTTACAAAGTATTCAATAGATAAAAAACAATAATCTAAGTCCAAGCAACACCATCTAGATGTAGCCAAACAACGGAATCATAATTTGTGCTGTTGGCTTTTACAAGAGTCAAAAACAAATAGAAGTTGTATTTGCATTTCGTGCTACTGTTAAAATGGAAATCAGATCATGCAAATTAAAAAGCGAGTTACTTATGCAAAACATTTACCTTGGGAATTGGATAGATAGTGGGACTGGGTGCTGCTTCTCTCTCAGAATCAGTCAGTGTTCCACACTTGGCAACACCATCGACCCAGAAGCCTTCATACAGCTGACCTCTGTCCAGATAGAGGAACTTGCCACGGCCATTCTTCTTTCCGTCCCGCCACATGCCCACGTAGCGGTTTCCATTTGCTTCACCAAAGAAGGTAAAAACTCAAAAGTATTTCTCACAGGCACAGACATGAATGCCCAGTTTCACAGACAAGGCTTAGCTTAACATAGGACTAGGCATTAGTTAAATTAGGATATTTAAGTTTCTTTTATAAAAATGGCTTGGGAAAAGCATGACTGGTTTGCAATCTTGAGTCACAACAATGTCACTGACATATTTTAACATATACTGTATTAGTACAAGCTGGTTTCACTTTAGACAGCTCAAGTATTTATTGTAGACTGCATGGGACAAGTCTGTGAAACCGGGCCTAAGTGTCTAATCGTGTAAATCAGCTGTCCAGATGTTTGTCTTATATTTAATCCCAGAATCAAAATTCTTTTAAGGTAGGTGATGCTTTTGTAAGATGAATTATTTCTTTGCATATTGTGGCATTGTTGTGGCACATTTTCATTACTGTAAAGCTCAACATAAATATTATAGGGATAGTTCGCCCAGAAACTAAACGTGTTTTGTGTCCATACAATGGAAGTTCTCCAAAATTTCTTTGGTTTTCTGCAGATTTGAAATGACATGAGGGTGAGTAAATCATTTTTGGGTGAACTATGAGTAATTATTGACATATTTATAATGTACTTATACTGCAAATATACTGTAGTAAAAAGTGGATTTTTTTAACAAAGGTTTGTTTTATTCACAAAAAAACAAGTAAACATTTGCACGCAATACATTAATGAGACTTTGAATAATAACAAATTGTATCACTCACAGTTTCCAGTCCTTACCCAGAAACAGCACACCCTGTCCATGATGCTTATCCTCAAGCCACTGGCCTTCATACACATCACCGTTTTCATACTCCATTCTTCCCCATCCAGCTCTCTGATCTTTACTCCAATGCCCCTCATAAAAAGCAGATGGACCGTAGAAATACGTCCCAGCACCCTTTGAATAAACAACATTGATTTTACATTAATTAAAACTATTTGTAGAATATGAAGAGTTTGTTTCCAAAATGAGATAACTCCGTTTTAAAAAATAATCAAAAATCATGTTTTTTATTGTGCATTCCAATTAATATCAATCAAAGTGCAGTTGGTTTGTTTTGATTTACGCCATAATAACAGCAAAATACAGCTAACTAACACAATACAACACAATACAAACATGATAACCTAATAAAAAACATGATTTTTGAATTTTGGAACCAAACTCTTCATATATGGTCCATATAATCTTTTATTTGAGCAAAACTAGTTTAAACTTACCTCTTTCTTGTCATTCTTCCAATAACCTGCATATGTCCTCACATATTCTTTCTTCTCAGTGTCAAACTTGGCAAGAAGTCCAAATCCATTTCGCTTTCCACAACTCCAGTCCCCATCAAAGATTATTCCTGCTTGCTTCCAAACCTGCATTCCTTTTCCTTATCAGAGTAAGAGCTATGTTCAGGAACATTTTGTTAATGGACGAAATTGAACAAGTCTGGCTTTGATAAGCTATTAGTCTGAAGCGTTTCCTTCGAACACTAAACGTAACTCACACCGCAAGGATCTAAATATAAGTAAATTAAATAAAAGCCTGTCCATTCAAACTGCCAGAAGCAAAGCAACATTTGAGCGGTTTTATTGTTTACCAGCCTGATCTGAAAGGGCTGGCAAGTTTTAAATGTGTTATTTAAAGGTCCTTCAATCCTAAAAGTATTACCATGTTTCTTATTGTCCAACCACTCGCCACTGTACTGATCTCCGTTGACTGAATAGACGGTGTGGTGCAGTCCACATTTCTGGGCTTTTTTGTCCCATACTTTTACAAGGGGTTCAGTAGTCTGAGGTTTCTTTAAAAAAGGCATGCTGCACAAGAAAAGAGAAAGATGTTGCGTAATGCACATCACAGACAGCAGAAATACACCAGTTTCACTAAGCAAAAAGTAGCATGGTATTACCATGGTATATAGGGGGATGGTGCCAGGGCAACACTACGAGTTATTGGACTTTATTTCACTTTATTTAATCATGGCATTACCATAGTAAAAACAATGACATGCTGTTAAAGTCCAAGTCAAAGTCTGCTTTGTTGTCAATTCTGACACATGTACAGTACACACATATGGAGGATTGAAATTGTGTTACTCTCAGACCCATGGTGCATACAAATAACACTACACAGAATAAACATATATATAAAAAATACAGACTATATATATGTAAAATACAACTTTTACAAGCAGGGATATTTGAAAAAAGAAAAGAAGACGCAATAAACAACATATAAATACAATAGCGGATAAATGTACATATCTTAACTTAGATTTAGAAAAGTTAGATCATACCTGTGACGTTTTCAACTGTCCAGACCACTAAACACCACACGCTTTATGGAAAAAAATATTTAATACTAAAATATCTACATTTATATAAATAGATAAACACTTAAAATTTAAATACATTAAATAAACACTTACATTTGAGTATTTAAACATTAAAAATAAGCATTAAAAATATGTTACTTGTTTAGACGTCTCGTGAGACTTCGTGTACGGTAACCTAGCGACAAGCCTTGACCAATCGTATCTACGGTTTCCGGCGCTCCCACTCGCTACGCGGCGATGTTGCCCTCGAAAGCTCATGCTCGATCCTGATTGGCCGATGGCGAACAAGCGGAGGTGATAGAAAAGCTGCAGCGCCCATTAGCGGCAGCGTGCGGCAGAGCAGCGCGAGCGCAGACGGGTACAATGTCACTGGAGAGATGTCAAAGTGAATGGGCAGAAATCGAGCAGGAATATCAACAATTACAGGTTTGAATCGAACACATTTACGTTATTTGCGCCCCCCGATAGCTAAAGGATGAACCTCGTGCTAGTTGTAATGCGAAGGGATTGTGTATTATGTGGCTAACAGGCTATAGCTTTCTTTTGTTGCTGTCCATGTGTGTTAAATCAGCATCAGTCATTCAAGTAACATTCGTCAGTGTGTGTATTTGTTTGTAAGTTTGACAACATATATATATATATATATATCCTAACGTTGTGTGAGTTTTGGTGTGTTGTATGTGTAGATCTTTATGATCTGATAATGGTTTACGAGTTTTGCAGGATAAACCTGGTAAAGGTTAGATGTTAACTGAGAGGAGTTACAGTATTGCTCAACTGTTAAAAATACACTTCACTCATATGATCGATCGTGATAGTCAGGTGAGATGGAAAGTGAATCATTGATTCAATGTTCACATGACTATTTTCTCCGAGATTCGTTCTATTATAAGTACCACAGTGCTATTGTGGTTTTTAGGACCATGGTACCATGGTAATACTATATTTTGGGGTATGTATCATGGGTTTCTTTGAGTACCATGTAAATGTCATGGTATGTGAATGAAGTCCTATTTAGTTGCCATACAATTACTTCACCATGATACTGTTACAGAACTTTTTTATATGGTTGTCAGCTGTTACTGAGATAAACCGTGAAGTTTATTGTGCATAACTGCATCACACATCATTAGGATTAATGGGATAGATTGGCCGATGCTTAAAATATCCCAAGCAGACTGCATCATGCTCAAAATGTCCCTGCCCAAAGTTGGCATGCGTCCATTTTAAATTTCATGCCCACCCTGACCCAGAGCCGTTGTCAGATATGTGATGAGGAAGGTTAGGCATTGGTCATATAGACCATGGTGAAAGTATGCGTTAGTGTAGAATACTCATTAGAGGTGGGGGATTTAAGCAATGACCCCTTGTTGACCCCTGCGTAGCGGCCCTGTTATGTTTTCGTCGTATTTGCTGGTTCATGGAAGCAATAACTGTTTCGAACCCATTTTATCCAACAGACAAAGATCAAAACAGGCCATTCAGGACGGACATAATACAGGGAGGGACACGATTTGTTCTCTTGTGAATTGTTAGAATCATGACGTGGTTTTATATGACAGGTGGTTAAAAATATCAGGGCTTGGCTGACCGGGTGGAGCAGTATATTACATTTTGTAATGAAAGTTACAGTTTTAAAACAATATGCACTGATGAATCGCGCACACTTGGATAAGACACGTGTATTTAAAAAAGAAACGGGTTCTTTTTCACTTTGTATGTATATATTGTTTTATTATTTGTTTTAGGAAACGCACAAAGTCTACAGACAGAAGCTAGAGGAGTTGACAAACCTCCAGGCGATGTGCAGCAATGCCATCGGCAAACAGAGAAAGGGCCTTAAAGACCTCAAGCAAAGTCTTCATAAGTATGTGCCAAGTTTATTATGCTACCCAAAATCTCCGTGTGTATAAAGTTTGTTATAAGTTGCTTTTCTTATGAACATGTTGTTTGCCTGACGAAGACATTTTCGAAACGTTCATATTTGAATAAATAACTGATGGGGATAAATTGGCTGATGGGATGTGCACATTTTTTCACATTGCTTATAAAATGCGCATATTCACAATAAGCTAGTCCTTTTTCTCTTTTCTTTTGAACAGGTGCGCAAGTACCTGCGGTGACAAAGAGTCTGAAGTTATAAAGGATCTACAGGGACAAATTAAAGAAAAGCAAAATGTCTTTTCTGACATGGAGGCCTATTTGCCAAAGAAAAATGGGTGAGTTTACATTGAATGCCATTTTGTTTGATTTTTTGGCTTTTGTTCCTGTTTTAAACTCGCTCTCTTCTTTACAGATTGTATTTAAACTTGGTTCTGGGAAATGTGAACGTTACGCTGCTCAGCAACCAAGCCAAGTAAGTCAGATGTGAGCAGGTCAGTGTTTGAAGATGCCATGGAAATTTCCTAATACAAAACCGCTGACTTTGTGTTTTCTGAATCAGGTTTGCGTACAAAGATGAATATGAAAAGTTCAAACTTTATATGACTATAATACTAATGTTTGGTGCCGTTACATGCCTCTTTCTTCTCAACTATCGGTGAGCGTAAAGAGCTTCACATGAATCTATATAAAAGCTTTTGCACTGTAACATGGACACACGCTATTTCTTCACAGGGTTATTGATGAAATCTTCAACTTTTTATTGGTTTGGTACTATTGCACATTGACAATAAGGGAAAGTATCCTGATAAACAATGGCTCGCGGTAAGTTGATCTAAACTTAACAAACGCTTTGATTCATTGCATTCACTGTGCATATTTTGGGAATCAAACCCATGACGCTGGCATTGCTGAGTGTTTTTATAGCATTTATATAATGAGGTTACATGCTTATTAAGTTAGAGAACAAATTGAATTTGGTAGCTGTCGGTGTTTATTAAGATAAAGATGAGAGTCGGTCCTTTTGAGGTGATCAGTGTTGGTGGTGTGTGTGTAACAGAAGTTGACACTGTACATTTCCAGTTTTCATGTATGTTATTCATCAAACGTTTGCGTTTGCTTTGCTTGGACCCCTCAAAAAACAAAAGTTTATCTTTTATTTGTCCCTTAAATGTATCTGATGATTGCATTGTTTTTCCATTCCTGTAGAATTAAAGGCTGGTGGGTTTCACATCATTATGTCTCGACCTTTTTATCAGGTGTCATGTTGACATGGTAAGCGAGACAGTGCTAGTTCTAATAATCTTTTTTAGAGAATAATTGCGTCTTTTTGGCCTTGTTTGTCTAACTTTTATCTGTGCTGTCTTTAAAGGCCAGAAGGTCCAATGTATCAGATGTTTAGAAGTCAGTTCTTGGCCTTCTCCATTTATCAGAGTATGTAAACCAGTTTCAATCCGTCTTGCGTTGATTGCATGTTCGCAACAGTTTTTTTGTTATGAAGCTTCTTGTTTACTTGCCAGGTTGTGTGCAGTTTCTTCAGTATTATTATCAGAGTGGCTGCTTGTATCGGTTACGAGCTCTGGGGGAAAGAAACCAGTTGGACCTTACAGTGGGTAAGAATACCGTGGTGCATGTTTAGCATGAATCCGGATCCGGCGTGATGTTTGGAGTCGTCTTTTGTTTCCTTTGCAGAAGGTTTTCAGTCATGGATGTGGAGGGGACTCACGTTTGTTCTTCCCTTTCTGTTCTTTGGCCATGTGAGTACCAGTGGTTCTTTTGAGTTATTTTCAGATGATTTTACACATTCTTTATGGATAATAGTACATATTTTATATATAATATTCTGCATTTCAAATATGGATAGCTTTAATTCAGTCATACTCTGTATGTTGTATGTTTTAGCTCTGCTGAGTTTATACATGCCTGACCGCTTAAGCACTTAAACCACAAACCGTATGTTTCATGTGCATGCATGTGCAACATTGAGGTTAGCCCGCTAACATTAAGGGCTTATTATCAACCCAAGAACGGCCGTAATGGTGGCTAAGAAGCTAATAAATCCTAATGGGGCTTCATGGTTCTACTAAAACTTCATTTTACAAGTATGTGATTTATGTTAACATGCATTTGAGGCTGTAGCAGCTGTGAAAATCTGCACATCAGTTCGAATGGACGTTTGGATTGATTCGGTTCAGTGACATGAAAGATATTGTGTTGATTTTCTTTTCTTCTGATCAGTTTTGGCAGCTGTACAATGCTGTGACCCTTTTGAATCTTTCTGCCCTGGAAGACTGCAAAGAGTGGCAGGTAAAGACAGGAATATAGTTGTTTTGTTTGTGGGTGTATTTTAGTTCGACTCTTACTCTCGAAAAAGCATGTTTTTGTTCATTTGATTGACATTTCTTTTATATTGTAGGTGTTCATGTTGGCCTTGACATTTCTCGTCCTGTTCCTGGGGAATTTTCTCACTACACTGAAAGTGGTCCATCACAAAATCCAGAAGAACAAAAACAAGGTCAAAAAGAACTGATGAGAGGTTGAATGTAAGAGCTCTCACCCGACAAGTCTGCTGCGGAACACAGAACTAAACTGCAAAGTGCACAAACTTGTTTCGTCTCTCGACGTTCTGTCTGGGTGTCGCAGGAGCTGTTTGAAAGGGGCGGTGTCAGACGGTATCGCGTCCCAAAATCATCGACGGCGGCAGCGGAAACTCAAGATTATGTGTCAAGTTTCCCTTTCGTCGCGTGTTGTTTTTGCTGTTATTTATGCAATCACAGCTAGTAGAGGCTAACGTGTGAGTTAGGAACCACTGAAAACCTTCACTGTTTAAAACACTGTATTCTAAATACCAGAGGATTCACTTTTATTTTGCTCCTGTGCATGAAGATGTTTACAAAAAGCCACATTTAAACTTTATGCAATGCAACTGTAAGGTTGTAGAACTGCTAGTTGGTCAAAGTGTCTCAAAGGGATTTTTTTGCATTTTTAACAAAGCTGGATAGTCATTAAGGTGCAACAGAATAAATACTTACTCTCCTAGGAGACATTTAAACTAAAGTTCATGCATTTAGTGTTGTGGGGGAAAGAATTTTAATAAAGGCACAAATGTGTTTCTGCACGTTTTAGCTTGTCGGTGCAGTTAAGCGGGCCGGATTCTTAAAGTTGTGTCAAGGTCACGTGATAATTTTTGACACTTTAAATATGGATTTGTACTTTTAATAATGGCAATAAAGCTCCATTTACGTTTCACAGTAGTAAATTTTGAGTCGGAACAATTTGAGCGTTTCAATTTTTGGCTCATAATTTAAAGTCATAGATATTCAGCTGCTTTAAAAGTTAACGGGTTGCTGAATAGTAACTGTTTTCAGTCAATGTGCGGTTACAGTTGCATCTGCTGTGATAAGGGGAGCTGTGCTGGTTCTAAAGCCTGTATGATTTTGCAAATGTCTACTTTTACTGACCATTGTAATATGTCAACAAAGGGATTTATTGTTGCCTAATAATGCAGCGTTTTTGATTCGGGGAACTTGCTGACAAAACTTTTGTGAATATCTCTGAGCTGAGTAAAGAAAGAAATTTAGTAGCTGGAATATTTTTGCCTTAACTCATATTTTATGTCTGTTCACATCTGGTTTAGTTTTGTCTAGAAATCATGCACTACTCAGAACGGCTCTCTGAATTATTTGAAAGTGTAATAAGCTCTGTTAATTGGAACTGAAAGGGTAGACTGTAATCAAAGGGATTCCTTATGTTGGGAAATGCTTTTTTATCAAATCATTTGTTGATACTAAAGATGGTTTGTATATAATATCGTTTTGCATTGAAATCACTGCACTTGCTTGAACATGGAGCCCTCAAACTTAAGAAAAAAACATCTCTAGAGGGCCAGTTAGACATCAAGCTGAATTTCATTTCAATTCACCATCTATTAAAGGCAAATAAAATCGATGTGATGCAACCTCTGTGGCCTCGTGTGAAATTCGAGTGTTATTCATGTTGTCACCAGCAGAGGGCTGAAGAACTGAATTTCTGTGTTTAGGAATGATCACTGAAGCCTTCACTGTAAACAAATAGACATTTTTCTAAACCTTAATAACACACATTTTATTTTTTATTTATATAAACGACCCTTTCAAAGCGCTTGTAAAACCTAGTGTGTAGTGTTTTATAGAATGACCACAAACCCTTAACAAAAATTAAACAATTATTTCATCATTTGTTCACCTTCGTCATTCCAAATGTGTATGCCTTTCTTTCTTCTACAGAACGCAAAAGATATTTTGAAGAACGTTGGTATCCAAACAACATTGACTTTCATTGTATGAACACACAACTACGGAGACATTTCTCAAAATATCTTCTTTTGTGTTCGTTTTGTGTGAAGAAATAGAATCATATACAGGTTTTGAACGGCACGAGAGTGAACAAATGATGAAAGAATTGTAATTCTAGGTGAAGTGTTTTTCTTTAAAGTCAAAGGAAGAGTTCGGTCTTCAGGTCTGTATTGTCACGCAATAGTTTGCGGAGACTTCCGTTCCTACAGTCACATCCTGCTAAACATGAGCTGTTGTGCTCACCGCAAGAAGATCGTTGTTATATTTTAACCAAATTTGTTTTGCAAGGAAAGCAAAGGCTCTATCATTTGAACATTATATCATTTTAAATGACATGAATCCAACCAATAGCCTACACAGCTGTAGTAACACAAATCGAATGCACAAACTATACCTTTAAATTTGATTTCACAGTTTTTTGGGGGTGGGGGATAAAAAACGGTTTACATAGGACGCAATATCCTGTAAAACAAATTCTCTTTATTTGAACATGTGAAATAAACAATGAAAAAATGGTTGAAATGGTCAAAACAGCGGCAACAAGAAAACACACACGTTGTTGTGCATGCCCACTATGGTATTCTCTGACATACCTAACTTTTACCAAAATTAACCATGGTTTTACTATAGTAAAATTAGACTAGAAGTCTGTTTTGGGGAGATTTGGAGTACCACAGCTTTACTACAAATACCATGGTTAGTTTGTGGTTAGCATAGTTTGTCTCGCCAACCATGTTTTTTGGTTTTGTTGCGGTTTTGATTGAATTTAATACCACGGTTAATTTTCATAAGAGTAGAGGGACAATGTAAACACCACATACATAAATATAATAGTTATTCAAGCATGGCATTTATCAAAATATGACATCTTATATTAGCACTGTACCGTAGTACAACCACAGTAGGTTTTGGTGCAACTTGTACATATAAATGTGCATGTGAATCAAAAGAATCGTGCAACAGTAACATGTTACATCCCAGTGCACAATATAGGCAGTTACGAACGCTTCAGCAGTGCACCATCACTGTCACCAAAGGGGAACCAGATGTAGAAAGACATCCCATAATCGGTTTCTTTCCTGAGACAACAGCAGCATTTCGTGCATTCCCGTCATTGCATTTGATCAGGTTGATCAGGTATCAACAACACGCAAAGGCAGGTGTGGCTCACGTTCCTAAACACCACGTGGTCCAACACACACTTCATGTCCTTCGAAACGGCTCAGCCATTTCTTTTCATATTCATCTGAACGTTTCCAAAAAGTTTTCTTGCAGTGGTCACAGGATGCTGCAGTGCTTCTTCTTCTTGCGGGCGTGTTTTGCTTTGGCTCTGGCTGCGAGCGCTCGCTTGACCGTTTCTCTGAAAATGTCCTCCACGTTTTCTCTGTATTTAGCCGAACACTCCAGGTATACCTCAGCTTTCAATTGCTTCTGGATCTCCTCACCCTGTTGAAATATGAGTGACAGGCTTTTGGTGTAGTGACAAGAATAGTCAATAAGTCAAGAACGCAGCGTCATGTCGACTTTAATAAAGTCCTTTTTTATTAAAAAGCAATATCTGTAACTTAAGCTGCGTTCATGCCTTTACGTGCTGTTGCATACCTGGAGGTAGGTGATAGGAGCCATATCTAAGGCTTTGAGTTTTCTCATCTTCTCTTTGTCCTTTCTCAAGTCTGTCTTGCATCCTATCAGGATGATGGGGGTGTCGCGGCAGAAATGATGGACTTCCGGGTACCACTGCGGGGGAGAGATAAAACCAAAACTGAGCAAGCAACAATAGCTTTCACAAGGCCTGACCATGAATGCGTGGTGTTTCTCTTTGTTTTTATGTGTTCAAGGCTCAGTGCATTCCTCTTAGCTGACTAACAAGACACCGCCAACAGAATGAAACGTACTGTTTGTTTTCCGTAGCAGAGCTGTATAATGTTCTCCTGTTCAGGTCAAAGTTTATTAGCTCACAAACTGCTCCAGGGGAAAATGTTACAGCAGAGTTCTCATTTTTGGGGCTTTTATCTCAGATGTCCTACCTAAACTTCTTCAGAATCAAATAACACACCAGGGACAAATATTGACTTAGCATAGATCTGATTAGTGAGGTTCTGAAGAAATGAATGAGAAATGCTGAAGTCCATATGAAAATCTCTGATGTTTGTTTGAGACACTCCAAAGGGTGTTTCGCTAGACGTTTAGAGTTGATTATTTCACCTTTATCGTGACGTTGTCGAAAGAGGTTGGATTGGTCACATCATAACAGATGAGAACAAGGTTTACGTCTTGATACGAGAGAGGCCTCAAGCGATCGTAGTCTTCTTGACCTGTAAACATACACAGACGACAGAAATCAGATCAAATGTATCACACGGAAAACAGCGCGGCATTATTTGGACTGTTTCTATGCGACGCTTCTGAAAAACACCTCAGCCATTCCGCAGAGGTGTAGAACAGCGACCACAGAGCATCTTCTTATAACTCATATTTTATGAACAAGAGTATTTTGAAAACTGTGGTATAAAAACCCACATCCTGACTGACAAACGTCCTGTTCCTGCGAGGCAAAGAGAGTCTGGGGCGGCCGGGCGTCTCTGATAAGCACTTGTCTAGAAAAGGCCATGAAATGTGTGGAAAGATGGTTACTTCACAGAATGTTTTTTAAAGGGCAGATCTGGAAGCGTCTCACTGAGTAAATAAAAGAGAATTTGTTCGGGACAACTTTGTTATGAAGAAATGTGTTCGTTTCCTATGTTCAGAAGTGCTTACCAATAGGTTAGCTTACCAGTTTTCAAAAGAAAAAGTATGAATAATTACAAGGAAATACAATTTAACGCTATTGTTACAGGATTCATTCTGATCTGTGAGTAAAAGCCAGTTGAAATAATTCTCCATAAAGCTCGCTATATTTCCTGCAGTTTGGTAGCTCCAGAATGTGGAGTTTCATTGAAATGTTTGTATAACTAAAATCATAAAATATGAATTTGAACATGTGAAACATTCAATGTTAGTGTCTTGCACAAATCTCACGAACTAATTCGTGAAGCCATAGTTTATAGACATAAATAATCACAATAGTTGAGTTGTTTAAACCGTCCCAAAAAGACTTTTTATCATTTATACATGAGAGTTTATTTCAACGAGGAACCGTCCTTTTCTAATCATTCAGAATTCGATCTGCCTAGAAAAAAACACTGTTTGATTCTTAATTATTTACTTAAGGAACACGGTCTCTCCTCGGGCTGGCAACTATGAATACGCCTCACACCCGTTTTCCACTCAACATTCCTGCTTTAATATTCAATCAATGAACCCTGACACTAAAAACACTGGGACGTTTGGCATTTTAAGGTGCGTCTACAGCTTTCAGACACTTACCTGCTGTATCGTAAAGATTTAGCTGAATGTCTTTCCCTCCATGATTCACAGTGGTGACGTATTTGTCGAACACAGATGGGGCGTATTTCTGTTAAACATCAAGTTTAAATTAGAGAAGTACAGCAATAATAAAGGTGTTGGCAGAAACTAGATTTTCTATCTAGGACTGGAAAAGCTTGCTGAGGATGTTGTGTAAATAACACGTTTGCAATGTTCCCTTCTCATTAAACTGTTACCTGAAAATGTGTGGAAGGTTAAACGCTCCTGAAAAGAACAGGGTGCTTGATTGTGTCCATTTTTTTACATTTGTATGTTGCCCTTTAAAGTCCTGATCAAAATTCTGTCATCATTTACCAACAGTTGCACCAAACCTCTGAATGTTAAGACAGTCTCAGTCACCATTCACTTTTCATTGGAATTAAGATGCTCTGAAAGTGAAGGGTGACTGAGACTGTCAGACCCTAACATTCTGCTTTTTGTGTTCCACGCAGTAATGATTCTGAAACTACTTAAAAGTATGTGAATAATTACATCCCCTTTAAGCATCAAAGGCTCACCTCTGGAAAGTCTCCTTTGGCGTACACCATCAGCAGGGATGTCTTTCCACAACCCCCATCTCCAACAATCACAATTTTAAGTTCATCTTTTTGAGTGCCATTGCTGGCTATAGTCCGGTTCTGTGTCATCTCCGGCCGAGTCAGTTTCTCCAGCAGGTGCCCAAGTAAACAGATGTGTCAATGTGTACATTCATTTGTCGCAGAGTGAGCATATTGTGAGAGTAAACTGTGTCAGGTACAGTAAGAAAGCTGCTTTTCAGCGCTCACTTCCTCCTCCTCTCGGTTACAGTTTTTTTTCCCTTTCAAACCATGTGACTATGTTTTCAGAATATACTAGATAAGAGCGTGTTGCTGTAATTGAACATGTGTCTTTCCCTCACTTCGCATGGTCTGTCATCACTAGGCGGAGTGAATAAAGGCTGGGACACACCCTCTAGAATGAGGTTGCTTCCTGCAAGGCGCAACTTAAATGAGACAGAGCTATGAAAATCTTCATTTTTCGCATTCTCCAGAGGGTGGAGTATAGCTTAACATCAATGGAGTCATAGATGGATACGCTTGACTGTTGCTTTAAACAGCAGGCCTACATACTAGTACATATCACACCATCACTGCAATGTACATTTGATTCATTTCCTGATCATTAAGATTCTGACAGACTATATAATATTAGTACAATTATCCACCCCCAAAAAAGGGTGGTTGAAAAATCATGCAAACACAGGTGTCGGGGTTGTGCCAAATGGTAAATAAATGCTGGAGGAGCATTGTAGGATCTCTGTTTATAATACATTGCCTTTTGATTTATTTGACCAATTTACCATGCCTTTCCATCACAGCCAATGAGATTAGAAGAGTGCGCGTCTCACCCCCTGCAGACAGGAGAGGTTATATAATCACACTCCCGATGGATAGGAAGGGATGATCATCGCAGCCCTCCCCCAAAAAAGTTTTTTAAGGAGCATTCATTATTAAAGAGCAGATAAAATAAGATTACCATTACCAGATGGTTATGCCCGGAAGCCCAATACAATGACAAACAAATAAATCGTTTAAAAAACACATTCAACTTGGATTTTGGTTTATTATGGTTTATTCAGATTGAACGACGTCGAATGCTTTACATGCGGGGAAAATAGACAAAAACATAGAGATCATATATATAAAAGGAAATCGATATTTATCAGGATTTGATCATATTTTAGAAACAAATGTGAGATTCCTTTGTGATATACTTACCATAAACATCTTTTATTGTCAAAGCCATCGTCTTAACTAAAAATATCAAAAGAAATGTTTATATTAAATATCATTTGAATATTTTCCACGGTGAACCGTCGGTTGGATCTTCATCTGGTTTGTGTCTCCACACAGTTCACGTGGAATATTATACTGGGATACAAAAAAATCAAATTGAGCACACTGGCGAAAAAGACAGCAGCCCATACCAGTGTTAAATATCCTTTTCAAGATCTAATGCAATTGAAAAGACGGCCATGAAAGGAAAAACTGTACGAGCCGACTAATGGTGCGGCTTAATGTCGAAATTTGACGAGGATCCATTCCAGCTGTCCAGCGCACAGATGCAGGCGCGTGGGGATATGAGCTTTGCGCACACGTACGCAACAAAAGAAACTGAACGAGCACATACGCAGTGGACTCTGTACTTCTGTTTTTCCCTTCTAAGGTTTAAGCTGTAGCTTAGAAACAGCTTACGACCGCGGAATACAAAGATAAAGAGGATTTTCTTAATTAAACACACGAGTGCCTCAAAATGGCCTCGTGACCCGCCCGCTTCTGAGCTGAGCGGCAGGAAACAGTGTGGTCAACACGTCCTCATTCTGGCATATTCTGACACCAGTCCTGCTTGTGACTATAACAGATCAACACAAAACCAACACAAACAAGCCACCACGAAACACAAAAGAGACATAAAGATCCTTGACGATTCTTGCGCAACACTTCTTTCTCGCTGATAAATTGGACCTGGCGTCGCCCCAAGCGCACAGAGGGAAGCATACAGTAAAAGACAAAAAAGGCAATGACCTGATGATGAGATGATGTTTGTTTAATAGTCTATTCCATACACATTCAGGCTAATTTAAATATGCAAAATGACATTGCCATAAACTGTGCAAAACACGACAATTTGCACACCACATACCGGCAACGGTGTTATCTATTCACCAGAAGATCTGAGACACCTAAAACGCCCCACAAAACCCAAGTGTTCCTTAGTGCGCAATCCTGCTTCTATTTTATCCTGCGTGCTTCACGTCAAATGATCCTCTGAATAGCTGACGAATAAACTGCAGCGAATGTTCTCGAAAGGGGGAAGACCGAGAACAGAGGATTGTATAGTCCTGTTGTGCTTGATGATTGAAATACCACACAGTGTTCAGAGCCCTTCTCCGACCTTAAATGGTTAGGTGGGTGCAGTCGTATCCCGGACCCGTGGCATTCGTCCAAACGCTCAAATTACAGCTGCGTTTTCGTGCCACAGGGTTTCCACCGCTTGGCGCAGCGGGGACGTCGGGGTTTTTACGCAGACGATTTTACTGCTCAGATAAGCGAGTTTTATGCAATATCCTGCCTTCTCAAACATAAACCATTCTGCGTTCTAGTCTGTTTGGTTGTGAACGCCACTGCAGCATGTCAAAGGCTGAATAATTTGTTAACCCGACCAACAACCTCGCCCAAACGTGGCGCAGCAGCCGTCCTCTCCACAATGATGTCCTTTGTGTGACGAAGCCATTTTGAAAACGAGAACAGCAGAGAGCCATTAAACTACACAGGCTATTTCTGAGGTCGCGTTGGACATGGTGCAGCAAAGTGAGGTGTCTAGAATATTCATTTTACACCTTTATCAATTTTGTTAACAATTATAAATGAATCCCCACTACAAAACAAACAAAACAGATCAGCATTTTAAGTTTAAAATTTATTTGATAATTGTTTTAATGCTACCTGTTAAAAACAGTGTTCCCAAGTCTGTCGAAAATACAGAAGGTCCTAAAAACTGTATACCTTCGGAATGAAAAGGTGTGGAGGGTATTTTCTCTCCTCTGAAAGATGAAGAGCGAATGAATTTCTCTTGTCATCCTGTCTTCAGGAAGAGAAAGAGAGGGGGATTGTTTGCATATTGCAATATTTAAAAGTGCCTCGAGATTTTCAGGAGGTCCACTCGTTAGAGATTGCGCAGTTAGTTGTGTTAAATGGAGAATTCTTTTGAAAAGCCAAGCCAGAAATGGTTATTGTTTTTTTTTTCTTTTAGGCGTCGCAACCCAACCCCCTTCTTTAAAACCAGTGTGAAAGGATCCGACGATGGGAATCAAAATGTTGCTCTTTCTTCACCGTATAGGCCTGATAAAATTATTGCAACAAATGTTAAGGTAAATATCTCTGTTAGTGTACTAATGGTCGGTGTGTGTTTTAAGTCGTATTGTCATCAAAATGGTAAACTGTACGATGTTGAGAGACTAAATGTATTATGAAATGAATGTTTGCCCTTGGCGCAAGGTCAGATATACAGTGTTGCCTAACAGCGTTCACACAGAAATGTTAATTAACAAAAGGATTTACAATCCGTTATAAAATTAGAAATGTAAGATTCCTTTTTTTCTGTCACGCCACAAGAGAGAAAAACAAGTCAATTCCTCTTTTTAGTCTTTGCTTTTTGTAATCTGCAATTCTTAGCTATTTTTAATAGCTCATTTTATGATACAACTAGTGCTGTAGGGTTAAAGCAGTTGGGCACAACAGGGGTGAGTATTAACACCCATAAACCCTAATCAATCATACCTGTGATTCAGCATTTTTGTAAAAGGCCAATCGTCCTTTCTCTCTATGGCCTGCCTTGTTTGCTGAAATGTGAGAAGCAATCCATTTAAATTGATGCATATACATGTAAAAAAACAAGCATGCAACAGAATGTCCTGAAGACAAAGGCTGGCTCAAAACTCATTTATCTTCAGGGACTACTGAAAAGAAATACATCCAGGCAAATTACAACAGAATTACAATAAAACGCCTTTAATTTAGCAATAAAACATTTTCCTGCAGCTAAATAAGCAAAGACAATAAAGATAAACTTACTTATTGATTAATGCAACCCAACCCCCTGAACAAGATAGGGCCTTAAAAGCAGTTGATCATTTTCATGTGTTATTTTTTCTCTTTAAACACTGTAGTTAGTCATATAAATCAATTGCAAATTGTTTATTCAGTAGCATTTGACTAAATAATAAAATACTGGTGTATGGGTGTGCCATGACCTAGTTTGCTGGGACAAAGATGGTTTCCAGGAAGAGGAAAAAAAGGTTAAAAATATCAAAGGGATATCATCCAACATTTAATCTTCCTTCTTCTCAGATCCTGTAAAGAGAAACACTGTAATGTATTAAATAGTCCATAAAAGGCTGATGAAATCAAGATTTAGATCCCTTTAGGAACAAAGGAAACCCATTTTGGCCATTGAGTTCCAGTGTAGGAGAAAATGGCTGCGCCTGCATTCAGCCTTCTTTCTGCTCTCTGTAGGAAGAACTGAAGGCTGTGCTTCTAATAGTGGAATCTAACATGGTGCTTCAATCTGATTGGCCAGAGAGGGAACTGCTGTTAACCAGCCAATTGCCCAAGCACCGCAGAATATCAAACAATGTTCAAATGCTTGAAAACATTGAGACGTGTTACAACCACTGTTACTACAACAACAACAAAAAAACATTAGACGATGTACCAGAAAAAAGTATATTCGAGGAAACCTTAAATCACTTAGGGAAGTCTCTTAGTGAAGCTTGTTTTACAGACAGGCGGCAAATGAAACATCAAAACATATTCCGACAAAATGTCGCAAAATTGCTTGTGAGTTATCATCTAAATAGTTTGCGTTATCGGAGTGTGTCCCAATTCAGTTTAAACAACCTTCCCCAGCGTCGGTCCTCCATGTCCATCTTGTGTTTAACGTCCATGTAAATCTAGCAAACAGATTCAACGCGAATTACGCCTTTGTTTTTCTATTCTAAAACCGACAAATACTGACTTTTTACTCGTGCGTCGCGCTTAAAGCCGCGTCTACGCATTAAGACTATTCGCACGAAAAGAGTATTTTGGTTCAACGATTAAGAACAATAATCTGAAAGTGCGTGTCGAAAGTGCCGCCGCGTCGGTAGGTTGAGTTAGTGGTGTATTGTGGGAGAGACAGAAACCCCAGACTAGAGGCACACAATATGTGTTGGCTCGCAAAAAGGTGGCAGTATCTTTAAAATCATGTAATGTGATCGGCGAGAGGTTGAAGATCTAGCCGTTTGACGCAAAACTACTCGATCGGACACAAAATGTCCAGACCTGGAGAAAGAATTAAGCTAAATGAAGATCACGGTAGAAGGCAGAGTTCAAGTAAGCCTGCTCTTTTTTCTTCCTCTGTGATGTGTCTGTTTCGGTGACTGGGCTTCGCTTCTAACCCCCCATTTTCTACAACGTACTATTTGTGTGCAAATATCAATCTTTGTGCCGTGTCAGTGTCGTGAATTACATTTTCGGTCTTGTTTTGCCTTATCCACACAGGTTTGGCGAACGGAATGGACAACAGCCATCCTGTCTGCAATTCGGGAGAGAAACGAAGTCACCATTGGAGAAGTTATAAGTTGATTATTGACCCGGCGTTGAAAAAGGGATCGCACAAACTCTATCGCTACGATGGACAGACCTTCAGCGTGCCGGTGAGTGAAACAAAACGTTACAATGTTTCGTCCTGCGAGCGAAAACGGATACATAGACACACTGGTTTTGAACGTATTGTTGCGCTGAATGGATACGATGTAACTCGCATTGTAAACGCGCAGCAACAACTGACATAGCACATCAAAGAGTTCAACCACAGCCAAACTTTCATTACCGACCACTCGTTTTAAATCGAAGTTGTGTCTCAATGGCGCATACTCGCACAGTGACAGTGGCGAGCCCTGCTTGAACACATTGTGTTGTGTAAACTTCCTTAAGTGTTTAGATATCAAAAATGTGTTTTTCTTTCTTTTGCAGAACCCCGGAATGTCACCAGTGGACATCGTTAGAGACCCGAGAATCGGACGTCTCTGGACGAAGTACAAGGAGCTGGATCTCCCGGTTCCTAAATTTAAGGTAGCCCAGTCACACCCCCCTGACACATGCATGCATTTGTTGCTTTCGTGTATGCAGCGTATTTGACAGATCACCTCATGCGTTTAATCGCACGATGTTTGCAAATAGTTTGACACGTTTATGTTAGAATTAACGATTTATGCATTTTTACGACGAGGCGAATGCTTTCGAAACCCCTTCCGACTGGTCACGGTGCGCCGGATGAAGTCGGGTCTATTTCCAATAACCCCAGCGAGTCGTTTTATTCCCCCAGATCGATGAATGTTACATCGGTCGCGTGCCGCCGAAGGAGATCACGTTCGCCAGACTGAACGACAACGTCAGAGAGGGATTCCTCACAGACATGTGCAAGAAGTTCGGCGACATCGATCAGGTGGAAATTTTGTACAACCCGAAGAACAAAAAACACCTCGGAATAGCTAAAGTCGTGTTCGGAACTGTCAAGTCGGCGAAAGATGCCGTACAGAATCTTCACAACACGTCTGTTATGGGCAACATCATCCACGTGGAGCTGGACCCTAAAGGTAGGATCTGCGTTTGTTTAATTACACAATGAAATATTATACTAGTGCTTTGTGATTTTGTGAGTACAATCAACATTGCGTAAATGGCACGCTTGTAATTTGATTTTTGAATACATTGTTTATAATGTCAAGTCACGTGTAAAAATTTACGTCGGTTGCTTGGTAACGCGCCGTAAATGTCCTGTCAGCGGCGGAGGGATTTGTTGTTGTTTATGCGTTGCCATTATGCCCTTCATTTTAAATCTTATTTTAAAGCGTAACGACAGTTGTTTATTTAACGACGCACTTTAGATAAAGGTCTCTATTCAATAAGAACAAGAATAGAAATGAAGGGGTTACCACAAGTTCAAGCGCTGTACCAATGGACAATTTCATAATGTTAACCCTAAAATTATTTCAGTCTTTTGCACTGAAAGAAAACAACACTGAGTTGTCATTATCCTGGTAAAAGTGAGATCCTGAGCGCACTGACAGCTGTAGTGGGTTCTCCCCTCTCTTAAAGAGACAGTACCACATCATCAGTGACACTGTTTTATGCATTTTATATTACACTGTCAGTGTTACTTGAAGTGTAAAATCGTAAACCTTAATATTTAACAAATTGTCTAGAATTGTTTTAGGGTGTTTCAATTTTTTTATGTTTGACAAGAAATCATGTAAAATCATTGTGGAAATACTTTGTCTCTGTGTTTTTAATAAACGTGTCTCGTAACGTATTTAAATATTTGGTAGCTACGAAACCTATAGTATATATGACTTAATTCTTATTTGTTTGTTTAGGTGAAAATCGCCAGAGGTATTACCAGCGTCTGATCAATGGAAGTTACACTCCACTCACACTTCCAGTTGGTGGTGAAGAGGCTTGTGAAGTTTCTCCACGCAGCCTGGCTGAAGCCCTGCTGGTAAAATAAAACCGCAATGTGCCATTTCTGTAATTAAAACCAGATGCAAACATTTATCTAATAGACTGATACACAACAGTTTACTAGAAATGCATGCATTTACACATTTTTTTATTAAATAGCACAGTTATAATATCTTAGGAAATATTTACAATGGAATATAAGATCAGTTCAAAGAATAAAAAATGTATATATTTATTATTGTTAAGCATTTTATTATTGCAAATCATTGTTTAATAGCTTTGCATGTCCAAAGGTTTAATTATTCTATGTTATTCAAATAGATATTTTATGGCAGTACACGGTATAACATGCTATGGAAGTCTCTCCCATAGAGGGGTCTTTATCTCTAATCCAGTTTATCAGTGCAGCAGGTGGTAAAAGGGACAGCGACCAAAAGGCAACATAATAACTGCAAGCTATTGCGACATGCACTTTGAACTGTCCCCTCTGTTGTAGACGTTATCACACAGTGGGACTGTGTTCATGCAATGAACGGTGGCATAACTAATCCTTACGTTTGTACGGTATGCATTGCGTGTTAAAGACCTAAATGCAAGCTTCTGTATACAGCGTCCCTGCCATTTAGTTGTACAAAATATGTGTGATTCTCACTGGGATGCACTTGTGCCAACAGGCATGCGAGCCGTTGCGAAGGCTATCTGAAGGAGGGACTTCTGCGGTCACAGGTCCTGCCACACCAGGCAGCACCAACACGCCCGTGTCCCTGGACACGGCCTATTCCAGCCTAAGGCAGGACACGCCACAGTCCCAGGGTACGCCACACACCCCGCGCCAGTCGGGCACCCCGTTCTCTCAGGACTCAAGCTACTCCAGCAGGCAGGGAACTCCGGCTTTCCAACCTAACCGTTCGGAATCCTCGGGAGGCTACAAGGCGAGGAGGCATGAAACCAAATTCCAGGACGCCTACAATCGCAGACCGGAGAGGCACTACGTCCACGGCACCGGAGGTGCTCACCGTGGCAACGTGGAGCCCCAGCAGCACAGTTTTAAGCAGCATCAGCCGCCCGAGCCGCCCACCCCTGCTTTCGCGCACACGCCTCCAGCGAACGCGAACTTCAAGACTGCATTCTCTCCTTATCAGCCTCCGATGCCCCCTGTGTATCTCCAACCAGAGCCCCCCTTCCACCAGCCCGTTCAGCGGGAGGTGGATTACAGAAGACCCCCACACATCCCTCCTCCTCCGAGTACTGACTTTATGCCCGTCCGAGACAGACCCGCGACGCCGCCGATCCCCGAACCGCCCCCCGCACCAGAATCCCATCCGGCCACGCCTCCCCCTTCAACGCCCGAGCCCTGCCCTTCCGTTGGCACCCCGACCCAGGAGTCAGAGCGTAATAGCCTGGACTCTCGCATAGAAAGGCTCTTGAAGCCATTCCTGAACGAGTGTGGCGACTCGGACAATGAGGTGCGCATGGACGGGAGCCCGATTTCTTCGTCGTCCTCGCAGCTGTCCCCCATTCCCCCTCAGCGGGCCTCGCGGCCTTCGAGCACCGGCCTGGAAGACATCAGCCCGACTCCCCTGCCGGACTCTGATGATGATGATGATCCTATCCCTGGTACTGCTTCCCTCCTGAAGAACTCGAGGGCCATGTCGCCCTCCGAAGTGCACAGTAAGAGCGCTTCGGGACAGACACCCACAGACAGAATGGACACGGTAAGATCTAAGATACAACTTGTCTTTGTTGAACCTCACATTTTACTATAATAATCAAATAAAAGAGCATGCAAAACTGCTAAATGATTTACTTGCCTCGGTGCAAAGTCATGGCAAAACCTTTAACTGTCGCATGATATGTGCAAGGATGCCTGAAAGAAACCGTTTACATCCATCTGTGTCAGAAATGCATAACCAGAAGCTCATCCACCCACAACCATAATCCCTCTACTAAAAGGATCATTTAGATTTAACTTTACAGCTCAAATAATAAATGTGTTTTTACTTAATAATTCATGTAGGTGTTTTAACAAGAATACAAGTTTCACATTTCTGTTTGAAACCCTCAATATGGCCTAGTTTACTGCCATTGTGTGTTTGTATAACCAGGGTTTGTGCTCCTGTATTTAAAGGACAAGTCAAAAATATTTCCTGTGATAATAAACATTAACGCACAAGAGCCAAACTTGTTTTTGACAACAGAAAATTCCTTTTAATGCAGTGTGTGTGTGCTGCTGTGTGGCGGGTTACAGGACCCAGGGGAAACACAGGAGTCAGCCGCGTTCAGTTTTTCATTCAGGGGCCTCTACTTTCTCTTTTACTTCTTTATCATTCGCTGTTGAATATTGTGAAATCCGGCCACAAACATGTTTCACATGCTGAACGTGTTTTTTCGCTCTCTTTTTATACGTTGTAAGTTGTAGCAGGTTGAAAGGGTAGTTCACCCCAAAGAATCTCTATTTTTTTCTACATTTTCTAAATGTCCAAGCTATATTTGATCATTTCATCACACTTTTACATTTTGCACAAAAATATGTCATCATCTCATTTAGGATCCAAAGTGATGAGACTTCCTTAAAGCGATAGGTCAGCCAAAAATATACATTCTGTCATCATTTACTCATCCTCATGTCATTTCAACGACTTTCATGGCTTTCTTTCTTCCGCAGAACACAGAAGAAGATATTTTGGAGAATGTTGTTGACTGGCCCCCATTCACTTTGGTTTTGCGTCCATACAATAGAAGTGAATGGGGTCCAGTGCTGTTCGGTTACCGACTGTCTTCAAAATATCTTCTTTCGTGTTCTGCGGAAGAAAAAAGTCATAAAGGTTTGAAATGAAAAGAGGGTGAGTGAATGATGACAGAATTTATATTTTAGGGGTGAACTATCGCTTTAAAGTAATTCAAATGATTTCAGTGGGTTAATTCATGTCTTCTGAAGGGAAACCAATGAGATTTGAAACTATCGATGTGCCGGCATATTTGAATCTAGCGAACAGATCTGTTTGTTTTTCGGGTGTTCATTTTGAGAGAATTTTTATATTTGGGTGAAGTGTTCCTTTAAGTCTTAAATTTCTCTGACAGAGGCTTCAGCACCTGTGTGTTGTTTTTGGGGTCTTTGAACACAGAGGTCTAGGCTGAAGTTCTGAATTTAATGCCTGATGACGTTATGCCACGCTTCCTTAAGTGTTGCAATTTTGCCCATTTCAGCTGTTTGGGATATATCTTAAAAACAGTGCCAAATCGAGGTTTATTTCACACATTCTTGGTTCAGATGGGCACAGTTAAAAAGTCCCACGTATTGATCTGTATACATCTGCAATCTAGAATGTTAGATTCTGGTGTGTGGTAAGGATGTCACCGGAGGCTTTCTTGTAAATGAGCTCGTGTTGTGTTTGCATTAAAGCCCCCAGCCTTGTCCTAACCCGTGAAATATGATCCTGCTGTCAAAGCCGCGTCTACTCTAAACGACACACTTTCACTTCCTTTTCTCTTCGCCTCAACATGAGATACAATGCCCAGCCGTTGCTTAGCACACGCTTTACTTCCTGCTTTTAAAAAGCTGGACCATCAGGATATTGCTGTTTTTAAACCTGCCAAACAATCTGAATTGTGTTTTACCCGAAAGTGCTTGGGTACCTGAATTCGGGCATTTATTAAACCCACAACATCATCTTTGAAAACAAGTTGGTGACCCAATAAAGCCAATTAATAACATCAAAGCGTTTCATTTAACGGTAGAAGCAAATATAACCTGCTGATTGTGATCAATTGACAGAAAGAAATGATGGTATTCAATTACTGTTTAAGCTTCTTCTTCATAAAATGTCGCATGCAATTTTATGTATTTTTAACAGTGCAGTTTTCACTTTATTTCATAACAAGAGGAAGAGTCAAGTTGACAAAGAACATAAAAATAATTTAGTGTTGGCTGCATGTTGTTTCGAATGCAATTTCAGTCCGAACCCCAGACCCGATAGACATTATTTATCCTGTTTGCTTAGCACAGAGATGCAAATTTAGCTAAATTTACCTTTTTTGAAGCTAATTTGCCTACTTCAAATGGGAAACGAAAAGTTAACTCCCCCAATCGTTGATCAAAAGCTTCTGTGGAACAAAAGAAGATATTTTGAGTAATGTCTCAGTGGTTTTGTGTTCATGCAATAGAAGTCAGAATGGGCCAGTGTTGTTTGGTTACCAAGGTTTGGAATGACACGAGGGTGCGTAAACAATAAGATAAGTTTTATTTTTGGGTGAACTGTCCCTTTAAATATTTGAGAAAATCACAATTGAAACGCACTTCAGGAACAGTCGCCTTGCGTAACAAAACGTTTTTTTTCTTTTCTTAAGTGTCATCAGTCCTCCGGTGAAGACATGGAGATATCTGACGATGAGATGCCTGGCACACCGACTGGAAGCGGCGACAAAAGCATTGTGGTCAACTCTGCAGTGTCTCCAATGCAGACCATTGCTATGGCCCCACCAGGGTTTCCTCCTCTGCCCCCTCCCCAGGCTGGTTTCCCCCTGCCGCTACCTCCCCTTCCGCCCCACTCAACCGTTCCGGGTCCCCCACATCCCCACCTGGCTGCCCATCCGATGCTGCACCCGTTGCATCCTTTTCCCCCTGGCATGATGCCTATTATGCAGATAGACCTGATGAGCGCCATGCCACAGTGGGGTAGCGTGCACATGTCCTTCCAGATGCAGACCCAGATGTTAAGTCGCATGGCGCAAAGTCAGCGACCATATCTGTACCCTCATTACATGGGCGGGGCTGCAGGGGCCGCAGCTGCTGCGTTGCAGTTTGGTGGTCCGTACCATCCTCCTTCAATCGTTGGCGCCCCCGCTGGTACTGTGGGGCATGGACAACCCTGGCCCTTACCTAACATGCCCAAGTTTAACCCTGCTGTACCCCCGCCCGGCTATGAGCCTCAGAAGGAAGACCCGCACAAAGCCACTGTGGACGGTGTGCTTTTGGTTGTTATGAAAGAACTAAAGGCCATCATGAAACGAGATCTCAACCGCAAGATGGTGGAGGTCGTGGCCTTCAGGGCGTTTGATGAGTGGTGGGACAAACAGGAACTTTCTGCGAAGGTGAGTTTAGTTTCTTGCCTTAAATACAAGATAACCAAAACCAAAGTAGCTGCAGTGTCAGTACATTAAGGGAATTAAAAGCAAAACAAATTGTTTTCGTGCACCGTAAAAGTGAAGTTTAAATTCTAAATTCATCGTGTCTTTAGGCTACATCTACACCTGTGAAGACGGGCGAGGCTAAAGAAGAGGAAAAGGAACGTGCCAAACCCAAAGAGACTATATCCTCGAGCTTGCTGGAAAACTGGAACAAGGTTGAGAGTCTGGGCTTCGAGGGAATGGGTCTCGGCATCGGCTTGCGTGGTGCCATCAGGCTGCCATCTTTCAAGGTACCAAACTGTATTTTTGTTAGTGTTTGACATCGGCATTTGGTTAATTTCTGATGCTGCTGTGCTATTTTACTTTAAGGGTTTGAGCAGTTGTCTTACATTTGTTTGCAGGTTAAGAGGAAACAGCCCCCTGAACCAACATCCACCAGTGACAACAAAAGGGTGCGACCATCCACACCTGTGGATGATGAGCTGGAAGATGAAGGTGTGTGTTTTGAGTTGTCAAAATATCATTGTATTTGGCTAATGTAAATTAGCAGTTAGCTTGTTTGTTTAATCTTGTGAAACTATCTTAACATATCTTAACACATATCTAACAAGTTTCAATAATTTCTATACATCAATTAAATAATAGAAGCAAAGTAAAAGCAAAAAGCCATAAATCTCTGTTTTTGGACAACATTCAGAAGGATCTATATGGATGATCTGGTTTGATATCATCGCTGTTGGACTAAAACCTTGTATCTCCATTTTTCATGATTTGTATTTTATTTTCTATGGGTCACCCTTTGTGTTTGTCTGTGGGTTTTGGAAATGTTTAACTCATGAAAAGGTACTGAAAAAAGTGTTTTTGATTTTTTTGTAAAGTGACAGTTTTGGAAATATAAGCGTTCAGTTCGATAGCGGTGAAATATTGCAGCATGATGATGGAACATTTGAGATAAACTGGTGTCAAACCAAGGTTTTGTACATTAAAAGCATAGCAATGGAGTTCTGTAGTCATCTTCATTATCTGATAGAGAATAAACAGTTACTGATAAGAGTTGTTACTGCAATACGTGTTTTTAAAAAAAAAGAAAAAAAAACCTACTTTACTTGATTGTTGTGCCAGGTCTATAAACTAACTCGTAAGGCTGATTTTCAGAGTCAGAAAGAACAGATCTTCACCCGGACGGATCCAGGCCGGATGGTGCTGCCGCCTCCGCTAAGCGAAGGCCAGCCAGACCTCTGGAGCTAGACAGTGAAGGTGAGGAGGAGGAGGAAACCTCCGGTAAAGAAGAGTCACTTTCAGAACGTGAAGAGGAGCCAGAGGAAGACATCTCTGAGAGGTTGTCTCCAGCCAAGGTCAGTAACAATTCACTTTATGTACCTGCATTCGAGGTAAATCAAAGTTAGATGATCCTTCATTTTTTAAGAGTTTGTGATGCTGCTCTTTAAGTAATGCACCCTTGTAAATCATACTGTATATAATTATCTAATTGTTTCTAAAAGATCGGTTTGTTTAAAAAATAACGTAAAACAAAAACTTGCCCTCAGGATATGGAGGAAGAAGAAGACGTTGAAAACAAGAGTGAATCAGAATCCAGTGAAAGTGAATCATCGGACTCATCAGATGATGGTAATGACTCTGAGTTTAATGACCGGTTGTGAATATTGTGCCCTTGTGGTCACTGTAATGACCTTCACCATATTTCCTCTCCTCAGAATCTTCCAGCTTGTCGTCCTCCAAATCTGGTTCAGATTCCTCCGAGAGCGATAGCTCGTCCGTCTATGAATCAAGTTCAGAGAAGGAGGAAGAAGAAGAAGAAGAGGAGGAGGAAGAAGAAGAGAGAGCAGTGGGAATTGATGATGAAGCACAAACCTCATCGTCATCATCATCTTCCTCACCCTCGTCTTCTAATGAAGAGGAGGATGTAAAATCCCCCTGTACCCCCATAGAACCACCACCAGAGGAAAATGCAGAGTTGAGTAAAATAGAGGCGTTCGAAGAGTCTGACATCGGTCACAAACACGCAACGGTGAACTCGAGCAAACCTGGTCTTGAAAGCCTTCGACCCCCATCGCCCAAAGAACTACCAGGTTGGAATCTTTATTTTACTCGATATACTGACGTGTGTGTTTAGTCCTAAGTATTAGATTGTGATTGGTTGTCATCTTGCGTTCTAGTTGAGGAACCTGATATTGACTTGGACGTCAGTGTTTCTGTATCCAGAGCAAACCTGGAGGATGTCGGTAGCTTGCAACCATCCACCCCAACAGGTGCGTTTGCTGACAGCGATCAGGACAGTAAACCAAAGATCCCCGTAGAAGAAGAAATCCCCCGAACCCCTGGTCGCGACGGCCCGCTTCCTCTAGATTCCGAAGCCCCAATCCCGCTTCCTCTTTCTGCTACTTCCATGCACCTTCCTCTTCCCCCCAACCATGCCCTCGAAGCACGCCTACTGCCGACCCCTGAGACTTTGCCAGATATGCCTGTTCGCGGGCGCTTGCCTACGGAGGAGGACATCCCGCGCACGCCAGGGAGAGACCTCATGGACCGACCTCGAGGTTTGGGCAAGTCTCAAAGCATAGATACTGTTCCAGTTACACCAGGCAGTGACACCCCGCTAACAGGTAACAGCTTGAGCTCCCCGCACATTCCCAGCAGCCCCTTCTCTTACCCCGCCCAATCCCCAGTCCTTAGCGCCGGCCTACCTCGGACTCCGGGAAGGGAACTTACTTTTACTCCAGCTTTCCCTGACTCTGCTGCTTTGGTTACGGGCCTTCCCATTCACAGAAAGACCTCTTCTGAAAGCTTGGAGGAGAAGTCTCTCTTCAAAGAGCCTCTCCTCAGCGCCTCTCCGCAGGCCAGCCTACCTAACAATGCCGCTTCCTCTCCTTTCCCTGGTGCTCCCCTTCCTGCTGCTTCACTTCAGGAGCCGGCTCTGCCTCCCCGAGGCTCCTCTCCTACTTCTCTCGACACTTCCTCCACCGCTGTTCCCAAAGACCTACCTGTTCCATTGACAGATGTTCCTGTGCCCTTAGATGCAACACCGCCCAAGAGGAAACCGGGACGTCCCAAGTCTAAAAAGGTGCCCTTGGTTTCTCAACATGACGATCAAGAGCCTCTGGCTCCGATCATGGCCTCCTTACCTCCAGACTTTCCGGGTATGGATCGTTCTACGGAGACCTTCAAGGAAGAAGATAGCGACTCCACAGCCATGGAGGACAAAGAAAACCAACCTCAGACAGTCATACCCAAGGTGGACGATAAGCTCTTCTACGTGGAAGAACCCATTCAGAAGACGCGTCGGCAGAGGCGTGGCTGGCAGGAGCTGTTGCGCTCCATGCATGTCCCCGTGACCTCTCCGCCTCGGCTCAATTTTCAGCTTCGCTCAGATTTTGAGGAGATGACCATCTTGTATGACATATGGAACGATGGCATCGACGAGGAGGACATGCGCTACCTTAAGGTCACCTACGACGAGATGCTTCAGCAAGACAATGGCAACGACTGGCTCAACGACACACTCTGGGTTCAGCATCCTCATATCCTTCATTGCTACCGTCTTCTTGAGCTTTCAACTGTCTGCTTGATTAATTTTGTTTCGTGTGTGTCATTTTACTTAGGCTGCTGTGTATTTGCTTTACATCCTTCTCCAAACAGGTTTCCCATCCAGTTTGCAATTGTTTGACTAAATTGACCTAACCAGACTCATGTTATTATTGCAGAATAGGCCAATGTGTTAAGTTGCTCAAACCAACCATAATTTATTAGTAGCACACAGGGCTGGGCGATATATATCGCGATTCACACTATTTATACATGTCTAAATCGATTCTGAAATTGATTCTCGGTTTTATGCATAGAAAGTGTCCATCCGATCCACACTCACGAATCTCGGCGGAAGTAGTAGACCACCCGGGTATTATTGCCTACTGTTTTTTACATACTGAGGTTTCGAACATACTCTTTATGACTCATACTCATTTTCACCTATTATATATGATGGAAGGGGGCGATTTCGAACGCAGCGTGTGTGTTTGTGTGTGTGTGTGTGTGTGTGTGAGAATTTTTCTTCTGTGTGCCACATTTGGAGTTTCTGCGCGAGAGCGCCCTCTAGCTTTCGGATGTTGCGGCATTGAACCGTGATTCATTGAGGGAACTGAGCATAAGAATTGCACAATATATCGCCCAGCCCTAGTAGCACCCTAGAGCCACAGTTTATATACTTTTTAGGGTAGTAAAAGTTTTGCATGTGCTTTAAAGGTCCAGTGTATTAAATATAAAAACACAAGGCTTCAGTATGCAAGGTCTTTATACACATCTGAAGACATAGTTGTGTATATTATATTTCATTTCTGTCAATGACGTTGTAACCAGCACTGGTTTTGAGTTTTTGAGATGCATTTATTGTTGAAGTGGTTTGTATGTTGTAAGTTGTATTTCCTTGACTTCTCCGAACCCACCAACATGGGCATCGTATCGGGGGCGAAACGGAAACGGAAAGAGGACGGCATGCGGTACCACGTCACTGGCTGCGCTCGCAGCGAGGGCTACTACAAGATCAGCAAGAAAGACAAAATGAAATATCTAAACAGCTCACGCTTGCAGTCAGAAGAGCCTGACATGGACACACAGGTAGGCTGCAGTCTTTAAATACTGATGTTTACATATGATACATCATTAAATACTTGAATACATGTCATTTTCTGAAGGACCTTCATGCAAATTTGTGTCTGTCTTCACAGGGGAAAAGTATTCCAGCACAGCCCCAAGCGTCTTCTAGGGCAGGTTCAGAACGAAGATCAGAGCAGCGACGTCTGCTGTCGTCCTTTAGCTGTGACAGTGACCTCCTCAAGTTCAACCAGCTCAAGGTAAGACGACAATTACAAAAAATAGACGTTTCAGCACCAACAACATACATGTTATTTGGCCCAAACGTAACTTCTTGTAGACCTCCGCAAAGAACCAAGAACTAAGTCATTTTAATTGAATGTAATACAAATATAAATGAAATAAAAACATTTACATTTAGTCATTTAGCAGACGCCTTTATCCAAAGCGACTTGCAGAAAGTTCAGGGAGCAATAAAGCAATATGTCCACTAGTTATGTCTACCAGAACAATACCTGTTGTATTTTTTTGGGGCACTACAATCAAATTGTGAAAATCCGATCCTAATATAACATGAGCCGAATGATTCACTTCTTTACAGTTCCGTAAAAAGAAGATCCGGTTCTGTAGAAGTCACATCCACGACTGGGGTTTGTTCGCCATGGAACCCATTGCTGCTGACGAGATGGTTATCGAATACGTCGGCCAGAACATTCGACAGGTGAATTCGACGAAGCCCGACTTACTTTTTGGCATCACTCCGTTTGGATAGTCTGTGCCTGACGGCATGTTTTCATTTGCAGGTTATTGCAGACATGCGAGAGAAGCGCTACGAGGAAGAAGGCATCGGCAGTAGCTACATGTTCCGCGTGGATCACGACACGATTATAGATGCCACCAAATGTGGCAATTTCGCCCGCTTCATCAATCACAGTTGCAATGTGAGTTACCACCATCTTTTTATTTTGCTTTGGCTAGCTTTAAACACCACGATTGACCGCGTTTGTTCTCGATGTCTTCTAGCCAAACTGTTATGCCAAGGTCATCAGCGTGGAGTCGCAGAAAAAGATCGTCATCTACTCCCGGCAGCCAATAAATGTTAATGAGGAAATCACCTACGATTACAAGTTCCCCATCGAGGACGAGAAGATTCCTTGCCTGTGCGGTGCAGAGAACTGCAGAGGAACCTTAAATTAACCGCAGTCGGTAGAACCTTCTTGAAACATGCACTGCCCGACAAGCCCAGACGCCCAGTTTCCTGGAGACACCATGCCATAACCGCAGGGAGCTACAGAGGAACCGGTGGGTGCGAACCGACACGTCCACTGAATATATTGTGCAGCTAAGTGTCTGGGACTTCATTTTGTACGTTCACGATTGTTTACGATTTAAAGGTGCTCTTTTAAGCATATGAGATGAGTTTTCTACCACTCTTCCGTCGGCCTCTGACGGACCTATTTTTCCCCAAATTGTTTGGGTTTGTCGTGTGCCAGTTTGGCACGGTTTTGTCTTTCCCTTGGAGCACCTGGTTTTCGTCAGCCCCTTTTCCCTCAGCGGTTCGGTGATGGAGAGACCTCCACATGCCCGGACACTTCAAGCTGAGCATATCTGTCCCACACGCACAAAATTCTTCGAAATGTGTTGTCTTGGACCCATGGCGTATCGATTCATTTAGGTTAAAAAGGAAATTTAAGCTGACGTGGGTTTTCACAACATTATGCAAAAAATGTGATACCAAGAAGGACTGTAACGTGCCCAGAAAAGGTTTAGTATTCTTTGACACTAAGCGATGATGGAAACTGGGTGAATTACCTTCAGTTTGTGCAATGTTCAACAAAAGCACACCTGCGTCGGCCTCGAAACAAATGAGCAGAACAGGTCCACAGCGCAGGCAAATTTACACAAAGCGAAACGCACCCACCATAAAACTTGAGCCAGCGACGCTTACGTGACCTAAAGACCGGGCCATTTCATAAAAGATCAAAAGCAAATCAAACAATACACTACACTTGTGCTTTCATTTTATCAAGCAATCTTCAAACATCACTGTGGAAATGTAAGTGCGTCTGCTGCCCCCTACTGTCTGCGACGTGTAAAGACTGAAAACGCTGCTTTCCACTCGGAAGCTGTATGGCTTGGTATTAATTCTGCTTCTTGTCCCGCCGCATCGGCTCACTTTTTAGAGTCAAGACAACAGTTTGCACTCGGCAGATAAACACGTGGAGGTCCAATTGGCTTCGTACACATCCAGTCACTTGTAGTTAAGAAATTCTCTGTAGACGGAACAATGCTGCTATTCTGTGATACTGCAAACACACGGCTTTCTCCAGCTGTTCACTTTAAAGATGCAAATCCACCTGCACTTGTTTCGGGTCAGTTGGCACGATGGTGGTTTTTAAAGTGTTAAGAGTGCTCTATGTGTGCTATGGGTGATGGTGAATTCAGTGAGAACCTCACGCTTTTAATGATATGTCCATAAATGAATTAAATGGAGAACTTAATGTTAATAATAATATATAATCTATCCGATCTTGTATGACCAGTGTTGAGGATATCAGGCCCTGAAAGTATTAGGTCTCAGAGCTGCTCTGGTCGAAGTCAACTTGAAGTTGTCTGGTACGAATCAAGCAGTCGAATACAGTGCCAAATATGTACTCGAGGACTTTTAAGTGTCGCGGCTCCAAGGGCGAACATGTTTTCCACCTTTCTCCTGTGTGTGGATCTATAAATGACCTGATAGTAGAATCTATCTCTGTTCCACTGGTACATATGGTTGATGTCACTTCTGCTCAGTATTTAACATTCAAAATGTGTTCAAAGAGCTCTCAAAGCTTGGCCAAATTTCCCCTCCGAAGACGGAGGATTTGTCATCTGCCAGGCAGCATTGGGTCACTGTGTCTTTTTCTTGATTTGGTTGTTTAGACATGCACTAGAGGCCGCCACCCCCCAGTCTAACCGAGCTATAAATCTCCTCCTTTACATTAGAGCGCTCGCAGCGTAAGGTCTCCTGTCTCTTGGTTTTTGTTCGTCTTTCTTTTAAATATGTTTATATTGTACAGCATATGGTCATTTGTAGAAAGGAATGAGGCTTTTTTTATCTCGACGGGGAGTGACGATGCATCGTTCTGCTTTTATGAGCGACAGGTGGAGTATTTAAAATGACTGTTTTTCAGGGATCATTCTACGAAAAAAGATAATTTAAGGAACGCGATGCATCTTGTACATAAACCAGATTTGTACTTCCTTTTGAAAGATTGTTTCTTGTGGAAACGTCTTTTTTTCTGCCCATTTTCCTTTGGATTCTTACGTGTACATACTTTAACTGTGAATATATAAATATAAATATATATATATATTTTTGTTCCTGAGGATTTGATACAGTGTCACGGCTCAGAATGGTCTATCTGACATCGAGCGCAGAGAGCTGGAGGCAGTATGTTCAGCTTGCGTCAAGCTTTACTCTTTATTTTTGGTTGTAAATTCTATGAAAATCTGTTTGCAGTGTGTGGGGGGAAGCATTATCATTCAGAAATGGCAGGGGACACGGCTCCTGTCTATTTATTATACCACAAATGTATGGAAAAAAGGTCGTGGAAAAAATAAAGGATTTTTTTTCAGTCTGTCTCAATTTGCTTCTTTTAATCGCTTTTATGTCATCGTTTTTTTGAGGATTTGAATTCCTAGTTGTGGAAGTAACAGAGGTGGGCTTGAAATGCAAGCGCTTGATGTCACATATTTGTGTCGGTAGGAGGTCTCGGCACGCTCCCGTCTCGCCATCTGCTCTTCTTATTGCCTTGTGTTACATAAGCCGTGTGAAGAGTCAGCCCGTGGTTTTAAAGTGAATTTAGTGGCTTATGTCACTTGTTTCTTAAAGAAATGGTTCACCCTAATATGAAGTGTCATTGTCATGGCCAAAAGACTTGAATGATATCACGCGCTGCAAAAAACGACATTCTTACTAATCATTTTTGTCTTATTTTTAGTGAAAATATCTAAAACTTCTTGACAAAAAACGTGACCTAAGATATTTGGTCTTGTTTTATGAAAGATAATGTAAGAATTAAGTAAGTTTATTGTAAAAACAAGCAAAAACGAATTTAGTTTGACCTTTTTCTCAAGTACCTATAATTCAAGTTTATTTTTCTCACCCCACGGGCAGATTGTTTTGCTTGTTTTTACCATAAACTTAAATCTTATATTGTCTTTCATAAAACAAGACCAAATATCTTAGGTCACTTTTCTTGTCAAGTAATTGTATTTTGATTTAAGAATGTTTAGATATTTTTACTACAAAACAAGACAAAGTCCTTTTTTGCGGCGCACATTACTGGTTCTTTATAGGAAAATAATACATGGCTTAAGAAGACTAGAATGCTGAAGTCTTTGGCTTTAATAGTGGTTTGTCATTATAAAGTTTAACAGCCCTGATTTATTTCAACAGCCTGGAGTTTGTGCTTCGAGTTAAAATACATACATTTGACTAAACTACTTTTAGGTTTATCGGCGTCACTTTAAAATGGTGTTCTTTGCAGTAAACGTTAAATAATTTTTAAGAGATCAATAAATGTCGTCTTTACAGTTACAAAAACATATTCAAGCATGCTATTAGCATACATATAAACTTAAAACAAGAGGACTTTCAGTCTACCGGTTGTTGCAGAAATCGTAATATTCTGTACTTCTCACAAAACACTAGTTGTGTACTCAAACATTACTTCTGTTCCATGTGAAGTGTACTTAAAAGAACACCTGTCTTACAATTAAAGGACACTTTTAAGTGGGGTATAGTACTCAAGTACACTTGAAAAAATACTTAAGAACACTTCGCTTAAGTATGCATAAAATAGGTCTACTTCAAATTCATTTTATTTTGGCAGATATCATTTATAATTTGCACAAATATTACTCGTAAACTCAAGTTGGCACAACACAGTCATTTTTCATTGATGGTGTATTGAGCTGATGAACACTTTAAAACGTTGAGTGTTCTTTTGAACCGTCAATGAGCAGAGGAGGATGACCTCACTGCTCAACTTAACAACCCCAGTAACCTCAATAGAGAGCAAAACAAGGGTGCTTTGTGTGAACCCTGCAGTGCTCCCTATACGTCAGTAACAGGGTGTGAATGGTATGAGCGCTACAACAACACGCTTGTGTGCATGTGAGCGATCCAAACAATCAGACTAATAAATGGAAATTCATTTTTATTCACTTTCCATCAGTACCATTTGACACTGGTACTCGAGTCAAACTACCATCTCCACTGTACTGTATCCACATGAAATAGTTTGCCTTCTGAGGTAAGTTTGTGTTTTTCACAGAATGATAACATCACCTTTTGGCTAGAAGTATATAGAATAACAAAAGATCTCGAGCGGTCTACAAATTCATTATAATTGACATGAAGCCTGCGAAATGAACCCGAAACGAGATCTTGCTGCTATATGGTATCAGTCAAAATCCCTAAACACTGGCCTTTATATATAGACTTGGGAATTCTCCCCAGCAAAAGGCTTTGGGCGATCAAGTTCAGTCGTAATGAATAAGGGGAAATACGCACATAGGGAAACCTTCAGAGGATAAATCACTCATCCATTACCTGCTTAAAATAGTCAATGAATCACAGCATATATCAAAGGAGCTGTTGAAGATGTACGCTCCAGCGTGCGAGCGACCACAATGTGTTTTCTCGACAGCTTCTGACCAATGACACTTTCTAAATAATGCTAAATATGAAATTGTGTAAAGAACTGTCCATTTGACACCAAGCAGACACCTAATACTTTCTGTGATGTGCAAAATACTAGAGGTTTAAAAGTGGCAAAAGCTGAAGAACATTTAAAAGGTGAAAGAACGTAAGACAGGAAGCACTATTGGTGAGAAGCCTGGCGTCTTTGGAAGCGTACACGGTGCGACCGTAAGTCGGGTGGATGTGTCTGTAGTTGTCGTGCAGAAGAACTTGGTCATTTTCATCTTCTTGTGTAGCATATATACCGCTTACAAAACGGTCAAACTGACAAAAGAAAACAAAGCAGTCTTAGTAATGTCATAATTTACATAAATCAAACTTTCATCAATGCAAACATATTAATAGAACATGTATGCGAAATAATGCACAAGGCAGCGTTGTCCGTACCTGACCCCATGAAATATCGATGGGCACTTCATACACCGTCCACAAAACCACCTGAGAACAGGGCGGCGTCGTGAGACTGCCGTGATATCGGTAATACTGCGCGAGGTTGTTCTGAGGTAACAGATTTATTAGAGGAAACGGTCGAATCGGTTTGGTTTGTCCTACGGGGGAAAATGATATTAGGACTTTCTAGGAAGTTTCTAAAATGACAAAAATCTAAGCTCTTAACCAACCTTTGTAGGCAACAAAAGGAAGTGCGCTCGAGATGGGGTGAAAGTTTTCATTGTGCAAAGAAGTCACCTAAAGTAAAACGTGAACATGGGTTCATGGTCAAATATTGCACCAGATAAAAGGATGCCTTACATCCAATCGTGGATAAGTTACTCTGAAAAAGTAATGAATTACTAGTTACTTATTCAATAGTGTCATTAGATTACTGTACAAATTACTAGTATTTAATTACTTTCTATATCAACCTTGATTGATTCAAGGATAGACATGAAACGACTAATTCATTCAAATAAATCATTTTAAACTACACAAGTACTCTTGTTAACTGACTAAAGTATTACAAATGTGAGAACGATACATAATGCATGCAATTAAAATGTTGACTTTGTAATATATGCAATACTGGAATTGACATTAACACAGTATTCACAGTATTTAGTTCCATTACATCGAAAGTAACTAATTAAATTACAGAAAAAATCCCTTACTTTACTTTAAGGGGAAAGTAATGAAATTACAGTAACTAATTACTTAGTAACTAGTTACACCCAACACTGCTTACATCAATGAAAACCCCCAGCACAGCAAGACCGGTTGGGTCCTCCAGCGCAGATGTTAAGTTCGGATGTGTGGATTTGATGTTGACTATATGCATCTGTGGAAAACACAACAACATATTTTCATAAAAACAAGATGAAACTCGTAGTGTTAAGGTTTGGAGGTCAAGAACGTTCAAACCTCCATGGGGAACCTCAGGTGGTCCAGTGTGTGTTCCGATCCACTGGTGAAGACACTTCCCCAGTGGAAATGTAGCTGGACGGTGCGGTAAATTCCAGGAAGCCCCCCGCCGCTCACCTGCATCCCGTTACCAACCTCCAGCACAACTGTGCCCAAACACATTCACATTACTCAAAGCAACTCACAGTACATCCCTGAATACACCTGCCACTAAACATCGATCTCTATCTACAATCCCTCGTGTTATTCTTTTTCTTCCTTCGCTCACTTACCCGAGTAACCCTGGTTTACAAGCCTCCACTGGCCTTTAGGAGTCAAACTGAAACCTTCAAGATTCAACGAGTCCAAAGAACCGTTCTTGGTCAGCTGACGATTGAGATTGATTGGAGAATGATGACTCTCCAGCAGCGGATGGCAGGAGGGGTAGTTGTCTCCCCACGCATATGGATCTACCAAGAACATCTTTCTCTTAGTTACCCTTAAAACGAGTCACTTAAATGATAGATGAAAGCGATCACATTGATTTGACTGGATGAAAAAAAAACACGTCGCTCACAAAAGACTCACCACACCGTTCATCGTCATAACAGAAATCTATTAGGAGGAAAAAGAAACAAGTAACATCTAAATCAAAATGGTCTTTTTCAGTCAAAGACACAAAAATAACTAAATTCCCTCGAGACGAGCAGGCGGCTTTCAAGTTCTGACAACTGAACCACAGAACAAAGCAAAAGAAAGAATGAATTTGACATCACTCACCATCACTGAGTGCCAGTGAAACCCCACACAACATCATCACCAGAAGTAACATCATGCACTTGATAAATGAACAAACGTTTCCACCGGTCTTGCACCCCAAGAATACTAAACGTGAAGAAAAACTGGGGGTTTAAATAGTGGTCTTCTTGAATAGAGGTAGGATGTCCGTTTTTTTCTCGGACTGCGCTCATTTGAGCGTGTCGCGGCCACTGCGCCCGTCCACAGTCTCACAGTCTCACACAAACACCGCCTGTTGAACGAGGAGTCTGCAACAGACAAAACAACGTTTTACAGTTATAACATGAAAAAGTGCATTGTTTAAACATTGTGATTATTCACAAGCAGTTGTGGATGTTAGGACGTCTTATAGCTAAATAAATGAGAGGTTTTGTGAAGTTATAAAAAGCATGGCATGTAATGCAAGGAAAAGATACAGAGGATCAATTAGTAAAACCAATTAGATGAAATGTTAAATGTAAAGATGAAATCTTAGCCTACATTAGCCCACGAAGAATCTCAAGACACATGTGGACATCATTGCACTTAATGGAACATGTCTTTAGTTAACGTGATGAGCGACACCTGTGTGAACTTCAGGAACTGAATTCAAACATCTACTAAAATCATCTGGGTAGAAATGGATAAGAAAAGCCCCTATATTATTAGTTTGGAGATAATATTTTGGTTTACTATTTTGTTTCGAATACAAAAACAAGTTCTATTTTTAAGTGCGGTGTCCACATATATCTGTGGCCACTGTGTAGAAATATATGCCGTCATGCAAATCCTTTATGTGGGAATGTCACGTCTATAGGCACCGATGTCTAATCTCTCAGAGAGAGAGAGAATTCCCCGGCGACTTACGGAGAAGCTTTTACATGGGATCCCCGCTGGCTCACGTGACATTCAAGAGATTGGTTTTCAGGATGGAAACCTCAAAGAAGGCATTAAATTGTTACAGGCAAGTTTTGAAAAGTCTTACGGGATTTGTGTCGCCATACACACAGAAGCACTTGTGCTTGAAGGTTGTCTGTGAAACGCCTTGAAAAAAGACACCGAGACATTGTTGCTCTTCATGGTACAATTTATTTGGCATTTGATTAGATGTACATCTACTTCAGAAGAAAACAAAGCCCTCTGACAAAAGAGCAGGACGTGACATAAAAAAACAAGAAATTTGACAAATTCAACAACCGTTGCATTCTACATAAAACATGATGCTTTGTTTGTTGCACCGCAAAATCTATCTAGAAGAAATGATCTATGTTTAAAAAAGGTAATGCAAATGCAGAAACCGTGAGGTGGGAAAGTGGAATGGGGTGGGTTTGGAGGCTGTAAGCATAGCTGGAGTACACCAGAAGAGACGTCTCCCTGCATGCTCAATATCGAGAAAAACATGCAACCGCGGGTTTGCGAAACATTAACGTCAATTTGAAAAGAACACACACCCAACCGATCGAATCCAAACATACACGCTAATGATGAAAGACAGACTGTTGTTCACAGGATTGTCTGTGCCAATGAAACCCTGGACATTAATGCTGAAATAAGACTGCATAAACATTTACACCTGGCTTATACTTTCACATACTCTAGTGTTTCGGTGATGGGCGCTTTACCTGTACATGAAATAACTAGTAAATCTTCGGGCAATTTCATATTTTTTGTCTTTGTACTTTGCGCCCAACACAAGGCTGGGTGCATTCGATGAGGATCCCGATTGTCATTTTGGGCTTTTGTTGCATTACCAGTGTGAGATATTTTGCATGTTCCCATTAACACAAAAAAAAGAATAAAAACAGAGGTGTTAAGCTCAGTGAGCAACAATGCAAACCAAGTAGATATTTGAAACCGATCAATCCCTTAAGTTCATAACATTGTCACTGAAAATGCACAGTCCAACACGTAGTCTAAAAATCTGTAAATAACAAAGCGTGTTTTGTTTATACATACATTTATATGCTCATGTGTGCAAACAGATGCTCACATTAACATTGTGTCAAGTAACAAATAGTTTACTCATTTTTTTATGTACATCAAAGCAATATAGAGAGAAGAGCCTTTCGAGTGGTAAAAACAACCATAAACACGCAAACGCAGACCATCAATCCAAACCTCCTCATTCTAAACACTTCAATCCAAACTCAGGATCTTAAGAAATGTATTTTCCTAACACGAAGATCTGCACATTGTTTTGTGCGGAGAATATTCCAAAATTCCTCTTTGACGTTATACATTCTGCATACAAAATGTGAAGTGTCTACATTTTTGGGCGAATCTCACAGGTCCCATTCCGTGCCATAATCGAAAGAAAACAAGTTGCGTTGTGCATAAAGAAAAAGAATGAAACCCAATTCGCATCACTGAAGTACAGTAATAAAAAAACGTCACGTTTCAATGAAAATAAGCAGACATTAAATTTAGTCTTCTTGCGTTAGTACTTTACAAATGTACTATTTACACACGCTCCCTAAAAAGGCTTCTTAAAAGGCTTTATTTCCTTTATGCAAAATATAACGTCTTATTTTTCAAATGGATTTTAGGTTGAAATGTAACCCGCACAACTGGTCATGACATCAACTCATTTGAATGTGAGCAAATGCGAAACCAATGACCGAGACATCAATATACTAGTGTTAGAGTTCGGTGTATGTGCGCCTCCCAAAAGAAGCCCAAATGCTTCAAGGTAGTGTGACGATCCAAAAACGAGTCGATGAATTTGCATCGTCACATCACAGCAGGATATTTTGAAGTCACAAGGCGGAAACAAATTCGTACCGTAATCTACTGCAACGTCAACAGAATCGAACAACAACTTTTTTTTGTCGTATCTGAATTTGTGCTACGGTATTGAAAGACATCACAGAAATCCAAACGAAGACGTGGTACTGCTCGTCTCCAAACGGATCTTTCTCCTGCACGTGCATGGAGGAACAGATGGGATTCAGAAGGCACCGTTTGGACCGAGCAGTACTTCTTCGTTTCAGAAAAACAGTCTCCATTCCAGTGAGAGACGCTCGGGTCTTCATTACAGCCGGTTTAGCGAGCAGTTGTGGTGAATGAAGCATGCCAGTGTGAACCACAGAGACGGTGGTCTGTCACCTCTCCCACCGTTCATGACGTGACGCAACAGAGAACTCAATCGAGGGAAGTATTTACACGTAGTGACGCTCAAGCGAAAGAAAAATGAAAACGACCATCCTTGCTTTGTAGTCCTCGCTCTGAACCCAAAAACCGTTCTCAAATCCTCCAAATTCATCATCCGCGGTAAATCGATCAGTCCCAGGATGCACATGTTCTCCTTTGTTTCTCTTGGCCTATACCACGGTGCTGAGCGAGGGCCCGGTGCTGCAGTCCACGCTGGAGCTCTGAGTGATGCTGTTCTCTGATTCGCTGGGGGTGTCTGGAGACACGAGCAGCGTGCTGCTGTCGATGGAATCTTCACGCTCCTCCAGGGGCGGCGGTGGGGGCGGAGCCTGCTCTGGGTACGCCCTCTGGAGAGATTCGGCTGCGGTGCTCACGTGCCCGGTGGCCAGAGGAGCCCCGGTCCGACCTGCATGCAAAAAAGTCTTAACACCAAGCTGTCTACTTTTAAGAATAGTTTGCACGGACAAAAAAGTTGAACTTGTATTTGGAAAGCGTACCGAGGTCCATATAAAGGATGCTGTCTGGATTGACGGAGGCCTCGTATGGTGGCGGAGGATCATCAGGGTGGTGGATATCCGGATACTTGTAAGCAGCATAAGGGGGCGGGGGCTCCTGGAAGTGGAACGCACCCCCCTCGCCGTCATCCGAGAGGTGCAGCGGCGTCAGGCCCGTCCCAAACACATCCGGCCCGTAGTCAAAGCCGGGCACCCTCCGTCCCAAATTAAAATGATGCACTGCGAAACAAACCGTAAACGTGTTAACGATCGCTGAATGCTTTTTACTTGACTCAATTTAGAACATCACAAGGGGTCTTACGGTTGCCTCCGATGAGGGTCTCGATGCGCTCTCGTCTCCGCTGTCTCAGTCTGTGCACCATGAAGAGCAACAGAGAGAGGATGAGGAAGGACGAGATGCAGCTGACGATGAGCCGCATGCCGCTGGCCATAGAGTCGAACAGACTACTGCCGTCTACAAACACACACACACACACACACACACACAACGGCAATGAGATTGAAAGGTGCACAATCTGAAATCGGGACAAAGTGTCCGATGCAATGGACACTGAGAGAGCAGCTCCACCTAGTGGTAAACTTGCCGGAAACTTCACTAGTGGTCCAAAAAAAGAAGAAAAAGATTTACTCTGGTAAAAACGCATTTACTGCATTAAAATGACAACCGACTACACGTCTCATGGTGATTGGGTGAGATTCGTTTTTTACCAGGATCCAGACAGGTGAACCTGCAGCACTCTTTGGGGTCCTTTCGGAAGTGCTGACATCCCTGCGGGCGTTCGCACAGCGCGGCCACACACATCTCCGGCTCGCCGTCGTGGCACGTGCAGCTCAGACAGGGGTCGTCCCCTTTGGGCGTGAAATAATAGCCTTCGCTCACCACGTTGTCTTTGATGTCAACACATGTTTGTCCTGTAAAGAAAAAAGTGAGACGGACCAGTAGTTCCATAAATGGTCTCTTTTTAAAGTACGTAGTGTCGCCATGTTAAAAATACGCTCTTCCCCAAAACAGCAAACGTTGTAGTGCATGGTGACGTTTTAATTGCAATTCCAGTTGCTGCCACTAGGGGCACAAAGACGACAGCAACAAGCATGAATTGAAACGAAGGACCTCGAGGAAGTGTTGGAATGATAATGAAACGTACTTCTCTTGCAGAGGAAGGGGAATTTCTTGTAGCAGTTTTCCGCATGCCAGCTGTGCAAGCCTCGCTCGTTCATGCTCTTGATCTGAAAGCGCTGCAGCTGGGCACAGAACACGTTGTCCTGGGTGGGGTTGGCCTCGCCGAAGTTAGCCAGACCCTCCGGAGGAAGAAACACCTGCGTGGATCCTGCGAGGAACAGACGGACGGACGCGCTTTCAGGCAACTGATCTAAAAGCCCTCGTGATGACATTTACAGAGGATTACAGATTCCGAGCAAACACAGAAATGCAAATGGAGCTTAACCGAATACTTCTCCGCAAGATAATTCATCGGAGACAAAACCAACCTTTGTACGCCACCTCCCATCGGCCCTCCAGAGAATGATTCTGGTTGGTGATCACGTACTGATATCCCACCCAGAACCTGTGACGGCGAAGCACATCCGTGAAAACTCAAAGCACCAACCATTTGAGCTGAGAAACCACGAGGAACCGGATTTACTCACTTGCACTGGTCCTTTCGTTCACACACTTTTTCGTCAAAGTCCACTTCTATCTTCAGGATGAACTGCAGCTCCTCGTTGGTGCTGAAAGTAGCGAGGGAGGCGTTGACCTTCTGACAGGTTTCCACCGCCTGCCAGTAGTTCTCGCTTCTCAGGTAGACTTTGTAACAGCTGGCTGTTTTTTCGTAATGGTGCCATCCGCTCGGACACTTCTCTGCACGTGGAGGAGTTAAAACACGGATTTGAGAAGACTGTGAGGAACGCCATGTGATCATTTCAAGAAATATTCCAGGTTAAACAACCTGCCGCGTGGTGTAGAAAATGAGCTTGATTTATACCTTAAGCGAAACAAACACAAATGATTTTGAAATGAAACTTGGTCTAACCTATGATGCACACAGTATTATTATTAAGCCTGCATACTCTTTATTAATGTCAGATGATAGTTCGCCACAAAAAATCATCATTTCTTCACCCTCACGTAATTTCCAAACCTGTTTGACTTTCTTTCTTCCGCAGAACACAAAAGAAGATATTTTGAAGTATGTTGGTCCCCATTGACTTCCCTTGTATAGACAAAAAACCACTGAGACATTTCTCAAAATATCTTCTTCTGTGTTCCACAGGGAAACAAAAGAGTCATACAGGTTTTGTACAACATGAGGGTGAATAAATGATGCCAGAACTTTGTGATTTGCTTGCATCAGAAATATTGGTATAATATATATATATATATATATATATATGGTATTTCAAAACTCCACAACACACAAGTACGTTTGGATGACATCATGAAGGATCTTACTGTTGAAGCGCACCGGCTGCGCGACACCCATAACATCCTCCACCGGCTCGTACCCATTGTTATATCGATATCGCTCTTCTTTGATTGCTGCGAGGAAGTAAACAGTGCAGAATATCAGCAGGACACACCTTAACCACATGACAGCTCACATCCAGCCAAATGATTAGACGAAATCATCACCCGTCTGTGATAATGATCTGTTACATTCGTCTCCCAGTATCCCGTTGAACAGGATTACGGCGTAGGCTTTGTAAATTTGACAACATGCTTTCAAGGGAATTGTGGTTAAATCCTGAATCCACAGCAGGGGAACAAAGTAATAGCAGAGCTTCTCTCGGTGGAAGAAATAAAAACAGCTCACCATATGAAACACTTCCACATTTCAGCATGCACTCGAGCTGGCACAGACTGTGTAACCCAGCGTGATTTGAGAATGTGCCAAAAAACATTGTGTGCATAGTATAATAGAACATAGGATATTGAAGAAAGAATTATATCGACATTAACATGTTCTGTTTCAAAAAAGCAAATAATCTCAATCTTATTTCAAGGTTTAAATACATTTTGAATACCATTGTGGTCTCAGGCTTTTGGACCCCAGAACTTAACTGGACAAACTGTAGCAAAAAGGTTAAAGTCCCTGTGAACTGGAAGTTGCGATCGTTTTTACTTCCGTATTTTCCGAGTGAAATTGAATTTCTAATGATAAAAATTCAATTGTATATATATATATATATATATATATATATATATAGAAATGGAACTGGCAGCAGACTGACAGTTGAAGGGGAGGAGTTAACGGATGCTCCGCCTAAGCAGTCTAACATACGTCATTTCAGATGGACAGTCATTACAGGAAGGAAGTGCATTTTCAGATTTTAACTAAAGATTGTGAGGGCACACGAATTTTAAAAAGAGAATGACCCACATTGATAAACTATTTACAATAAACGCTGCAATATTTCATGAAAAAATAAGCAGTGTCATTTTTAATTTCACTGGGACTTGAAAGGTCTGGTGCCGTGCCAAAACAAATGGTCAACTACCTCTCAAAGTTACAATGAAGAGTTTACAACATTACAAAGTTTCATTCATCATAAATCACAGGAGAGCTTAAACAAAAGCATCTTCACATACATAAATACACTCCAAGTGTCAGTCGAACATGTATAAATACCACTGCAATTCCACCGAATGTCATTGCCTTTCCTGCATACATGTGCGATTCGCAATTACATTTGCGTTCCGTGCATACGCACCCGCTTCACGCTTCTAATCCGTCCGTCTCTCTGGCCCATGCGTCCGTTTCGGCCCAAAAAGTACATCGGCCCACCGGGAAAATGCCCAGTATGCTCGATGGCCAATCCAGCCTTGCATGACTGTATGAAAGGATTGGTCTTCAGGGCCTAACATAGAGAATGTTCAAAAAAATAATCGATATTTCCTTTGGCAAGGTCCATCTGGTGCAATTATTTGATTTTATAAAAGGTATTTTTAGGTCATTTGACCCATCTCATACTATAACTCATACCTAAGCAACAGTTATGATTAGATGATCAAGAAAAGAGGATGCTTACGGCATGTTTCCAAGTCATCATTTGTCATCTTAAACAGTGCAATAAATACCGTGCAGTGGACTTTATACTGAGGTATTATCGTACAGTGAGATTTTGATACTGTTACATCCCTACCACCGAACAAAGCATCTGATCTTTTTCATCTTTCAAAAACAAAGAACAGGTTTCAAACAGGTTATCGGTTTCTGTATGAGGCCACATGCTCCATAAATCCCCGGACACTGAGCACCATGTCTCATTTCAGGGTTTAGACATGGAGAAGACAGCACATCCTCTACCCGCAAAGCAAACAAAAATCACCATGGCAAAACTTAACCGAATAAGTCAGACGGTTCCTGATACATGCATGAGTGTGTTTAGTTTTATACGCACCCAAGCAGAATATATACAGTATATATATTAAAAAAGGAGCTGGATTAATATAGAACCCACAAAATAAGATTTTTTCTTTTGGTTTCTCAACAGCCCTGAATTCCCATGTCACAATTCCAAATGTGGAAATCCAAGTACCCTCTGGACACTATTTGAGGTTGGGAATCACTGGTGTATCGCATCAGTTTTGAGGTTGTGTGAGTTTTGTGTGTGTGTTTATACTTACTAGGGCAATCGATCTCATCACTTTTGTCCTCGCAGGCCGTCCACCCGTCACACTGCCAGGACAGAGGAATGCACTGCAATTTTCCACTCCGGCAGGCAAACTGGGCCGGACTACATCGCAGGTCTGAAACCCAGGGGTAAACGGTGGATCAGACCACATTAAGAGCAACATTCATCTAGAAAGAATCCACTCCATTATGTGTGATTACAAATGGGCATTATATTATTACGCAACAGGAAAGTCTTTTTAGCCTTGTCTGCAAGAGGTCACATTTAGATGGTGCCTAATTCCAAAGGTTCAAGGACATGCTGGTCAATGCCCCAAACCAAAACAACATCAAACTCCATCTTTATAGTCTTCAGACACATCGCAAGAATTCCAATGCAGGATTGCAGCTTACCTGACAGCAGTCTGGCCAGAGCGAGCTGTGAACCTGCGGGCGAGAGACCGATTTAGTGATCTGAAGAGGCTGAGTTTTGATTTATTGTTATTTTTGCATTTTCATGACAAACATCCCCCAGCCTGCATTTCTCATTAGTGTAATGCAAAAAAACCAAATTCCTTTGTAACCGCAATTACTGCAATTCAGCTAAAATTGATTTTGTGTTCAAATCAGCCATGAATGAAACATGACTATACTATACGTAACAAAGCAATTATATCGTTTAGTATAATGACTATATCTTACATATCTTTTCGTAGTAAATATTGTAATATACCATAGTATTTACTTTAGTTATGCTCAAAAACACTACATCATCTAGGAATTTTACTACAGATAATTATAGTCAATTCGATATAGTATTTTATGTGGGTTAAATTCAGGACAACATTTACAACTACCATGACGTAAACAAACAAATGAACTTTATTTACCTACAAGACAAACTGTCTAGCCATCTCATTTGCTATCGCTCATACATAGAACCTTTTCCGTTAACCGATGTTAGCAAAACCTGATCCTAGAATCCATTAAGAGTTCTCTTGGGATCCGAGGATCTCGCACACATAAAGTGATGACATTTCTAGAGGAACTTCTTGGGAGGTCCAGACACAGACCAATCAATCGCCTCCAAATATCAACCATCACCTGTCCAACGCGGAGTCTAAAGTAATCCCTTCACAAACAACCCAACACTGAGAAAAGCACGTTGCTCTCTTCTGTGGATTAACAGGGCTAGACTTGGGCCACATTAACTGTTGTAGACAGTAAGACCCTTTCAACTTGTGAACACCTGTTCGACTGGTAAAAACCAATCCCGGAGTGTCTACAAGTTTTACTGACCACTTTAAACTTAAAAGTAACCACAGCATTCATATCAGTGTGTGGGTCTCTAGTGCATGAACTACATGGACAATAATTCCAATTCTCTCATTTGAATGGTTGGTTCGTACTTTTTCAGAGTCACTCATGCAAGACTCCTTTAAATGTTCTGTTAGTCATATGATCACAGTGACTACACTGAGACCTTTATGTACCTTTATCAAGATCACATTCTGAGAATAAACTGCTGTGTTCACGACCACCAGGACCTCCATAAAACAAGTGCAACCACATCAATCATCTGGGCACATTGCACTCCACACTGAAATGAAGAAGAACAACATAAAACAGGCCAAACGGTTTATTTGATCCCATGAGTTTCTATAGGGTATCAGTGATAAACCTTTACTCGGACAGTAGCCTACACAACCCCCAGTAAGGTTTCGCTTCGATCTGTGTGCGGCTGACCAGAAACACTCAAGATGCAATCGCAAAACCCCATGCAAACGCCATTTCAACGCGTGAAGCTTACAAAGCGAATGCACAATTAACCCGGAGAACAACTCTTCACATCGCAGTGATTTTTTAAAGGCCCAGACGGCCTAAGAACGCGTCTGCAGGTCGTGCACGTGCACTTCAGGCAAGTGACACAAAATGATACAATTGTATCAACAACCTGCGCACATCAAAAACAAACACCCGCGGGATCGTTCCGCATTCTGACCGAATTTAAGCTTGTGCGCGAGCCTTTAACCTCCCAACCAGCACCATAACGCGTAATTTTAGGAAATGCGTCCATTAAAGCAACATTTTACCTGTCCGTGGCGGATCTGTTAGTGTTAGAATAAAGAGGAAAAGCACAAAACCACCGCTGTCAGTCTTCGGCAACATTTAGCCTCCATTCATAGTAGCTCACACCGGAGAAAATGTGGAGAGAGAGAGAGAAATGCACTTATGCCACCGGCGACGATGTTGAAAAATACATTAACATGCACAGTGTTTGTTTGTTGTCTGCATATTCCGCCGATAGGAAACGAGCATTAATGCTGTGATGTGTGTATTTAAGTTAGCTATGATCGAGATATCGTATCGTATTCCATGGCTCTTTCCTCTGGCTCAGGACGGATGTAAAACAAGATGGCTCCACCAATCCCATCAAAACAATCCTAACCATGTTCTCCAGCCCCCAGCCGAGGGGAGGAGGAGGTGCTTTAATAAACATTTCCTTCATTCCTGTTGTTCAGAGGGATTTACGTGGAATACGTTAACGGTTATTCCTTCATTTAGGGATTCATTTTACGGATGAGTATAGTATATAAATTACATTTGACGTTTTCTACGAGTTTGTGACATGTAGCTATAGAAAATAACATAAAGTGCACAGGCATAAAATGCATGTGGATATCATCATATTTAGCTCCCTTATTTTTAGGCTAAATAGAAACACTTTATAAGTTTCATGAATGTATATAGCCTATTGGATGTCTTTATAAATAGCTTTGGTAAGAAAGCAAACCTACAAAATAACCGTAATGGAACAATATATTTAGCCCCGGTTTCACAGACAAGGCTTGAGACTAGTCCCAGAAAATAACTTGCCCTGACATATCTTAAAATATGCCAGTGCCCTTGTTTTATCTCAGAATGCACATCAGTAATGTTTCTAAGGCATTTAAATAAAAGCAACTGTAATAGCCTAAATTAACTAAGGCATAGTCCTGGCTTAATAAGAGAGCCTTAAAGTTATAGTACTTTCTTAGTACTTTGTGTAGCATCCTAAAAAAATCTCCCGGACGAACTGTGCAGATTATAAGAACAATTGTGGGAAGTTTTAATTTCGTGTTAAATTATACTACATTGATGTAGTATACCTTTTGGCAATGAATAACTTCGAAATTATAACCAAGTAGATTGAGAAATGTAAGCGTTAATGCGCCTTTCGTCCAGAATAAAACGCCACTCCCCGTTTACTTGTGTTTAAATGACAGTCTTTCCCTTTCCAATATGGCGGCGCCGTTGACCTATTTCAACAACAGGCAAGCGCTGAAAAGCGGCTCATGCGTCTTAATGCTTTTATGGTTGTTGTTTGCCCAAAGTCTTTTCATACTGCAGTCCATATTATATAGAACGTACTGGTTTAACCGTCAAGAAATAGGCACTTTATTAAATTCGGTGTGTTGTCAGTTCGTGAGTAGTGTTTAGTGAATAACGTGGGCGGAGTTGTCACTGATTGGCCAGGAACAATGAGTAATCATAATCGTAAAGAGATTACAATTATACTTACGAATGCTTTGTCTAAATTTAACCTAATTATTTATAAGACTAACTTGTGCCGGATAGTAGATCGTAACAGCTTATTTTGTTTTCAACAATAAAACAAAAAAGTAAAAGTAGTATATTTAGGCAACTTTAGAATTGACATGTAAAAACTTGTTTCCTGTCACAGTCACACCAACTAAATGTGACAAAACTCAAGCAGTTTTAAAACCACTGTTAATACATTCAGCATGCAAAGACACCATATGATATATGATAGACAGAGAAACCGTATTTCAGACAGCATTAATTTATTTATCATACTGAATTTACAAAATTAAAAGAAAAAGCAACGACTGAAGAAACAGGTTTGTACATTTTAGTCCTTTTTGTAATTTATTTTTTGTTTGTTTTTTTATATTGTTGAATAGCAATCCACTGTACACAAGGCTTATGATTTTTTATGAATAAAAAAAATACAACCAAGATGCTCTGGTTTTCCAATGACGACACTGTAACGCGAATCCTAGGTTGAACAAATTGGACTTGAACGCAACCCTGCCACCACATCCCATTAGACAGCAGATCTCTTTCAACAAACCCTTAAGAAACTCTAGTGTCAAAAGAGCCGCAAGCTTCTAAATCCATTTGGCCACCCTTATTTACCCACATTTTGTTTAGAATTACATTGAAAAAACACACAATCTCAGTCATTCTGTTCATGCAGTAATGCAGATTTGGGGGTGTGATTTTACAGTTGAATAGCGCCACAACATTGAAGCCTAATAAATTCTTAAACGCTCACCGGATGACTTCATTAAACTTCAGTCAACTGCTCTGCTTGATGAGTTAACAATATAAGAGCAAAGATTCATGGGAAATGGATTAAAACATTCAATGGACACAAAAGGGCTAATGTTTGCATCGCTTTCTGTGCGAGAACTTGACATTTAAGGTAGGGAAAAAGTTACGCTAGATAACTTAAAGCTGAGAAACATAATTCTCGTGGAGCAACATATCAACGAAAGAGTAAACAGTACAACCCTCGCCCCTTTAGCGTAAACCGATGATTCCACGTTAAAATGTACTGTATGCTAAGAATAACACTTGTCAACATCTCAAGCAGCAATAAATCTAGCTACGTCCCGTGTAATTCCTGTTTTAGTACACATCATGTATTTCCCTTGAGCTAGAAGGGTTTCAGCATCGAGACAGTCAAGGGAAAGGACACAAACAATAAACACGGTAGTGTCCGTTACAGTGAATTGTTGTAGTGGTGAACGATGCTTTTTTCTATCATACGTGTTCGCCATGAACGACCCGAAAACAATAACCAGCAAAGTCAAATGAATAAGAATAAAAATACTATTTTGACTTTGACTACAGATATCCACACGTCGTCATGTACATTGACAACTGCGACATACGAAAGTTATTGATCTAATCTTGTTTGGAATTAAATTCTTACAACATAACATTCACCTTCATGTTTTTCATTAGAATAGATATGACAATATCATACAGGGCAGGGTAAATAGTGTAATAAATATTTAAGCGCTGAATGGTAAGCATTGGCTTCAAATGAAACAACAGTTAACAGTATTGATTGATGCCCTGCAAAGCTTTTCGGTATTTGATGGGCGTAAATGGGTGCGGAACGGGCGAGGAATGCCTGACCGAGCCCTGTCCCAGTCCCAGTCGGGTGTCCCAATGTGAAGCTGGGCAGGGGACAATGAAGGCATGCCTAGCTGCGATTGGGAGGCCCGGAAGGTTCCCTCGTCGGGACAGGTGGAGGGGGGAGAGTGAACAGAGAGAGGCCAAGCGAGGAAAGGAGAGGGATGTGAAACGCTGAGATGAGGGAGACTGGTGCCCTTCACCCCCATTCAAAATGTCTTCCGGTGGATGGCGCGGGCGCGATCTTCCTCGTATTCCTTCTTGGAGACCCACATTTTCTTAAAGGTGTCAAGTGAAGCCAGGATAGATCCCCTACACAAGGCATGGTGGGAAACATGTGAACGTTGGAAATTAAAACGGAACTCTTTTTATAGCAGGACATTGTTGTAAATATATATTGCTCTACAAACAAATATCAAAGTGTGTCTAAATGTTTGACTGGTTAAGTATACTTACCCGATCCATGTGGAGTAAAGTCTCTCCTGTGGTGCTGATATCTAAAAACAAGGAGAAACAATGTTAGCAACACAGTTCATGTATGCAACAACATTTCAACATTTTCAAATCTCAGTCATGGGTTCACCTTAATTTTAACATCTTTGGGTGCAAGTTTCTTCACTTCGCTTAACAACCTATCTCCAAATCCTGCAAGAAAGGGTAAACAGAATGTCAGTTGTCACGTGCTGCAGAGTTTAGAGAGGAGAAAGAAAGGACTATTTTTGCTGCACCTTTCAGGAGCGTCGAGCCACCAGACAGCACTATGTTTGAGAAGAGCGTGCGTCGCAGGTCCATGTCTGACTTCTGAATAGCGAAAGCCAGCACCTCGTGAATGCCTTCACTCTCGTCTCCGATCAGATCGGGCCTGAAGAGAAGCTCTGGAGCTCTGAACCGCGCTGGGCCAATCTAAGCAAGATTAACAGCTGTGAGTACAACCAACTGGTAGAACAACAGATGAATTAAAACTTAAAAACCAAATCAATAAAATTGCATGCTGGTAAATTTATTGTCACTTACATCTAAAGTGCTTCCATCTGGGAGTGTGTATTGTGCTTTCTCAGTTTCTAGAGTTTCATCTTTCTGGGGGTTGAGGGAAAGGTAGCAGGCTCTCTGGAAAATAAAACATGCGGTTCAAATTCACTAGATCCTTTATACGGACACTACTTTGCAATGTGCAACATCTAACTCTTAAACGATGTTTTCAAAGCTTCATATTCTGCAGCTGAAGGATTTGAAGGAAGATTTGTTGTTATGCCTTGATTTCTGGAACTTCTTACCTCCTTGATGGTGCGCACAACCTCGAACTCCGCTGAGGTGTGGAAATCGTAGCCTTCCTTGCGCAGGAGCAGGCGGAGGTATCGAGAGACGTCACGCCCGGCGATGTCCACACGCATGATGGAATGGGGGATAGCGAATCCTTCATAGATGGGGACGGCGTGTGTCACCCCATCACCAGCGTCTAGGACCACACCCGTGGTTCGGCCTGTGGCATATCTGTCAGGCAAGAAGCCCATTTCTGTGTAAGGGAGATGCTTCTGACCACGAAAACACCACATGATGTTTGGTTGTAAAGAAATCTTAGGAAACTCACAAACTGAGCACTGCCTGCATGGAGATAAACAGCGCTGGAACGTTGAAAGTCTCGAAGAAAACTTCTGCCGCCCTTTCTCGGTTTTTACTGGGGTTCAGCGGTGCCTCGGTCAGTAGTACAGGATGCTAAGATAAAAGCAAGAGAAACAAATTTACTTCTCTGAAAAATAAAGCGTATAGTGTCAAAGTAATGTGTAAAAAGGACCAGGCCACACCTCCTCTGAGAAGGTCTGCAGCTGTTCCTTCGAGTAGACATACTGCCAGATGCGCTCCATATCGTTCCAGTCTTTCACAATTCCGTGTTCCATAGGATAGCGTACAGACAGAAGCCCCCTGTGCTCCTGAAGACACAACAGATATAAAAAGTAAGATACACAGAGACCAATACATTTAGCTTTACATTACTAGAACATATTTTAAAGGTTGAAATACTAAAGGAAGACGATGCTTTAAACAGATTTATACCTCCGCTTTAGGTCCGATAAACATATCACCCTCAAGCGCACCAGCCATCACCCGAACATGTTTGGGTCGTCCCACACTAGGCATAATACAACACCGTTAATACACCAAGATAAATAACATATATTTATTATAATTACAGTTTACAATAAAAGGTTAGACTTATGCAAGAACAGCAATAAAATGAGTACATACTAATTCGGGAAGCAGTATTTGGGAATCTGATCTCCAGCAAAGCCAGCTTTGATAACACCAGAACCCTGATACATATATCAGATACATATAGACAAGGACAGAGATTAGAATATGGCTTACTATTATAAAGGGGTTGGGGGGTTGGGGGGGGTGTCAAAATGAACCTTAACTATAAAAGTAAATGTACTGAATGTGTTTAAAAATGAATCATGAATGCTTGAGCCTAAGTCATGAGATAGAGCTTGAGGGGAAAACAAGAAACTCAACCATCTACAAAACACACACACACACGAGAAAATGTCCTAATGATCTCTCAGATATTATTTCATCTGCATTGATCTGCTACAAGTTGACATCATTAAAAAAAAATTAAGTAACTTGTCAGAGTAATGTCACACTTGTAAACATGCTTGGGGTTTGAGGACTTTCAAAATAAAACCAAATTCTTAAGAACTTTTGACCCTTCGCAGCCCGTTACATCTTATTTTCTATTTACCTTAAATATCTCATCTAGATAAAATAACACGCACAGTAAAATGTAACTCTTTTTTGCAAGGCGGGGTCATAGCCGGTCATTTTAGCAACAACAACTTTAGCTAAAATCCGGGCTTGTATTTGACAGATAACCTCTGACAGCCACGCAACTTGCAGTGTATTATTAATATAAACAAAGAAATGTCATTTATTTAAGTAATAAATTCAAACAACAAACTGTCAGAACAGATAACATTATACAATGATGCATCATTCTGACCCGCTAATGCCTGAATATAAATCAATGCAGACAAAACACCCCATTGTTATTCTTTCCACAAATAAGTTCATTTGAATGTTTAGACGTGCATCAGACTGTGCACACATTAAAAATATATAATTTCATAAATAACATCACAGACACATATTAGCGTTGATCGGCGAACCCAGGCTTGACACAATGGTATTAGCTTTAGCCTGTTAGCACAGACTGGGTGTGGAAGGCTGACATCATACTCACATTATCAATTACAACCGGCTGGTTGGCTATAATATCATACGACTCCATGATCAGCCTGCGCTTGGGTGCGTTTGTCGGTCAACTCAAATCGCAAGAAACACGCTTTATGATTTTCTGCTCATGTAAATAAAAAATAACCGTCTCTGCTCAGGCACTAGGCAGTAAAAACCTCAGGCTGAGCGGTGATGCGTCAACCGAACCTAACGGCGCAGGGAGCCAGTCAAACGCACGTAACTGCAGGGTGAGTGACGGGAGATGTAACCAATAGTCAGGTAGAAATATAGGCCGTGGGCGGGGTATGACAACCTAGAGGTTTCATTAAAAACGTTGGAAATGACACAACTAGCACAAAAATGAGTCGTTTTTTGTTTTGCTTTCACGCTTTTATTACCATGTTATTGCTATGTATGTCGGTTTTTCTCAATTGTAATTTAAATCGTTAAATAATTTAGCCCATTAGTGGCAAATAAATGGAGGTTAACATGACTCAATTAAAATAAATACAAACACATACTGGTGTCTAATAAATATGTATAATAAAATAAAGCTTTTTGAACAATAAACAAGCTTTTGCCATTACTACAATTCTGTCACGTTTGAGGACTTTTATTTCAGAGACGGAAGTATCTAATCAGGAATCCGTTCCTCATGAGGTTGTTGTTCTGTCCTCCGAGAAACTGAAAGTGTCAAATCAGCCAGAGATCAACAATCCAACGCCGATTCGAAGACGATTAAGTTTGCTATTCTGAAAAACTCCGGATCGCAGGTTTGTGTCGACACTTCGTGTCCAGTTTAATGACCATCGTTGTTTTATTTACAAGTTTTAGTGTGTTTATACTCTTGAAATTATTTGTGGCTTTTAAACTGGGCGTATTTCCATATTACAACTGCTCTGAGTTTAAAAAAACACACACACACCTTGTTTTTAAACTAAATTTAGTAAGCACAAAACATGGACTGACCACAGCTGGTAGACACACATTCATCTGACGTCACACAGGCAGTTTAAGCTGATCTGGATCGGCTATATAAATCTGCGTTAATGATTAGAATTAACAGTATAATATAATAATACAAATAACAGCAGTCATAGGTGCTACATAGTATCTCCTTGAACAGGTCTTGTACATTGAGCCAGTCCTGGCTCACTCATGGTTGATCTGGAGACCCCATATACAACCTGACACATGATGGCCTGTGAAGATGAACCTCCAGAGAAGTGAGTTCCTGTTTTTATTTAATCACTTTGCTTAATGGGGATCATAATTATACAGTCAATTCTATCCTCTCCAATGGCAGGCACTGCTGGGTGTGTTTTGCCACGGAGAAAGAAGATCGGGCTGCAGAATGGGTCAGCCCGTGCCGCTGTAAGGGCTGTACAAAGTGGATCCATCAGGCTTGCTTACAGCGATGGCTCGACGAAAAACAGAAAGGCAACAGCGGTGGAACTGTGAGCTGCCCACAATGTGGAACAGAATACAGTATAGTTTTCCCCAAAATGGGTGAGTAGTTGCACTTTACCTTCTGGAAAGACACTTTTCTTGACTGAATCTGTCATACATTCTGGCTAAAACATTCTTGGCTTGTTTTACTGTTTTTACTCGCTACATAGGCTTGCTCAGAATGTTACGTTGAATCTGAACACCTGGCATTCTTGAAGTTCTACGAGGTCTCTGTCTCTTACATGAAACATTTTGGCCAAATTGATCATTCAAAAACTTCACTCCTCTTTTGTATTTTAAAATAAAGCCAGTATGACATTGAAATCAATTTCAGAGATTTTCTCAGACAAGCAGCACGACAGTGTGAAAACAGTGCACAGATTCTGTGTGGGCCCGTTAAAGAGTAAATATGACATTTCATCCAGTATGTCATGTTGCTGTGTGTGAATGCCAAGTCGTAACGCCGAAAGTGAACTAATAACAATGTTATTGGCTTGGGAAAAAGGAGTCGACTCTGAATCACGCGAAGTTCGCGAACGAGTCGTCTTCCGTTTCGTTCTAATTTCAGTTCCGGGCCAGATTTGCGTCACTCCGTGTAATGCCTGCCTATGTTCCATTTGCGACACAGCACGCGGTAGACCAATCACAGCAGACTAGACCATCTGTCCAATCAGATCAGAGTAGGCTGACAGAAAGGAGGGGATTAGACAGATTTGAGAGTCAGTCAGGAAGTAAGGTAATAATAAGTTAACGGCCTATTATTAGAAAATGAAAGTGTTTTTACTCTTTAATGACTCATATTCCTTATACCGGTTAGCTGTGATGCAAGTGTTAAATGTAATGTTTTGTCTTCGCTCCAGGGCCCTTGGTGTACTTCCTCCAGCAGGTTGATAGAGCTCTATCCAGGGCCAGCCCATTCGCTGCGGCTGGAGTCGTTGTGGGCACTGTCTATTGGTCAGCCGTCACCTACGGTGCCGTCACAGTTATGCAGGTGTGTTAATGTCGTCACATCTGAAAAAGCATTTCAATCATTCTTATAGCAGTGCTTATAGTTTATTTTCTCTGTTTTAAGGTGGTGGGCCATAAGAAGGGTCTAGACGTGATGGAGCGTGCAGACCCTCTTTTCCTGCTCATGGGTTTGCCCACCATTCCCGTCATGCTGGTACTGGGAAAAATGATACGTTGGGAGGATTACGTGGTGCGGCTTTGGCAGCGTCACTCTTCCAAACTTCAGATCTTTAATGGGCTCGTTCCTGGTATGTAAAAAAAAAAGGTCACAATTGTGTCAGATTGTGTAGTTGCAAGACAATGATGGCAAATCTTCCTTGTATGTCGACTTCTAATTTGAACATGTGGCAGTGCCAATGAGATTTGAGACCGTGTTGCTTATCTTTGAGAACTTCAATAATCATACAGAAAACTTGTTAATAATAAACATATGTAAAAGTGATAGTTCACCCCAAAATAAAAATGATTCTTTTTATTTAGAAGAATGTTGTTAACTGGCCCCCATTCACTTGCATTGGTTTTGTGTCCATACTATAGAAGTGAATGGGGTCCAGTGCTGTTCGGTTACCGACTTTCTTCAAAATATCTTCTTTCGTGTTCTGCGGAAGAAAGAAAGAAAGTCATAAAGGTTTGAAATGACGTGAGGGTGAGTAAACGATGACAGAATTTTCATTTTCGGGTGAACTATCGCTTTTAAGCACCTTTCTATACAAATACAACGCCACTCAAAGTGTTCACAGAAAAGTTATTGTTTTATGTATGTATTTGTTTGCAAAGGGATGGGGCGTTCTCTGCCCCGTGTCCCAGTGGAGGGCAGTTACGGAGGAGACCATCTCTCGGTGTCTCGTACCCTGTGCGGCGCTCTGGTCTTCCCTTCTGTCGCCAACCTGGTTGGTCGTCTCCTGTTCCGCAGGGTCACGTCTAACCTTCAGCGTACCATCCTGGTGAGTCAGGGACTTGTACCAAAAAACACCTAAAATAACATTGTCATGTTAAAAGCATGATGCCTAACAGAGTTGTTTTGGTCTAGGGGGGCATTGCCTTCGTGATGATCAAGGGAGTGTTGAAAGTGTATTTCAAACAGCAGCAGTACCTCATACAGGCCAACAGACACATCCTGAATTACCCCGCACTGGAGGGAAGAGCAGACGGCAATATTGAAGATAGCAACGATGACAGCAGCAACGAATAAAGACAATGCACTTTGGGCAAGCAACAACTGCACTATAGTATAAGATTGTTCAGAATAAAATGATTCATATTTACCAGTGTTTTAAAGACATTGTTATTGTGTTTCACATGACCCTTATGCAGTGTTCAGACACGCTCACTTTGCAACATATTCTTTGTTAAACACAAGAATGTCTCATCTGTGAGAGGCTGGCTATTTACATTTTAAAGTGCCTGTAATAGCAACAAGCACCACCAGATGGTGCCAAATGAAAGGGTAGTAATATTGCACTGTGCACTTATGTGGCCTGTGAAGAAATACATTTTAATTTAGACCGCAGACATACCGGCATGGTCACCCAAACATTATGCAGTTTTATTAATTGGCTTAAAGTTGATTGATTTCTAAATTATTCTAAAAGTATAAGTGACATATAAATAATAAGCTTAGAATTTAACCTTAAATATTCTTATGTTGGTGGTTAGAAGTGCAATTTGGTATATGGGAGAATCTCACAAAATCTGTTTGTTATTGTCATTCTGTATGAACAATTTGAATGATAATTTAAATATAATTTTCCTCTCATTACTGTAATGAATTTCATTTGAGGAAATGTGCTGAATTGTCACGAAAACAATGTGCCAATACAAAAAAAGAGCATATTTGGGGTGTATAATATGACTTGTGTTGTTTTTGAGGTGTGATTTATAAAATGGGCATCAATTGGTATTGTGAGGACAGGTTAGCAGAATAATTATGTTTATCTCAAATGGTAACCGGTAATTATCATGGGGTGCTAAAATGTTCCACCTCCCCATCGCTGTTTTAATGGCCCTTTATTTCCCACTGTCAGATCACCCCCTGTGCTCCTCTGAAGGAAAACACATAGCCAAGAAAACACCCATAAATAAACTGGCTTGCTTCTGATCTTTGATTTCTTTATTTCGAGAAAGGAAGAAACGTATAAATTATTCAGAAGGTTGCAGATGGTAAAGGACAGACTGAGTAAAGACAGCAGCTTAGCCAAGACGACTTCATCTGTGTTTAAAAATAAACCTCCAGTGGAACACTGCTTAACTTAATTCGCACAGCGTCTAAAATAGTCCTTGGGGATTGCTTTTGGCCTGTTTTTGGCAAATAGAACTACGGAAGACAGGCTTTGTTGAACGTATGGAACATAATAATGTTCATGAACTTCCCACAATGCATCTGTTGCTTTTGAAACTGGCAATGTGCATAAGATGTAATGCAGAAATGATGACTCGTGTCTCAATTAAGTTCTAAAAGCTATACAAAAATCTATAAATTGTAAAATCTATAAATAATGCATCCTTTTTTTCTAAGGCATGGCCAAATATGAATGCAAGGATTTGAGTGTTTCAATCATGGATGCATTTACATAAAATTATATGTAAGATTAAGGTCACATTCTAGAGGCAGTTCACAAACTCATTTCTTTGTCGTATTTTTTCAGTGCTTGTACTTGATGCTACAGATGAAATGTGCTTTGAACCAGCATCATATTGCAAAGAAATAAGCAGAGAAACATAAAAACTGAGCTGCCGTTTGTAAGGGTGTCAAAATTGTGCTGAAATAACCATGTCAAATAGATAAAAGGCCATTTCTTTGAATTATATAATGAGGTTATATCTTCAGATTTACGTCACAAAGAGTAAAAAAATGCTGATATTATTTTGGAACCCCGCTGTGTTTTCAAGCACTTTAAAATGGTAGCAGGATGTACTGTGCGTAGAAATATCAAAGTTAACAGAACAAGAGAAAAGGTGCATTATCTAACAAAGACTCACTATGACTAATAATAATGTGAGTGGGCCTTTACTTTTCCGTTGACGTGGTACCTTTTGAACCCTGTAACTGTTAAACACATGCTTGTGTTGTCATTTTAAAAAGTGTAAAAAACATGCTTTCAGCAAAATTCTGTGGTTAAACTTGATTACCTGTAACTCGGTTACATATCATATATTTACGTACTGCATTAAAGAAATTAAAGTTATATTTACAGCACACCTGCTGGGCCTCTTTAGATGTACCTTTCTTCAAATAAGTGAATATATAAAACGTTTTATTAAAGCATTGCAGATCATCCATACGAGGAGCCAAGAAACCAGAAGGATGAGAATTATAAATAAGGAGGATACAAGTCATCCCTCTGCCTCTGGACAAACCATGATTATCCGTCTTCTATAATCTCAAAGCACTCTCTTTTGCTGGTAGGTCTCCTGAGGTTTGTGTAAATGTACCAAACCAGAAATATCTCGTCTTCAAACGCTTTCGCTTTCTGATATTGTTAGTGATGCGTTTAAAATCAATAGGAATTTAAGAGAAGTGCATCTTATCAAGAATGAAAAAGCAAGGCTGAAATCAGGAGTGGGGAAAGCAAAGCTTCTCTCTACGTGCCACACTTCTCTAATGAGAAACTGGTGCCGCAATGAGAGGTGAGAAAACAGCCAGACGGGTCAAGAGACCTGAGATTAGTAACCCTCTAAGAAGGGGTTCTTGACCCGGGCACCATTCACGCTAGAACGGCTGGGACTTCGTCACCCGAGATGAGACATATGGCACATTGAAGTGTGTCATGGTTCGGCATAATTGATACGGCTGTCTCTGAGCATGTGATAAAATACCAATTACCATTCTAAAACTGGGATTTTTTATGCCTTAAAATAAATGTCAATTATGTTCAAGAAGGAAATCTTGAATTGAAATCTAAAAATACATCTACAAGTAAAATTTTGTAGCTCAATTGGTGGAGCTTTGCATTGAGTTCAATTCTTAAGGAACACACATACGGGTGAAAAATGTATACCTCCGGTTTGGATAAAACTGTCTGCCAAATGCCTAAACGTGAAAATGTAATGTAATGTCATCCCAGCCCACAGCTGCATAAATGAACTCAATAAACAGGCACTTAGAGCTTCATGCATTGGGAACAGAGACACACACCTGTTGTATATGCAAATGAGTTCATCCTCAATAATTATTGGGAAAACATTCAGTTTAATTACCAGTAATGCTACTGAACAACAGAGCAAAGAGAAAAGCCACATGTCACAGAAAATTACACGGATAGCATGTCTCCGAATTTATTTGTGCTTCCAAAACTACCAATCATAAGGCAACAGTAACGAAACATCAAAGGTTTTTGTTAGAAACTGAACTCTGCACCATCATGAAGACGTAAAAATATATTAAAACCAAGTATCAGCACGTTTCAATGGCAATAGAAGGTGGCTGTGCTGTTAAGCTAACACCAATGCTTGAACGTTACAGAGGCACAAAGTTCAAATTCCCACCAAAGCAATGAGATAAACAGCAATAGTTTCGAAAAAACCCCACCAGCGTCAACAACAGCACAACAACCAAAAATACAGAACAGTTTGGTGAAGATTCCGAACACATGAAGATGACTTTCATCGTTGCGTCTCGATGCTTTTGGCTGAAACATCTGGCGTACCTATGAAAAACGTGTCACTTAACATAATGAATGCGAAGACAAATCAGTCTGTATGTACTAGAACACAACAGCTTGAAAGAGTTAGCGTCAGTATAACAACCACATTCTTAATGAGATTCGTCGAACGTCCAGACTGGAATAACACCTGACCTTCCAACGTGCTTCTCGAGATGTCGTTAACGTAACGCCCCGCTGCATTCTCATAGGATCATGTCGACGTGAACCCCGGAACACAGCAACAGTGGGTGGAGGTTGTTTTTAGATCTCTTGGGTAAGAACTGATGCAGAAACCCACGTAGCAATTCAGCATCTCCATGGAAACAGTGCCAGCTCATCCTCAACCCCTCCCCTCCCACCTCTCTTCCATTTCTTCTCTCCTGCCCTCTCTTTAGCAGTGAGCACACTGTTCCGCTCTGACCAGAGACCCCCGCTGCGCGGAGGAGACCTTGGTAACATCTGTGGTCACCGTTGAAAGGGGAAAGCTCTCGTAGGTCTCCGCTACGCCCCAGCCGCAGTGGCAGCGCTGCAGCCTGGCTTTGAGCTCCTTCTGAAAGTTGGTGTTGAGAAAGCCGTACACCACCGGGTTGACGCAGGTGGAGGCCATGGCCGTCAGGTGGCAGGCGGAGAAGATGACGTCGTGCTGGCACGAGGGCAGGACTTGGTGGTACCAGTCGAAGATGGTGTTGAAGACGTTGAGCGGCAGCCAGCACAGAGCGAAAGCGACCACGATCACCACTAGCATGGCGTTGACGCGCTGGGCGCCCCGCGCTTTCCTGTGGCGCGCCTCGGTGGCCTGCTCCACCATGTCTCTCCGTCTGCGCAGACGCAGGAAGATGCGCAGGTAGCAGAGCAGAATGAGCAGCAAGGGCAGGCAGTACTGGAACAGGAGAAGTGAGGTGGTGTAGGCCAGTCGGTTGCGCTCGGACGGCCACAGCTCCATGCAGATCACGTGGTCGCTGAACGGGTTAAAGGGCAAGCTGAGGTTTTGGAAAGGTGCGTTGGTGAGGATGTTGAAAGAGAGGAACGGTAGAGAAATGAAGCAGGCCACCATCCAAGTGACCGCCACGGCCAGATACGAATGCCCGGCGGCGGGCGTCCAACCAGTGGGGTGGATGATGAGCTGATGCCGTTCCAACGCAATGAGCACCAGGGAGAAGACAGAAACCGTGATGGACATGCACTGCACGAACGGGGTGATCTTACACAGCGTCTCGCCCAGGATCCAGCGGTCCATCAGGGTGTAGATGACCGTCACGGGGAGGCACACCACGCACATGAGAATGTCCGAACAGGAGAGATTGGCGATGAGGATATTGGTGACGTTCCTCATTTCCTTCTGTCGGGAGATGATGAAAACCAAACAAGCGTTGCCCACCAAGCCCACCGCTATAACTGTGCTGTAGGCCACGATCAGAAGGGTCGTGCCGCTCACTGAAGGAGGGCAGGCGTTGGACTCCGCCCATGTCATGTGGCCCGGCCCAGCGGTGTTGTTGCTGATGTTGTCCGGCGTTGGGGATGGAGGGGCATCCATAATTTCACAAACAACGTTCCTCGAAAGGCCACTCTGTCGTATTCTTCAAACAGCAGAATTTGTCAAATCAGCTCACTGTTTGGGGTTCGCCATTTGGTCGCAGGTGGAGATTTGATTATTTGTTCCACCTGGGAAAACAGAAGAGAGGGCGAGAGTGTTCAAAGAAGCATTATGTTGAGAGGGATTTAATGGGGTACAGGATTTAGTCAATCTGGCCGAGGTTCAGCTTTTTTGATCCAACGGCTGTTTATAGGCTTGAAATGTGAGCTCAAATGAGAAAGCATGGTGAATGACTGTAAATCACAGTATTTAATCTCAATTCTCTTCTAAACCAACCCATTAGTTCATGTATACATCTATCCAAATCTGCTCTGATAACCACACGAACCCAACAAACACTCTCAGCACAAAGTCCCCGAGGAGGTTGACGGGTCGCTGTCTCTGTTAAGCTGACAGATGGAGGCATCTCAGCTGAATTCTCAAGATCTCCTTTCTTTGGCCTCACATGGCTTTCGAATCAACAAAATAAAATGATTTATATCACCATACATCAATGTTAATTGTGAATGTAAGAGAGGAATTCTACACACTATTCGTGAATAAAAGAAATAAAATATCAAATAAAAAAGTATTAAACATTATTTATAATCAAATATAATAGCCTATTTATATCAGAATAACTCAAATGTGCAGATCGCAATTATTTTAATATTTCAAAAAGTTATGTAGCCTATAATCAAAGCTCTCTGACGTGTGGAAAATAATCCAAATATATTTTAATATAGTTCGCACTGATTTAACAAACTCAATTATAGGGCTGCATAACGATTAATCGCGACTAATCGTTTGCAGAATAAAAGTTTTTGTTTACATAATATATGTTGGTGTACTGTGTGTGATAATTATGTATTTATAAATAAACACACATGGATGCATGATTTTAAGAAAAAATATATTTAATATTTATATATAATATAAATTATATATATAAATATAAAACATATCAAAAGTTACATATTTCTTAATTATATACAGTACATGCATGTACGTGTATTTATTAGGGTTGTAACGATTCACGATTCACTCACGATGCGATGCGAGTCATGATTCTGATCTCACGACGCGATTTATTCACGATTTATTTTTACAAAATGAGTTGAAACAAATTAGAAATGAACAACTTTCCTTGCATTATTTCTTAAATGCTTCACGTTTCTTTGTATAATAAAATAATGTTTTATTTGAAATAACAAAACTAAACTGCAATTTTATAACAAATTAATAATAGAAAAGGTCTCTTTAATATAACCTGCTGTTCAAAAAATGTATTGCGATTTAGCAATACAGCGATCCGGCTCACGGTGAATCGTTACATCCCTAGTATTTATATATACATAATTATCGTACGCAGTACACCAACTTATGTAAACAAAAACTTTTATTCTGCAAACGATTAGTCGCGATTAATCGTTATGCAGCCCTACGTATTGTATAGTCTTCAATTTTGCACCACTTGAAAAAGGCGTTGGGTCAAAAAGAGCCCAACCCAGAAAAAAATATCGCAGAAATTGGTTTATGGTTGTAAACAACCCAGCATAGGTTAATTTACAACCCAGTGGTTGGGTTTGTCCCTTTTGACCCAAAGCTGGGTTGAACAAACCTATAGTGCAAATAAAGTGCAGATATCACATTTATATACAGTATCTTTTTTGTTTAATATTTCAAAACAGTATATACAGTAGTTCCACAGTCTGTCACTCCACAATGAATGAGCTTTTTTCATCTCACCCATATATCATCGTTTCATTCACTTGTCTCTTTAAATGCCTACAAACTGCATTCAATTTCACTCCTGCAGTCACTCGGCTAATAAATTCCTCACGACAGGCTACACAGAGTCTGTGAGTTGAGTAAGTGTCGTAATTAAGCCACTGTTAATATCCTCTCTCTCCTGTCTGAGGTTTCACACCAGCTTATTACGTCATTCATCTCTCATGGAGTGCATGGGAAACTCACTTAAGGAATGCCAGGCTGAGATTATACATTCAAAAGCTTCAATCCTTCACAACGCTAAAGAGAATAATTTATCACACCACATCACCTTTCAAAGTGGCGCGCTACGATTTGCATTTCCCCGAGGAAACACGAGAGCAGTAAAAGAGTAGCTTCAAAGATTTGTGGTAAAGCGATGGGCGCTGTGTGCTCGTATGCGAGGCATGTGGAGCTGTCAGTGTCCATGCACCCAGGTTTGAGTCTGACCTGGATTGTGTCCTGATCCCTCTCACTTCTTTCCAGTATTTCTAGACCGATTACACAATAAAGTATTTTACGAGATGGCTCATTTTTCCAGTCGGAATCATATGAAAATGTAGGATTATTAAGAAAAAAGCATAAATGAATCTCCTCTCCTAAACCTAGAACGCAGGCTGTACTGAAACGTGCAAATGAGATGTGAATTTGTACGACTTCATATGACCTCATAAATTGAATCAAAAATAACAAATCATTTTAACATTTATTAAAAACGCAAGCCATAGAGCGATTCTCAATATACTTGTCCCATATTCACTTGAGAAAGAAAAGTAAAGGTACTTTACCACCGAACACCAAGACCATTACCAGACAACTTTATCAAAGCTAACTGCATACATTACATCCAAAAGCATCAGACATGAGGTTTCTGCGTGTGAAGAGTGACTCAGGAAAGAAGGGAGCGTGTGAAATTATATAAGGCAGAACTAAATTAATCATCTCATTTTCATGTTCCACGGCCAAGCCTGAGCGACGTGCTGTTATAACCGACCACAGCGAGCTGTTGCAAATCAAACGTTCATTGTCATTATAATGCAAAATCAATAATGAAACAAAAAAGGACACAAATGACAGAAAACTGGCTTTTCGGGAGACCAAAAGAACTTGAAAGCTTGTGTAAAACTCTCCTCACGAAAGCCCAAAACACCACAGAACATTAATCACTGTTTGTGAAGTGCTGACAACCTCCGGCCGGTCAGATCCAGTAAATTGGGTCATAACAAAGTACACTGCACAAAGCATTTTCCCAATAACCTTGAAGAGTTCGACTTTTATGACAGAAGGTCTGTTAGTTTGGATATTTCTCACCGTTACGGCGAGTTCCTTCTCCGCTTAGTCGTCTGAGCCCGACTCGAGCTCTCACACATGAACAATGAGATGAGACGTCTCCTAAACACAATGAGATTCAATTGAGAGCGCAAGTCTTACTTATTTCTCATAATCTCATTAACGTGTCCATTCGAGTTTCAAAAGGGATCTCAACAATGTCACAAACTGAGCTCAGATTTGACTCGTCTGCAATCAAAAGTCAATATGATTAAAGAGCTCAATATAAACTCAAAATGATTTGTATTCATTTGACACCTCTTCGTGTATTTGAACAATTCTCTCATTTGTTTCTATTTTTACTTTTCCTACGCAATTTTAGGAGAAACATCTGAGACTTCAATGAAATACAACTGAGAACAATCTCCTGAGCTATGAAAGAGCAAACGCTGATCAATAAAATGTTCCTTTGGGCGTAAACACTTTGGCCAGACGATTAGCATTACTGAGAGAAATCTCTTACTTTACTACCGGCTAGACTTCAATGGAATACTAATGGAAAACAGTGATTTTTATTGGTACTTTATTATGCTCTCAGGCATTAGCATGCAATTTGACTCGTATTAGCCAGCGTGAGTCCCTGGGGTAATTGACAGCGTTCTACTAACCTTGAGCTTTGCCATGGCTTATCATAACCTCTGATGAAATGGACTCTTGATGCTAATAAACAAATATGAATCTGAGCGATCATCATTTCCTCAGACTTACAATGATTTCCGTATGCAGAAGTATTATCACAAGGAAAATAAATGCTTAAACCGTTGTTTGGAAAACACATTTGACTGATGTGATAGATTGTTGGGATTGTCGAGGCATTATATCTCTAAATATATTTTTTGTCTTTAAAATTGTTATGGTTAATAATAAAGGATGGGACCAAGCTGCACGAACAACAGAACATCAGAGACTCGAGGGGACGTTTGTAACACCCTAGCAACTGCCCAGATTCCCTAGCAACCGCATAGCAAACGGATGCCATCAACCAAGAAGAGCATTGTGACAGGGAGTAAACGAGATATTTCAACCAGAAATAAAGATTCTGTCATGATTTATTCACCCTCGGGTCGTTCAAAACATGCACATGACTCTTTCTTCCGTGCAACACAAAAGAAGATATTTTGAGAAAGTGGTTGTGTCCATACGTCAACAGGGGCCAATGTCGTTCGGTTGCCAACATTGTTGAAAATGTCTTCTTTTGCAAAAGAAAGAAAGTCATTCAGGTTTGAAATAAGGGCGAATGAATAATGATTTGATCATTTGAGTGAACTATCCCTTCATGCACGAGCCAGAAAATGGAAATGTAATGCTTACTGTCCTTTAAAAAACTGCATGTTGTAATCCAGTAATGCACTGTCTGAAAACCCAACAAAATAATAGAAGATGTTGTTTACACAGAGGCAATAACATATCTCAAGAAGCTTTTGTGTAGTGTCAGATGGCTCAATTGTGTCTCTATTCAACAAGTTCTCTCTTGACCTTTGGTAACAGAACAATAACATGAAAAAACTGAATTATGGATGCAGGTTCACCAGCGCTCTGATTTGTAGAGATGAACCCGCAGCTGAGTTTCCATATATATGAGTCCCCATATAGGACGGTGGACGGCAGTTCACTACAGGATGGAAGTAATAGCCCTGCTACAACATCTTAAAGTGGCCTCGGGCAGCGAGAGGACATAAACAGGGCAGAAACGAAAGTTTACAGCTGTGTGAAAGACATTTCTTAAAGGGATAGTTCACCCCAAAATAAATTAATCATCATCAGTTACTACTGCCAAAAACCTTTTTGTTTTTTTCTGTAGCCCACAGATGTGATCCTTCATTCTATAATAGCGGCATTAACATTTTCTTAGATCTGTCCTCCTAAAAAAGAATTTAAAGGTTAGGATAACAAATGGGTGGGAATAAAAATAGATGTTTTTTTCGGTTGGCTTGAACTATTTGGACTGTGTGTGTTTTGCGACAGCAAGCGTCATTTTCCTGCGTGTTTTCAAAATGTCAGAATTTGAGCCACGGGGCTCCGGTTGAAACTCGGGTCACCTCCCGTCTCAAACTTTAGCCCGTCCTCTGTCTGAAGGCCTCAGGGTGTCCTTTAAAGAATCGCACGATGTCTCCTTGCTTTTTGAAAGATGGGCGTTCGCAATCTACGCACCAGTAGACAGCACAAGCATGCGAGTTGCGTCATACAAAAGAGTTCTCTTCCAGACATCTCATTTGATAAAGGCTGACAAAGTTTGACAATCTATCAAATTGAATTACATCCGTCTGCTGATGTTAAGATGTATTCATCAGCACCTTTTCATGTTTGTACTGCTTCCACGCAGGTTTCACATCAGACAGACATACTGTATGCACGGACTCTATGCCAAATCGCTCAACGCAACACATCTAAACATCTTTTTACCTTGAACTTCCAAGTCCTCTGCAGAAGAATATAAAAGAAATATGAATGTTTAAAGATGTACAAACTACAAAACAATTTAAATAGCAGCGGTTTCCCCCAGGAAGACTTAGATTTTACATTGTGCATCAAATGGAATCTGGCGAAGTGACAAAATTGTTTATTGCACACGCACAGCATTCAATCTGAATCACAATTGCTTCCTTTTTAACCCCCTACACTCTTAAAAAGAAAGGTGTCAAAGGTTCTTGAAAGAACCCTCTCTTTCTTACTTTCTTATAATCTGAATATTAGTATATTCAGATATTAAAGGTTCTTTTGAAGCAACTAGTTGGTTCGTCAAATTTAAGATTTCATTTACTGGAATGAATATTACCAACCCTTCCCTTTTGAATTTCTTCATCATTGTCCTGATATAAGTAAATTATACATTTTATCAACACATAATTATTAAAAATGAAATAAAAACAATATTAATAAGCATGCAGTTGTCACTGTTTTTACTTTTTTTTTTATCTAGGGCTGAATCAAACAAGACAAGGTTCTTTCGACACTACACATTATCTACAAAACATCAAAATGATGTGCGAAGAACAATCCCGTTGGTTAAATAAACCTGTATGGGAGATAGCGAAACCAGCGTGCAGATAAAAACTAATCTAAAGTGACATATTGCCAAATTACATCTGATCCTCCCAGAGTCTGCCTGAACGATATTTTCCCAAAGGTGAAAGGTTAGTCTTGGAGGTAATTACAGACACCAACACTCCACTCACGGCTCACTTTCTTTTACACCTGTCAATCAAACCAGCCAAGAGGGATACAGCATAACAAAGACTCAGGCAAGGACAGAACGCTCTATATAAAGTCCAATAACATCCCTCATCCTCGCACAGTTAATAATCCTGCGTCTCTCAGGTTGCAATCCATCAAAACACATCTAGTCCTGACAAGAAGAACAGATTATCATCTGAGATTACGCCATTGTTCAGATTGAGCAAAAAACACACACATGCACGTCTGCTTTTAAATCCTGTTTAAGGAAAACCTTTTCGATAGCCATTTAAACTATCACTGCCTGCTCAAGTTCACTCTTAAAGGTGCTTAAAAGCGTCTTCACAGTGATGCCATAGAAGAACCATTTTGGTTCCACAAAGAACCATCTCTTTCTTACCTTTTTTAACCACAAAGTAGCCTACTTTCTGTGAAACAGACAGGTTCTTCAGATGTTAAAGGTTGTTTTTTGGAACCATTTAGACAAAAGGGTTCTTCTATATGGCATCGTGAAGCACCTTTATTTTTAAGAGTGTTGTTTCCCATCATGTCTCTCTCACCGTCACTTACAATTTCTATTGACAGCGATGAACAGTTCATGCTCCACGAAGAGATGTTTTGAGATTTGCACAAATATCTGCACATTTTGGTAACACGAGACTGTTCCCGTGCTTTCAGAGAGACTTAACCAGAAGTTTCATTAAAATGCCTAATGGACTTATAACCTCACAAACGCATGGCTCATTTGTTCTGAACGCCTTTTCTTCTCAAGCATGCACACATTCGCTATTACTGTACATCCCGAGCAGCAGATTATATAATGACAAAAATCGGTCACATAGGCTAACTACCGAACACACGAACGCGAGGAATCCCCGAAATTCCATCAGACGCTTTTAAACGTGTTTCTGTCAGGCGACGAACCTGTTCAGCTGTCATCTCAACGTAAAGAAACAAGGGTTGGTTTAGAAATAAAGCAACCTCAACAGAACGTTAAATGCGTGCGGTCTTACCAGTAAAGCTGGGGTTTCTTTAACGTCGACGCGGTGGAGAGCCCGAACTCGACTGAATGAGGAGTGTGAGATGATGCAGAACTCCCTCTCCCCGCATCAGCATCCGCGGTGTGGCTCTCTGAACGGGACCGCGTGTGTGTACAGATGAAGAGGACACAGAGAGATGCTCGCATCTTTCCCTGGAAAACTTTGTGGTGGACGTCGATCTCTCCAACCTTTCCTTCACGGGCAGATTTCACAGGAACCTTCAGCTCGTCTTCTCGGTTCCGTTTGCTATTATATATTCAATCGCACACGGTTGTGAGAAAGGTTCATTAATAAGATCTCATTGCTTTAATGCCACTATGTGTTTATGAATTATCTAGCTACAACAAGACGGGTAGTTACTTTTACATGCTAATTGAAATAGGCGGAATTTATTTACAATGTATTTGCATTAGTCATTATTCTCATAAAGCATTAACTTCCAAAATACCTTTTAAACATTTATTATAAAATGTTCTCAAAATAAATGCTTGCTTTTATAATATGGTATAATATCATGCTTGTATAACACTCCACGCATTCCTTCAAACTATGTAAGAGGCTTTTAAAATAATTGGATATACTTCTCCTTTATAACTAATTCCACATAAAAAGTTTTTATTAGTATTAATGCATTATGTTATTCTGAGAGGTTCCATTAAAATATGGAACATACAATACACAATCCTCACATACTCCACCTGCATTCTCTGCTTTGTGTTTCTCCAGCAACTCCGACTGGTTTCTCTACAAAGATTGGTTAGTCAAACAAATATACTAAGCATACAAGGTTATAACTTGCTCTGACATTTTATTTCTTGACACAATTACAGGTATCAAAATGATTCCCAGAGGCTCATTCCAACATGTCAGTATGATTTAAGAATAGATGAAAATCCAGGAAATCTGCACTGGTGTATTGTCGAGAACTGGTAATCACATCAATTTGTGTAAGTGATGAGTTTTCAAGCCTTGGAGAAAGGATTGCAGACGAAAGATAATAAAAGGCGCAGCGCATGCAAGACAATGAAGGCAAGCCGGAGACGAAACTGTCATTACAAATAACAATCTTTCATCTCAGGAGAAATAGAAAAAGAAATCCGTAAGAGCAGGCCGTCTGCTGCAATCGAATGTTTGATGAGATGTGCGGTGGGATTGTGAGACACTTCTGTGGCAGGTGAGAACCCAACACGGCTCATGTTATACTCACGTACGTGGTCTTTGCTATATTTTTGGTAAATGTGTCATGTAAACTACTTCTTATATAAGAGACCTTGCCATGGGGAAGCTGTCAGAATGTAATTTTGTGATCTTTTATTTGGTTTTTGATCCGAGTTCCTTCTGTTGCGTATGTAAATGTTGTTCTCGGTAGCACCTTTGGAGTTATTTCGGGAGCTAAAGGCACTTTCAAGTGCAGAACTAGAGCACTTCTTGCAGCTTAAGCCATCACTTGTGACCAAATATGTCATATACAACTTTCTTTTCTATACTTTAAATGGAGGCGTACTCTTAAAGCATGTATTGTAATTGTATATGTTTAACAATGCAAACTAAATCATTTATCCATTCTACTATCTAGTTGTTTTTTTCCTGAAGTATTGTTGTGTGATAAAGCGGGAGGAGGCTGATATTTGGTCACCGTGCGATGCCTTCTAGAAACTAAGTGCCCTGATCTTTCTCTTGAGAAATCAAGCACATCCGAGAATTAACTTTTGTAAAGCTTAAAAGGAACGTTCTGGGGAAATCCCCGAAAAATCTCACTAAATCTCTGATGTCATGCTGCATTTGTTCAGTCATTTTACCTCTAATCTCTCAAAGATGAAGCCAGGGAATTGACAGATTGTACATTCAAAACACCAACCAAAAGACAGTGTCTGTTTTATTGATGTACAACACACAACATTGCAGTCCTTTGATTACACAATGTGCACTATAGTTTATCTATATTTTATACATATATTGATGATGTTTTCGCTTAACTTATTCTGTCTATATGAGGCCAGATGTGTCGATTTCAAGATAATGCATCCCTTTGCAAGTTAGTGCTACAAGTGTTAAATAAAAAAGCAAGAGAAAACATATCAACAACACCTCTTGGAAAATGCATAAATGTGACATGTTCTCTTTTCTCTAGGGCTTCCACTTACAACACAAAATCAAAATCTCCAAAAGCACTTTCATGCAAGGGCTCTGTAAGTGTTCCCAGATTTATTTATTAAAATGTTCAGTAGTTTGGGATGTGGAGCCATAACGCAGAATGACATTTCTCTGGAGTATCTGCTGACCTGCCGTTGTGACCCAATGATATCTGCACAATGTTTCTGACATTTACACAAGCACTGTTCTCTGCTTAAACATCCCTCTCCCTCTGGGTCGATGTCACGTTCACCTCACTGTTTGCATATGATCTGGATGTCTAGTTGAGGAAATAGTGAATAGAAAACAATGGGGAGACAGCACAAGCATGTTTGACCACACATGATTGTCTGTCGTCTGATTTATTCTGTCAACATAACCTGTGATTCACCTGTTTTGAGTTTTAAAATAATTTGGTTGCTGTTCTGAATTGATAAAATTGCCTTTAATAACAACAGGGTCATATAATCATATACGTAGGACATTGTGTAGCTATTTCAAAGTCATGTATTTTATTTAATTAGTTCACCCCAAAATGAAAATTCTGTCATCATTCGCTCACTCTCAGATTGTTACAAACCAGTACAAATTTTGTTGTTCTGCTAAACACAAAGGAAGATATTTCTAAGAATGTCAGTAACCAAACAGATCTCATTCCCCATTTACTGCCATAGTAGAGAAAATAAATACCTTGGGAGTCAATGGGGGATGAGATCTTTTTGGTTACTGACATTCTGACAAATATCTTCCTTTGTGTTTAGCAGAACAGAGACATGTATACAGGTTTAGAACAACCTAAGGTTGAGTAGCCTAAATGATGAATGAATTCTTGGGTGAACTGTCCCTTTAACATTGAGGCATGACTACAAGATTTATTTATTCACATCCCAAACACATCCATTTCAACAAGGCATGGGTTAAATTGACTGTTGTCAAAGGTCGTTAAACTACAAAGAACTTAAGATCGCCAATTACTGACCAACAAAACAAAACATACATTTGATCAAAGGAGGACTCTATAACTAGCTCGTCCTTAAAAAGCACACTTTTTTGTAAATAATAAGGTATGGGCAAGGTTTTTTATTAAAACAGTTTATTTCTAATTTGATAATTGGGTAATTTACTGTACAGTTAAGACATAACACATTGTACAACAATGGCTTCGCCATACTGGGGAGGGCAAGAAATCTGAAGATTATCTGTTTACTTTTTATAGTCACGGTAGAAGAAAGCTTGTTGACAAGACACTCACGTGTTGATTGCAGGACTTCTGTATGATGACGTAGTTCCACCTGTGAGGAGTCAAGTGTCCTGAAGAAGCAGGTCGAGTCCAATCCAAATTATGCGTATCAGTTGGAAGCCTTTCTTATTATTAAATATCAATAACAACACTTTAAGTGAACAAGTGAAAAATATGGTGAAATGATTGATGCATAATTCTTCAAACAGAAAGATTGCTAGCTTTTATTTTCCGTCATATATGATGTTTTCATCAGCTTTTATTCATTTTTTCCCAAATTTGGTTTGTGTTATTTAAATATTAGATAGCAAACTAAGTATGTTTAATCAAAACTCACTTGTGTTCAAAAGTATTTATTGCAGAGGTGACTTGCATCCTGTCAGATGTCAAACTCGCATGAAGTTTTCTCTCTTTTTCTTTTGCCAGCCAGCTGCGTAACAGTCCCACAGTGCCGGGCCACACCATCTGAAATTGAAAGAAAGAATATTGAAAAGATTATGCATTTAAAGCTCAGCGGGAAAGGAAGCGCTGTAATAAAATGGAATAACTGTGGTGATCTAATCAAAGGCCAGATGGCAGGAGATGATGGCGGGTTGCCTGCCAGTGGTGTGGGAAAGCATCCGAAGTCAACGTGCTCGCCTTGTGGTGTCACACCGACGCAAGTATGACATCAGCAACCAACGCTGTCCTGCTGTGCCAGTCGATGATGTCACAAGTGCACACAATTTTACTGTCAAATTGAAATACACACACTTATGTGTGCTCATACATTGGAGTTTCAAGGGTTTAAAATGATTCCCTTCATGCTCATTCATGTAGAATTCCATTTAACCTATTCGGAGAAAAGGTTGGAAATAGCTGAGGCGCACGCACAATAATGACATAGTGTTTATGTAAGACACAAAAAAGCTAACAGTTGACCCTGTCTGATAGCTAGGCTGTATTCTTAAATCATTAAATCGGAGTAATTTGAAGGCTTATTTTAATATGAATTATCTCCAGATATCTAAGATTAGTGCGACTTGTTCATTTGGTTATTGTTTCTGGCAAACCTGTTGTTATCACGCACCTTTATAGTAAATTTGCTCCAATATGTATTCCATAAAATCTTGAAGGGAGTTTTTTTCCAGCTATCATATCAGAAACCTTATCTGTCATTTCTGGAATGGGCAATTATAAAGAAATCTTTTCTCACAATGCACTCACAGCGGGTGCCCGGGCTAAAGTCACCCCGAGGGTTTTATCTCCCTTTGAAATCACGCCGCTTTTTCATTGGACCTGCTCAGATGTGTCTCAATAGGCTCTGCCTGAAGAAAGTTTGTTTTATAAAAGAAGGAAACTGTGGGTCTGAATGTCAAAATTGTAGTGTTTTAGAGAATTTAGAGAACATGTTGTTAAAACCTGAAGAGAATAAACAAGAAATGCACAGCAAGAAATGATATAATACGTGATGTGCAATGTCAACGTCTGATAAAGAACATTTTTGCCGTGCACCACCAACAATTCTGCTATTCTTATTTGGTCTGAAAACGCAGTCAATAGAGATGCAGAAGAAAAGTCTGTTCTCCTTCTGGATACTCCAACTGTCACGTCTAAAGCTGTAAGTAAGGTTGCAAAGATCCTTTGCTTGGAAACCAAAAATTTGTGAAGAGGTCAAATAATCGTCCCCGAATGGATCAAGTCCATGAGGTTTTACAGCCACACCGAGATCTATATGACCACCCCAACATTCACCGTAAAAGCCTCAAATAGGCTTTCAAGACAGAAAGAGTGAAATGAGGTTTTGTGAGTGGATCTTTGACAAACACAACTGGGGTCTGGACTTCAGGCAGATTGGTTGCTATGGAGACTGCACCCCTGCAGCACACTAATGGCGGGCAGCTTTGCACAGATAAGCGCGGTGCTAATCTTAGCCCATTGTCCTGAGATATGTTGCGCGTCTCTTGTGCCCTTGTGCAAAGGAACCCGCCTGCCAAATGTCTTCGCTGTACGTTTCAATTCTCCCCTCCTTAAAATTCTCTCGTGCCGCGATTGTTCTCTTGGCCCTGCTGAGAAATGCCGAACAGAGGCAGAGCACTAAAAAGCAGAGAGGGCTTGGGCATAGAAAGGATGACGAAAGATCTTTTTGTCTGAATACAACACTCGTCTTTAATTATTTATGACTTGAAGATGTTTTTTAAGGGGACAGCTTCAAATGGCCGTGCTTTCATTGTAGGCTTTTTAAATGAAACGCAAACAATACACAATAACAAATACCAGATCTCATTACATCTCTCATCGCTTCCATTACGGATTGCTCAATGAGAAGATGCTGCAAGGACACACACATTATGTAGATAGAAGCACTGAAAGGATGAAGTGAACCAGAGAAAGAGTCTGTCTCTGACCCATTTAAACACTTTGAAACAATTCTGCACTTAACTTAACTTTGGCCATAGTGCTTTATACGGACCATGAGGATGCCATTTGGGACATTTGAGTCTTTGTGCCAGACTATTGTTATAAGAGGAATGTCCGACCATCTGTGCGTGAGCTGATGGGGTGATGCAGCAAAAGCGTTTTTGCAGTTGCCCATCTAAATGACTAAATTTCAAGTTTTGGAACTTTGTCAAAGTGCCGACTGCTTGATGTCTAAATGCCTCAGTCAGACAGGTGGTCTGACATGTCCACAGGTGGGACTTTTTTACCGAAGTTACATAAAATAAACAATTATTGTTGCACTGTGCCTTTATCTACACTGTAAAATTTTGCTGTAGTTTTGCAGCAGGTTTGCCAGTAACTTACTGTAGATTTAATTTACACTTGCTTCAAACAAAAACTTACCTATAGTTCTTATATTTTCTTTCATTAAACAAGACTAAATGTCTTAGGTTACTTTTCTTGTTGTGTAAATGTATCGTAATTTATGAAGTTTTAAATATTTTTTACTAGAAAACAAAACAAAAATGCTCAGGAAGAATGTCATTTTTGCAATGTAATGCCAGTAATGCGCAAAGTCTCTTCTTGCTCATTTTGAATCTCAAAAGTCAAAGTGTTTTACTTTGATTAAAGTAAAGTTTAACTCAAATTAAAAACAGTACTAATAGAAAAATATTAAGTAGAAATCAAATCTACAGTAAGTTACTGGCAAAACCGCTGCAAAATTACAGCAAAATTGGTTACTTTTGTGCAATATTTTGTTTGAAAATGTTCTACTATATTTTAAGAGTTTGGTTCCAAAATGAGATAAATTAATTTAACCAAATTAAAGAAATAAAAAAAATGATGTTCTCATGTTTTTATTGTGTTAGTTAGCTGTATTTGTTTTAGTTATTATGGCTTAAATCAAAACAAACCAACTGCAGTGTGATTGATATGAATTGGAATTCACAATAATAAAACATGATTTTAGAACATTTTTAGAGTTATCTCATTTTGGAAGCAAACTCTTCATTTACTCCTTCAAAAGAACAGGAAGAAGCATGCAAATGAAGAATTCTGTTATCAAATCAAATCAAATCAAATCACTTTTATTGTCACATGAAAACGTTTTTTAAAGATTGAATCTCTGCAAATATCTTAAAGATGCTCACCAGAATAAATATGTGCAGAGAGACATTCCTTTCAAACGCCACGTTGTCTGACACCTCAAAAGAAGTGCTGAAAACGTCTCTAAGCTGCATTTCTTTGCTTTCACGGCAGGTTTTGCCAATTATGTGCAAATTGCACATAACATCTCCCTCGCAGTTTTTCTCGCGTCAGAGAACATGAAAAACACATACAGTAGGAGGCACAAATGACCCACTAAGGGCATTTTTCACATTAATGTGCGAGAGATTTGAAAACCTCACTTTGTGATGCTTGTGATAAACAGCATGCTGAAAATAACTATTAAATGATTAACAGGAAAACAGTTTGTGCAGTTAACAGCGGGGTGGTCGAAGTCTTTGTTTTGACATTCAGGTCTACGAATAACATTATGCTAATAACCATTAGTCAATCAAGATTAAAAGGTACCTTCCTGCCACAACAGCATAAATATGTATTTTCCCAACCCAAGGTTGGGTAAAATAAGGTCTAACCCGGACGCTGGGTTTAACTTAAGTCTATATTTGACCCATCCATAGGTGGCAAATAACTCAGCATTTTTTTAGCGTGCCTCACATATCCACTCCTCACAAATCTAAAAGGTCAGTTTTGTCTCTACACATGACATTATAAATGCATGTAAACGATAAGTAAAGAATCTACGTTTGTATAAATTAAATATACATCATCACTAGCAGTTATTGTAGTGTTAGCTCTGTGGTTTCTATAGGCATGGATATAACAAGATATAGGGGAGATTTATCTGTATTCCACTCTTCAAGCCAAAACTTCATTACAAACACATTATGACATGAGTCAATAACATAACTTAAAGGGACAGTTCACCCAAAAATAAAATGTCACCCTCGAGTTGTTCCAAATCTGTATAAATGACTTTGTTCTGATGAACACAGAGAAAGATATTTGGAAGAATGCTTATAACCAAACAGTTCTTGGCCATCATCGACTCCCATAGGAACAAATACAATGGTAACGGTTTGATTTCCTACACTCTACAAAACATATTTTATAACAGAACAAAGAAACTTATAAAGCAATTTTTCCTACTATGGTAGTCAGTGGTGGCCAAGAACTGGTTGGTTACAAGCATTCTTCTCTTTGTTCATCAGAAAACAAGAAATGTATACAGATTTGTGTACATTTGAATAAATGAAGACAGAATTTCATTTTGGGCGAGTCTGTTCCTTTAAATTTGACCCAACCCATTGTTTGGAGGACATTGGTATTTCAGATACGACAAGGGTTTGCCATATTCATGTTTTGATGTTAAATGTAATTAATCACAATTTCTAATGACCAACAGGATTTGATAATGTTATTCCTAATCGACTTACATTTCTGACTCTAACAAACAAGTGACCCCTTGTGGACACTGAAAGAAACGGCAGATCCTAAAAAATCTGCTTCACCCATCACTGCTTTTCAGAATCCCATTTAAAACACCAAAAGGAAGTTAAATCTCAAAGCAACAAACCATCAACAGCATGTTAATACATGAATCTATTTTGTGCAAATTTCATGACATTGAATCAGATACACGAGCCTAAGTCAGAGTAAGCATGTTTATTTGGTGCATTCCAATAACTTAAGTAAACTGTTATTTTCAAGGAATTGTTAAAATTTTGTGTCCTACACCAGGAGGACAGAAGATTTACATCTCCTGTACATTGCAAAAAGACAAACATGAATGAGGTCACAGCGTCTCTGGAATTATGGGATGCGAGGCTGCATTTGAGGCAGCGAGCTCAGTGAGGCAGCTCATGGGCCACTAGCTTGTAGTGAGAGCCGCATGAAGGACAGCGCTGAGGTTCACCCTCATGGAGCCAGAACCACACGACAGCAGTGTTGTCCTCCTCACCTAAAAAGAAATAGTAACATAACTTAATACAGATTTTCAAGGGAACTATGACATTAAATGCATTACAAATGAAGCACGATCTAGAGCTTTCACTTACAGACACAGCCAACCACTCTCTTGTTGGTGACGGAGGGGACGAGGTGGGGGTCAGACTTTGATCCCGCATACTCCTTGGGCTTCAGCATGCTGTAGGGGTCCTAACAGATAAAGGATGAATATGACATCAGTAAGCTGACGCAAAGGCTCATGCTAAACAAACAAAAGCAATTCACTTTTAATTCATTATTTTCCGAAGAAAATGCACAAATAGAGCCTTTTCCATTCTATAACAGACATACACTGCAAAAACAAAAAAATGCACTGCAACGCACCATATCATCTGCAAAATCTTTAAGATTTTTTTTCTTCACAAAACTAAAGCAAGTCGAATTGCTTGTTGTGAAATCATGACATTTAAGGTCACTATGGTGCTGTATAAAAATAACTTTGGTGTGCAAAAAATATTTGTTTGTTTGTAAGACTTCTTAAAGATGGCAACATTTGATGTGACAGCTTCTGAGAAATCACGCGACTGTAAGTGATCGTAACACATACTGATCCTGTTTTCAGAGCAGTCATGATCTTCTTCTCAAGTCCGGTGGCCTGCTCCTCGTCAGTGGGAATACCTGCATGATCACAAAATACATTTCAAATAATTAGCAAATCATTTATTCACTTGCGTCGGTCCATTTCTGTGTTGACAACATGCGAGCTAACAGGAAAGCTAGCTAGCATATTTACTATCGCTTTTACAAAACTACACCGATCATCCTTATCCTTAGTAATACTCAACTCAACTCAACTTTATTTATATAGCGCTTTTACAATTTTCATTGTTACAAAGCAGCTGTACATGAGACATATTGACTATAAGCAAAATAATTAATGTAATTAATGTTTATAATACCCATTATAAACATTGAATCAAGGCGATTCTTGAAGTTAATCTACTGAGAAGCCAGTATAAACCGCGTATGAAGTCACAGCATCGACCTCCGCGGAAGGCACCATGTCCTTGGCACAGGTTCAAACTGACTCTCGGATGATGCTGCGGGTCAGTTAAAACTTTCGGATAAATAACTGACCTCCGGCGGACATCCCTCTGCTCAGGGCGGGCGCCGGAGAAGCCCGGCAGGTCGTCGCGGCCCGGACGGCGGATCTCAGCAGTAACCTTGCGGCCATGTCTTCCACTTCCCCGAAAGTATCAGAATCCGGGTGATGACGTCAGAATGCGATTATGTAGGCATGGTGTCGCATGCATATGACGTCAGGACCTTAACATTCCATACGTTCGTATTTACCAAAAACAGAAAATCCGTTAAAGGTGTTCCTTTTTATAAACATGGTTATTTGACTTCATTTCATATTTTATTTTTATCGTTTATTTCAGTGTACCCCTAGCTGCATTTGTAATCCTTTAAAACCATTTTTAAAGACATTTTTATGGCTTTATGTGTATAATCGTGCACTTACGTCTCGTCACTTCCACAGAGAATTATGGGAAATAATATTTCTGTATTATCTCTAATATCTTTACGAACATTACCAAATTGCGTGATAACTTTATGGTACTTTTGGGATTTATAATAACAATTTATTATGTTAAACAATGTTTTCTTTTGGATTCAGGGGTGATGATTAATTGACACGCCCCCAACTGGACAACTAGTTCCACGCTCATGTTATGACGTCTATGTGCACTAATATTGTAAATACGATCATTTTGACCATACTTGAAGACACTATTACATTTCAGCTGGGCTTATCAGTGAAAATACTAACGTAATATGCATGAATTTGGTAATCATTTAAAATGATGCACACGTATCATAAGGACTACAAAGTAGTTAGTCTACAGTTGGAAACTTTGATTACCATGGAATTTGTTTTGTTTTAGATGGATCCACGTGGTAAATTAACTTCTATGTGTGTGAATGTATGTAGGATAATGAATATTAAACTCTCTTATTTGTTTCTTTATTAGGTCATTTGAATCAAAAACAACTTTATTTAACTTCGAAGCCCAAGGACCACGAACCAATGATTTGGTGATGCATGTTTTTGCCTATGGCATTATGTAATACCTAGTTACGCCATATAAATAATCTCAACATAATTAGCAGGAAACATCCCATAATGACCATCAGGACCATAACCCCTCCACCAGCCCTCATCTATCGTCTCTATGCCTGTGATGACATCACCAGGATCAAATGTGATCTCTGTGTCATCCGCTGTGAAGGAAACAAAAAAAAAGATGGTGTTAACTAGGCGTGGCTTTACTGTAAATATGAATCACACTATATCATAGATATTACAGACTAGTACAGAAAGAGAATAATAATGAGTACTTTACAGCATATTTGCAATTCACTGCATTAAGATTTTGACTCTCTCACCAGCTTGGTAGTCATAAAGTGCCTTTGCACAGATGTTCTGATTATCCCCTGTGTCCTCGTCTTCAGCAGTGGGGGTGTCACAATCCTTCGAAATACATCATAAAAATAATCCACATAAATTTAGTCTGGTATTTGTCATGATCATTTGAAGTAGCCTATTCTATATTGTCACTTATGAGACACACAAAGAGTCGATTATAGTAAAAATGTTATACTCATTAGAATACAGACAATAAAGTATGAAAATGGCATTGATATGTCATGGACACTTGGTATGGTACCAACCTGGTAAACGTTCTCATATAGGTTTTCATGCGAGGACACATTTGTGTCATATTTATTACTTTTAGTATGATACACATAAGCAGGGACTGAATTCTCCACTTCTGAATCTGCAACAGGATGCAATGAATCAAATTCAAGGTAGAAATATGATTGACATAGTAAAAACGTGTTTGCGAGCACATCTACCTTCCCATTCATTCTCTGAACCCTCAGCCTGCTGAGATCGAAATGGGTCATCATCAGAGAAGGGGTCTAAAAACAGAAAGAACGCAAAATGCCATAACTGCACTAATGCAAGTAAAAGCCACAATGATCATTTGTATTCACCCTGTTTTTTCACTGTGAAGGAAGAAGTTTCACGCTCGGTTGTCGGAGCCGGCGCACGTGAGACCGAGGCGGCCGCCAAGGAGCGTACTGGAGACCAGCGCTCGCTGGGAGGATTTTCCACACTGACTGCTTGCTGAGATGAGATTGGATTTTTCCATTGACCTGGGGGAAGAGAGTAAGCCAAATTTTGGGATTAAAAGGTTTGACAATCATGTTTACTTCATCAAAGCTTTTGTCGGAAGTTCAGTCAGATGGATTTTGGGCACCTGAGATCAGAACTGTCTGTACCTGGTTGGGTATCAAAGGAAGATGTTTCACTGTTGAAGCTTCGCTCCCTCTCCTTGAACAGATCCCTGGGGTTTATGGAACGCTGAGAGATGATTGACGCAGCCTCCTGAAACAAAAGGAAGACTTTGCTATCTTCATGTCCACCAGGGCCTTTCTGTTTTTCTTCTTAACAACTTGTAGAGCAACAGTTGGGTTCTGGGAGTTAAATCGCATTCATTTTGTTCATAGACAATAGTTTATTGTTAATAATAAAGGATGAAGCTTCCAAGACAGACCTTGCATGAGCTTTGAGTTTGTTAAGCAATGATATATGCTTTTTTATACTAAAGTATACTGTAAATACACCAATTCTAAGGGCTGATACCACTGTTGTGCTCTGTTGAATCAAACTCAGACTCACGTTGGCTTTCTGCACAGACTCGGCTCGCAATATTCCTGATTTCACGTAGGGCTGTTGTTCCCTCTCATCCTAATTCAATACAAATCAAATCAGACGTGATGCATGTAAAATGTGATTTTATATTATTCAAATGAATTCCAGAAAATAGTCAGTTTTACCTCTTTTCGTTGCTCCTGTTGTTTATTCACAGATTCTTGTCTCTTTTCAAAAGTCCTGTAAGATAACAGGATTCACAACATATAAATGTGTGTATTTAAATGGAATCAGAAGTATGTGCCGCGGAAAAAATGAAGAGACCATTCAATATTTTCATTTCAAGATGTATTGTAGTCATTCCAGTCCAGTGTCGGTTGAATTTCTACAAAATCAAACCTCAGGAGTGACATAAAGTCATCCAACAGCAATGTGAAAGACTGACAGCATGACGAGACACATTAAAACTGTGATAATAATCCACGTTATCACATAAAAAAATATATTTTTACTTTTTCTAAATACAAATATGTACAAATATTACCCTTGTATTGCTTAAAAGTGAATATGAACGTTTTCTATGCAGTTTTTGAGTTCTGAAAAAATACAGAGCATCTTTTCTGTTATTTTGATCCGTTTCTCCAATTTTCACTTTTTGTTTGAAATTTGGAAGAACTATTGTTCACAGAATAAAAAAATGAACATTTTACCTAAACACATACATATAAATAGTAAATTCCAAAAAACTAAAAATAGTCTTTGAAATGGTCTCTTAAAATTTTCGGTTAGACATGAAGTTAAAGCATATCATATAACTTTTTTTGTGATTAAAGTGCAAAAAAAATTCTATTATGATTCCGAATTCCTTTCAAATTATTCACATGAACATATTAATTTCTGAACAGATACAGTATATGTTTAGCTGATTATATTTAATATGTCACCAATTCACCTCTGCTGGTTGATCTGTTTCTCTCTCTCCTTCCGCTGTCGCTCTCGTTCGGCCGCCTCTTTGGCGTCTTGCTCCACTTGTTCTTTCTCCAGGCGCTCTCTCTTCTCGTTCACCTTCCTGCGTTCCTCTTGTCGCCGCTTCTCCTCTTCTTGCTGATCCAGAAAATGGGAAAGAACTTGTCAAGAAAACAGAGCAGGTTAGAAGTAAATCGTGTTGAAATGTAGAAGTTCCTCACCTCAGCCTTGGCCCAGAAGTTCTCTCTGTCAATACTTTGGATTTCATCTAAGGCGCTGATCTTTTTATAGACAGAACCCTGTGAGGACAAAAAAACTTGTTCAGATCAAGTTTGTTAGAAGATAGATAATAATACTACGGGCTGATTTCACTTTTGTGCTCGATTGAGACTCAGTAAAACTCACATTGGCCTTCGGCACAGGTTCAGATCTCTGCGTTTCTGCTCTCACAGGAGTCTGAATTTCCTTCTCAACTTCACCCTAAATCAACACACAGCAGGCGAGAAACAGTGATGCATGTGAAATATACTTGTATATTATTTTAATTCATTTTAGGAAAAAATAAACTTTACCCATTTTCGTGGTGCCTGTTGTTTGGTCACAGATTCTTGTTTCTTTTCAAAAATCCTGTAAGATACAAGGGTTTAATGTAAAAAATAAGCATCTTAGAAGATCTAGTGGAATAATGTGTAGACTACTTCCTGTTAAACAGGAAGTTAAGGCGGGACATGTCCAATTTCTTTTATGGGTGGAGACATTTTTATTCTAGATTGTTTGTTTCTCTAAAAGAAAAGATATCCTATTTATATCTGTTCCTTTTGTTCATTTGAAGTTCATTTTGTTAAATTCAATTTTGATTCCATTCCAAATTCTTTTGAATTATGAAAATAATCATATATTCATTTCTGCGCACGTTTGTTTAGCTGATTTTATTTGATGTGAATGAGACGGGCACTAATCATTCACCTCTGCTGGTGTGATCTGTTTCTCTCTCTCCTTCCGCCGTCGCTCTCGTTCGGCCGCCTCTTTGGCGTCTTGCTCCACTTGTTTCTTTCTCCAGGCGCTCTCTCTGCTCGTTCACCTTCTGCGTTCCCTCTTGTCGCCGCTTCTCCTCTTCTTGCTGATCCAGAAAATGGGAAAGAACTTGTCAAAGAAAACACGAGCAGGTTAGAAGTAAATCGTGTTGAAATGTAGAAGTTCCTCACCTCAGCCTTGGCCCAGAAGTTCTCTCTTGTCAATACTTTGGATTTCATCAAAGGCGCTGATCTTTTTATAGACAGAACCCTGTGAGGACAAAAAAACTTGTTCAGATCAAGTTTGTTAGAAGATAGATAATAATACTACGGGCTGATTTCACTTTTGTGCTCGATTGAGACTCAGTAAAACTCACATTGGCCTTCGGCACAGGTTCAGATCTCTGCGTTTCTGCTCTCACAGGAGTCTGAATTTCCTTCTCAACTTCACCCTAAATCAACACACAGCAGGCGAGAAACAGTGATGCATGTGAAATATGTATATTAATAAAACAATTAGGAAAAAATAAACTTTACCCATTTTCTGTGCCTTGTTTGAATACTAATCTAAGAAATTTTCAATCAGGATACAATAATGAACTAGATAGGTACATTTTCTGAAGAAAATGTAGTGATGCTTTGTGGCAAACCGCGGAACTGGGCACCAGAGTGATAACACATTAAGCCACGAATGAATCTAACCAATCCCATGTCTCTACGATGTTCTGATGCAGAGATATACATATTGCTAAACTGTTGCTAGGCTAATATGTTTGGTTCTATGGGCGTGGCTTGGCATCTGCACTTGATAATACTCTAACCTATGAGTGAAACAAACCAACCCCCGTGTCTCTACGAAGTTCCTATGCAGAGATATAGGTTTTGCTAAATGGTTGCTAGGCTAACCTGTTTGGTTGCTATGGGCGTGGCTTAGCATCTGCAATTGATGATGCTCTAAGCTATGAGTGTAAAGAACCAACCCCCGTCTCTCTACGATGTTCCGATGCAGAGATATAGGTATTGCTAAACGGTTGCTAGGCTGACATGTTTTGTTGCTATGGGCGTGGCTTCGAAGCTTCATGATGATCCTGGGACACTGATTGGTTGCCTGAGTAAAACGAGCCCACCCCCTTGTCTCTATGACACTGTGTTGCAAAGATATCCACCTGAACCTTTTATAATGGAGTCTATGGGATCGGTTGCTAGGTTGCTGTAAATGGTTGCTATGGGCGTGGCTTAATAGCTTCAAGATGATCCTGGGACACTGATTGGTTGTGAGTCAAATGAGCCCACCCCCTTGTCTCTAGACACTGTGTTGCAAAGATATCCACATGGACTTTTTATAATGGGAGTCTATGGGATCGGTTGCTAGGTTGCTGTAAATGGTTGCTATGGGCGTGGCTTAATAACTTCATAATGATCATGTCACACTGATTGGTAGCCTGAGTAAATGAGCCCACCCCCTTGTCTCTAAGTGGTTGTACTGCTAAGATATTCAACACGGGACGTTTTACGCCTTATATGGGCATGCTTCCTGTGATTGGGAAATTTTGGGAGGCTCTTACACCCCAGGGGTACAACTTACACCCCATTGTGAGTGATGTCTTACAGAGCCTGATAGCCTCTTCAAATCGTGTATTATTTTCATGTTTCTACGATATCCTCACTCGGAGCTACGACCCGTCAAAGTTGGGCGCAATGTTAAGTCAATGGGATTTTTCGGGTTTTTATTCGCCCCCCATCGCACCCCCTCCACCCGATCGCTTCCAAAAGTCATCACACACCATTCCTAAGGGCCGCTCGATTTGATGTAGTCATTCATGGGTCCAAAGCGAAAAAATAACGCGTGAATATATAGGTATCAGGTTTTGAATGGGAGTCTATGGGCGCCATTATAAGTATACGAAATTTTGGGAGGCTCTTCACACCCCAGGGGTGCAACTTACACCCCATTGTGAGTGATGTTCTTATAGAGCCTGATAACCCCTTCAAATCGTGTATTATTTTCATGTTTCTACGATATCCTCCTCGGAGCTACGATCCCTCAAAGTTGGGCGCAATGTTAAGTCAATGGGATTTTTCGGGTGGTTTTCTATCGCCCCCCCCCCACCCGATCGCTTATAAAAGTCATAGCACACCATTCCCGAATAGGCCCGTCGATGTGATGTATTCATTCATGGGTCTATCGCAAAAGCTGCGGGACAAGTAGCGTGCCAAACTTTTGGCGGAACAAGAATAATTAAAGAAGTATGTATGTTCGAATAACAATAGTTATGCTTTTTCAAAGCATCACCAATAAGCATCTTAGAAGATCTAGTGGAATAATGTGTAGACTACTTCCTGTTAAACAGGAAGTTAAGGCGGGACATGTCCAATTTCTTTTATGGGTGGAGACATTTTTATTCTAGATTGTTTGTTTCTCTAAAAGAAAAGATATCCTATTTATATCTGTTCCTTTTGTTCATTTGAAGTTCATTTTGTTAAATTCAATTTTGATTCCATTCCAAATTCTTTTGAATTATGAAAATAATCATATATTCATTTCTGCGCACGTTTGTTTAGCTGATTTTATTTGATGTGAATGAGACGGGCACTAATCATTCACCTCTGCTGGTTGATCTGTTTCTCTCTCTCCTTCCGCCGTCGCTCTCGTTCGGCCGCCTCTTTGGCGTCTTGCTCCACTTGTTCTTTCTCCAGGCGCTCTCTCTCCTCGTTCACCTTCCTGCGTTCCTCTTGTCGCCGCTTCTCCTCTTCTTGCTGATCCAGAAAATGGGAAAGAACTTGTCAAGAAAACAGAGCAGGTTAGAAGTAAATCGTGTTGAAATGTAGAAGTTCCTCACCTCAGCCTTGGCCCAGAAGTTCTCTCTGTCAATACTTTGGATTTCATCTAAGGCGCTGATCTTTTTATAGACAGAACCCTGTGAGGACAAAAATGATGAAGTAACTCTAAAGACAGACGGATCAAGTCGTTCAGTAACAAATATGTGCATGTTACAGAATTTTAAGTTAACTAGTTAAATACTTTTTGTACAGTTGTACGCTAAACCTCTGTAGAAATGATATTAAATGACATTTATAAAAAAGACGGGTGCATTTGAGGCAGTGTTGGGTAAGTTACTCTGAAAAAGTAATTAATTACTAGTTACTAATTACATATTCAATAGTGTGATTAGATTACTGTACAAATGACTCTCTCCAAAAAGTATTTAATTACTTATACTAATGACTTTCTATATCCTACATCAACCTTGATTAGTTAAGTGATTCACGGATAGACACGAAATGACTTTAAATTCATTCAAATAAATCATATAAAAATACGTAAAGTACTCTTATTAACTTACTAAAGTATTACAAATGTGAGAAAGATACAGATTTAAAGTTAGACTTTGAATTGTGATGTCAATTCCACTTTTGTATACATTACACAGTATTTAGTTCAATTACATCCGAAGTAACTGTAATTAAATTACAGAAAAAACAAGAGTAATCCCTTACTTTAAGGGAAAATTAATTAAATTACAGTAACTAATTACTTTGTAACTAGTTACACCCAACACTGATTTGAGGGCAACATTATATAGTAGCTTATTGTTTTTATTCACTCACCACACGCCCAGGAGGTTCATAATTACTGTTCTGGTTTGATTCTTTGTGGGTGTTATAGTTGACGCCCGAGCCCTTGGACACCTTCTCCATGATGGCGGAAGGTTCAACGTCATCTTCTGATCGGGCATTGATGGTCACATGAGCACCCTTTGTTTACAAACATTTCAAGAACAATAAATTGTGAGTGTCCTTGTAACCACGAATTGAATTTCTTGCCTTTATATTTACACTGATACTTGACACTCACCCGTAAAAAAATTCCCATTGAATGAACGTGATTGGCACAAATTCCCTTTCTAACATCCTTGACTCCCTCACCGGTCTAAAACAAACCAAAAGTAGAACAACAACAGATTATTTGTGTGATATAAAACATACATTATTTTATTAAACATACATTTATGATTCTTTATTGTTTTTAGGCCATTGTTGTATTTGTCCGTACCCAGTTGATCAGAACAAACTTGGGAACACCAGAGCTGGGGTCGGTCACTCGACAGAAGCCGTACATGATTTTCCCACTGTTAAGCTCCTCCGCCATTTCTTCAATTCCACCATCTTTCATTCATCACAAATAAACGTTTAAACATGCAGCCAAATTGTTTTTGTATATATTCCACTGCTGTCTCTTTAAACAAGCAGTAGAGCCAGAAAGAATGACATCACACCCATGGCATGCTCATCTGCATTCCTCAACATCAGATTTGAACCAAACCCTTTTCACTCACCTCCTTTCCCTGCCACCCGGATGTCATTGCTGTTGCCCTCATAGGTGAACAAGACCCTATAATCAACAAATGTGATTCACTCAATGGATGCACAGCTGTCCTTCTCCGTTACCAACATGACATAACCTCAACAACTGAGACATCAATCTCAAACATGCAAACATAGCTCAAAACGAGTTGTGTATTTTGCCAGGTGGTGTTATATAATACGGTGCACTTCTTGAAAACGTATTTGCATGAGCAGTGCCTCGTTTTAAAATGAAAAGGCACACTCTTATCAGTACTTGAAAAAAAATAGGATGTCCAGTTAATCCTAGAAAAGACTAAAACATGATTTATTCATTCATTTTCTATGCGTAGTATGTCTGTAGGTACAGTGGTCCTACCAGTTTGTATTCCTCCTCCCGTTCACCACTTCGTTATATGCCTCTGTGAGCGCAGGTCCGTTTTTACTCAAATTTACTGCCATAATAATGTCATAACACCAGCAAGAACTCGTAATGAACTTTTACTGGAGATGTAATGATAATCCCGTCCACCTCCTTCCTCTTTGTGATTTGTCATCTGTTGGTTTACAAACGCACCTGCCCTGTTAGGTCTGGTTCAGCAAGTTTTTGGGAATTGAAACAAGGAAGGGAGAGGATCTTTATTTCCCCAGCGGTTAAACATGAACCACGTTATGCAAACTTTATGAGAAAATATTAACATTCGCCAAACAAGATAAATAATAGACGAAATAAAACCGAAAGCGCCAACTTTCTCAATTAATTTCATTGGGGAGACTACATAGTCTGAAAGATCCGAATGAATCGACTCGATCTGCCAATTCGGTTTACTGAACTGAACCGCTCTGATTCTTTCGAGTCAGCTGCGCCGTTTTACGTTATACATTCGCTGCAAACTCTGTTGTTTATCGCTGCTTTGTAATGACGTTAATGTAACCACACATACCAGTTTTACTCATAAACCTAGAGCAATGTGAGGTCATCCCTCAGCGAATCGAGTCATTTAAAAAGATTCAACGACAAAGAATCGCGAAAAGGTTCGCGAATCGGACATCAGTATAGTGGACGTAAGGGCGGATCGGGTCACGCACGGAACTAGTTGGACTTGTAAATTTACATTTCTGCGTTCACTTAGGTATAGGCCAAACATGATGCAGTAATCGAGCTTTTGCATGAGTTTGAATAGACAGCTGGAGAATTTTATTAAAAGGTCGACACGAGATTTTTTTAAATGTTTTCTCACAGCGTTTAGTGTCCAAATGCAGCACATGGGAGTTATGCTGTGTTGTATTTGTGCAATTATAGACAACGACCCATTTTTTACCCACAGGCCAACAACAAACCAGCTACGCACACTATTCTGCTGACGAATAGGAACTGCAGTTCGTTCATTAACCACACGATGTCGCTATCGGCGCGCTTTTGGCCCCCAACCTGCTGCAAATGACCAGTCGCTTTTATTAAAGCTAAATGTAGACAAAAATGAAAAAAGGTTCGAATAGAAACCCATTGGCTACCATATTGTGAAAGAAGTTGAGCATAGCCCACATATTTTGGGCATGTGTTCTCACAATCTTATTTTACACTACATTTGAATCAAATTAACTATTTGGAACCTCCTCTGCCTTCCCGAAGGAGTTGAATCAATGTGTACCTCACAAATTCAACCGCATTCATAATCTGCCAAAGAAAATCATGTGTGCGCAATTAAATTCCCCTCTTTTGAGTATGCGCGTGTGACCGCACTGGTATGCCGTCTGAGCCAAGATCATCATTGAATGAATTAATAGCAGAATTTGAACATAGTTTTATAAAGGCGCACAACACACATGATTGGCAGCCCATTTGACGTGCTATTCTAAAAAGGGGAACTGCGTTGCTCTGTAACCTTAGCGCAGAGGCCACCTTTAACAATAGTTTCAATAACAGACTCCCATTTCCCAAGGTTAAAGGGATTTGAGTAATGCACAGGCTTTTCCAGAGAGCGGTCACGGGTATCCCTATGACCGCTCCCAGCGTTTGACTGTTCGTGATATGGCACTGCCAATTCCTTTTGGGCCCATTTCAACTCCCTCTGTCAGCTCCCGAGTCTTTGTATCTGGCTAAGATGACCCAGTTTTCCCTCTGTATCGTGTTGCAGACTCCGGCCGAGTCAGCTTGTGAGTTTGTGCGTCTACGTGCACGCAGGTTTGTGCTAAGCGCGCCTGTTGACAGGTATGATATAGAGTACATCTGCCCCCAGAGCCCTCTCACACACAGCAGACAATTGAGAGCAAGAGCGTAATGGGAGCAGGGCCCCTAGGGGCCGGCCGTGGGGGTGGGAGGGCCGCAGCTCCTGTGTCATGGCTAGGCTGGTGTCAAGGTTTTGGTTTACGACCAACCCCCCAGTCTCTCTCTCTCTCTCTCTCTCTCTCTCTCCCTACACCACACACACTCAGCATTACTAAGCCATGTGCTTCACCAATCTCCGAGATTTTTCCCCTGAGGCCAATCGCTCATAATCAAAATGAATCGCCTGTCCCTGAAAGTGTAGTCGGGTTTCACCTTTTCTCTTTTCCACTTTTGCACCGTTTTAAGCAGGCTGAAATAGTTTGTTTATTTGTCAGTCTTGTTCATTCCTCACACTAAATTAACATTCTTAAAAAATGTATATTATGTTTTTTTTTTGTAGGACCAATACGTTATTTTGCATTGTGTCCATGGCATCTTTTCTTGACTTTTGAATATTAAAATCTTGTATTATTTTAAACCCCCAACTTCTCATAAACAGTGTTCAAAACCGCCTCCTCATTTTACCACGGCTTGCAACTGTAGGCATATAATAATGATATACAATTTGAGCTGTGGGATTTATTTGATTTGATTTTAATTCAATTTTATGCTTGGGTGAAAAGCGACCTGACCATATTTTCCCCATTCTCTAAACAGTAACGCAAATTTGATCACATTTTCATTTGAAATGTAATTCTGCGAAAAAATATGTCTGCGATAAAGGGGTTACAAGAAAGAACGGCTTCAGCATTTCCTATTTCGGGTCTCCTGTTTTGATGAGGTTTTCTTAAATGCCGCACCTCCTGTTGATACTTGTTTTGCCCTGATAACCCTTTTGGATTTTCTAAATTAGGAGTTGCATTATCTTCTGTGTAAACACAGTTTTGTGCTTCATTTCCTCCAGACTGGGTTAAGACTGTGTCAACATTAGCAGTCAACTGCCAGATCGTTAGCATACAACTGAGAAAAAGTCTAATACACAATTAAACGTTGTTAAATTCATGTTATCTATAACCTGACGTTTTTGTCAACTGGTGTAGTTTGAAATCTGACTCATATTTTATTAATCTTCGATGAGTTTAACAGTTTTAAACGTACAGCCCCAGGTGTTTCGTGTGTGATTGTTTGCGCCCGTTTCCCACTCAAACGTTTAGAATAAATAACCTGCCAACCTCCTCATTGCTAACTTCTCCCGTGGACACACAGACCCCATTAGCATCTGATTTGACCATACACATCATGTTAGTAAATGAATGGCAAACCAGTGAGCCCCCCTACTGGGCCAATCGATGAAGTGCTCCTCTCCAGTGTCAATAGTCAAACCCATGACCACCCCCAACCTGCGAATCAATGCGGACTCGCCACAGCTCCTCATCAGAACCATCCTTAATTAAGGGCCATTAACATTCTTTCTCACACCTATGTTTCAGGTTCCAGACCCCTTGCCGTCGAGCTTGAATGAGCAATGCGCACATTTATTCACCGGCCGGAGTGCAGCATGCTGGCCTTGAGCCAAATGGTGCCAGACCCCCGGCCCACCTGCACGTGCAGCCCGGAGGAGAGAGAGAGGAGCTTCATTGTGTGCATGTAATGTTTATTAATGTAAACCGTTGTTTATCATGCCAATAAAGCTTGTTGGAATATTGAATTCTGACAGATGTGTGAGCGAGCGAGACCCCCAGTAATGAGTCAGTGTCCATTGCTTGGGGACAGCTGCTAGCAGATTTCAGCACAATACAGCTGGTGTGCTCTAATCTCAGCTCTGGTCATATGAGAAAAATGCCAACCATTCTGAAGGAAACGGTGAGACGGGGTTGACTGTGAGTTATTGATAATGTGGCACCTTGCACATCATGAAATGCAGTCACGCTGTATGCTCGTATGATGCATGTGTATCGTTTGGTTTTAGACATTTCAGCACAGATTGTTGCTTCATCATAGGGAATTCACAGAGAATATGCTAAACGATTATAATTTTATATATTCTCATCGTTCGGTTTCAATTCTTTGTAGTCTTTTCCAGGAAAATACAAACTTTTTCCAGTCCCAGAAGAGAATTTTTTTGCTCAGAGGTTGCTCTTTCATAGCGCAGGAGATGCTTTTTCTTTCAAGTATTAACTTTAGTCTCAGATGTTTGTCAGAAGCATACGAGACAATTGTTAAAATAGATTCAAATGAATAGATTGTATAGATAAAATAATCTGGATTTGGGTAGATTTGATGAGAAATGATTGAGTTCATACTGAGATCTGCAATAATATTGACTTTTGATTGCAGACTTGAGCTCAGTTTGTATCATTGTTGACATCATCCTCATCTGAAACTCTTAATTTGGGAGATTTCCGGCTCTTTTTCTAAAAAGAAATGTATGAGACGTATGCAAGTTTCCATTTGCTCTCCATTTAATCTCATTCACTAATGTCTATGAGAAATAATCTCATCTGTAATTTGCATTTCTTATTATATTATCTAAATACAGTTTGAATGTAAGCCACATTATGGTTTGTTTTCAGAGAATGCATTGTCATTTCTCTTGTCCTGTTGGCAGATTTGTTTGAAGTCTTTCGCATTCATTATGTCACAACTATTTTTGACTACATCACCTCCTTGTGACTTGTGCCAGACTAACAGCGTGAGGTCACTTGTGAAGATCTTTAGCTGTGACTGAATATCAGTCGTCGGTGAGCTCGCGGGGCGTAACTGCACATCAGGTTGTTCCGACACATTTCACAGGAGACTTTATAACATGTGGGTTGTGGTGGTCTAAACGACATTGTTTGCTTTAACTGTGGTTAGTCCAGTCCCCACAACGTTTTATGGTCTATTTGGTGTGTTGAGAAGAGGTTTTTTCATGGAGTGGCTGTTTTTTACGGCTAGAGTTTGTATCCTAATAGTACCTCATTTCCTTTCCACACTAGGCTGGCCAAAACAGAAACAAACTGATGGCACGGTGAAGGCAACACCTCTGCTGTCCACATGGTGCTCGGCACACTGCGATTGTTCATTTTAAGTGCACTACAAGAAGACAAGACAAGTATTTTTATTTCAACAAAAAGACAACAAAATTTGGCATTCTGTTATTGGTTTTCATTATATTATACACATTTTTAACGGTGGATTTATGGCAACCGCTGCTGGCAATTTTTTAACAGTAAATTTAACAGGATTTTACGGTGTATGAATAGCAGTATTTATTGCACAAAGGGAGGGAAAACATTTCAATCATCGAGTTTTATTGATATTTGGATAGAACCACGGACATTTAACTTTAGATGCCTTAAGCACTGCTTTAGAATGTGTAAAATTCAATAGAAATCTTTCTAATAGTTGTTCAAGAGGTAATAATGCATCACATTTAATACATGAATAGGAAAATCTTAAAGAGATCTAGAAAAGGTCTGACCAGTGCTACTATAGTATTGTTTTTAGTTTCAGTTGTAATATGTTGAATTAGCTTTTATTATTGTATTCTTTTATATTTTTTAAGTTGTGTTATTTTAATGTAATTTTTTTATTTTGAGTTAATTGTAGTTACATTTTTTGCCATTTTGTTATGTGCTTCTGACATTTTATTTTTTATATGTTTATTTTTTATGTTGCTATAAGATGAATTTATTTTTTATCATTTTTGTGCCTCAAACATAAGCCTATTTCAGTTTATTCCTGAGGTGATGTTTTCCAAGTTTTTTAAATAATATTTAGGCCAAAATATGTTTTTCTTTCAATTCACATACATGTTTTAATAGTTTTAGTTGCGTCTGAATCATGAATGAAGTGGGTAATGTTGTTCCGGCTCGTGATTTTTTTCTGCCCTGCTCTCTGAGGTCATAATCCAATGTGGGGATAAATCAAATCAAGGCAGTAGTGTGTTGGTGGTCAGAGCTTTGTCCATTGTCAGACTGACCCATTGATTCCCTGTGGAGCTCAACATGGTGGCAATTAGTCTTAACCCTTCCCCTCCCTCCCATTAGTGAGTCCAAACCCCAGGACTCCTCCCGTTCTCTGATCATCAACCTTTGCTTCAAACCAAACTCAGATCCAACACCTTCATTTAACAGCAATAAAAGCTCATTGTTTAGTGGACTAACTTACGGATGGGTCACAATGGTCAACTGGTCATCCAACAACCATCCATTATTGAGGTCTGTTACTTTATCTATATCCATATTTCTATCAAACAGAGTCCAACTTTTTAAGGTTAAAAATCTGTGTTTTTAAAGATGTTTAAATCTGTGCAGGAGTGATGGATGGCTTCCTTCAGGAGACATGACACAACAAGTGGTCAGCGCTCTCCAAATAGGTTATCACACCGCTGCTTGGACAGGCACTCTCCAGCTGTTTGAAATACTCTGACACATCCTTCCGCCTCACCCCTTCTCTCGGATTCCTTGAAGAACAAAAGAGGGATTTCCTTTCGGACTGATATACGGCTTGGCTAGATGAGTAGGAGTGAAACAGTGGGAGTTGAGGCAGCCGCAGTAACCAGCGATGTCTTGGTTCGTCTCATTGCATTAGCTGAGTGACCGCTGGCAGACAAAACCTAGCAAGGTGATGGGGATTTACTTTCTCGTTCGTATCACTGCTCTGATTGGATGAGATCATCCAATTCGTAATCTAATTGCCATGATTCAATCATCTGTCCCCAAAGCCTGGACGAATGAATAGCTTTGTGACTGGTTTAGTCTTGGCCCGTTCAGCGCAGGTCTGAAGGTCCAATGAAAAAGCTGAACACAAAGAGTCTGTGGAATGGAGCGCGGGGCCCCACGGCCCCATCCTCCATCAGCACCCAGGCATCCCTAGATTCCCCGAACAATGCACATCATTCCAATCTGGTTTGTGAGGCTCCAAATATTGACCAGGGTGCAAATATTGGGCCTTTTTTAGGACAAATTACAGGAATAGAGTAGACGAGAATATGACATTTTCTTAAATGATTATTGCTATGTGCTCAGGCTTATGTTGCTAGTGTGTTTGCCAACAATAACCATTCTGGTCATCAGATTTAAAAATGTACTCAACATTTCAAATGTACTAAATCGTACCAAAATATACAATCCAAATACATTTACTAATGGTCACAGCTTAGCCCGCCGGAGCTAAGGTCAGCGAATACAGAGGATGTGATATGACTATGACCTCCACCGGGACAATCGGGGAAACAGGGGTTTGTGTTTATATACAATAGGTACTCAACAGCCTTTGCACGCTGACACTGATAGCTTTCACCACAGTGTGGGGTCAAAGGTTAATAGCCTCTTGGAGTTACACGTATAGAACGCGGGTGAGAGGTCACAATTGGGAGATGAAGACAAACAAGTCCAAAGTATCACTAAACTTTTGCTTCTTCCTTGTTTTTGAAATACTTGTTGTGTTGTAGTGTTTCTCATCTTTGGATGTGCACTGGATTTCCTATTGTCTAATAGCTGAAGATGTGGAATCAATGTGAAGAGCTGTTTTTGCGTAATGTGATGTTTTTGAGTGAAATGTTATTAAGTGAGAGGACTTCATCGGGAACTTATCAGGAATCTATTGAATTGCATACCATGATGTAGTCAGGTCACTGGAGTGGAGGGGTTGAGGAGTTTAAGGGATTTCTCAGCTGAAATGTGCCGTTTTAGATGTGAATACAAACTTTTTTTGATTTGGAATAATATGGACAGATAAATCACACACTGCAAAAAGTCATACTCTTAGTTTTCCATCACGTCATGAAAGCATCCTTAAGAAAATAATGTTTCCTAGGAAGCCAAATTTATGTCTTGCTTTCAAATCTTGCTTGTTTTTGCTTAAAACCATAGAAAAATCTATTTGTTGGAAAGAAAAAAATCGTGCTTTCCTTTTGAATTCAGTTATTTTTCTTATCCTATGGACTGTTTCAGCGGCAACAACATAAACAAATGTTATGTGGCTGAAACATAGACTTCGGGTAGCCTTCCGCAAAGAATCTAGTAGAGATTCGAGTAGTTTTAATTTAGTGCAATTCATATACAATAAAATATGAATGTAAATTAATATTAAGTATGACATCTTAAATGTAAAATATATCGTTATATAATAATCAAACACAGACCAGAAGTTGATTTCGGGCCAGGCCTGTGCATCAGATGAAACCATCTATTGGCAAACAGTTTTTGTAGTTTAAAGCATAAGTTATTTTGATTGTCAAATGAATATATCTTGTTTTAAAGATGTCTAGATAATTGCATCGGAAAACAAGATTATGCATCAAAAAAGTTAACAAGGTCAGTTGTCATTTCATGTTAATCTAAGGTTAGTCTAATGTGACTACCACGTGTATTTTTCCAAATTAATGTGTTTCCTGAGGCGATGTTGTGGCTTTTATTGCATCATGGCAGTTACATTTTATTCACCTGAAATCAACCATAAACACAAAAAGGGGATTACATAACTGTAAATGATGCTTTTGTTACAGAGTTGTACGTCACTGCGTAGGCTGATTTTAAAATAAGAGACGTGCATTGTGTTTTTATTAGTCAATGAACACTAATTAGTCAAGATCAGCTCTCTACAGGCGATATAAAATGACTTATTTTAGTTTTGTGGGACATAATGGTCACATGTATTGAATCCACTGAAAATGAATCTGTGCTGAGCTAAGTATTCAACCAACAGCCATGTCATTTCAACAAATAAGTCTGTCTTTGCTCAGCTCAGATTTAGAGATGGCTGTCGTGTCAACAATGAACATTGAGGCAAACCGAGATGAATGCTTCGTCTTACATTTGTTTTAAGGAAGTCTTTTGCTCGAATGTATTCCTTTTTAGTCATCAGCAAGCAAAACCACAAAGATTTAATCGTTTCAAAATGTTCCATCAATCTTTGTCTATAACGGTTGGCTTTGAGTTTAGGTTACTGTCACTGCCTGTTTTGGTATGTGCGTGGTTATATCCTCCCTTTGGATGCACTTTTTGTGACAGCGAGCGCATTACTCAATGTAACATTCCAGATGTGAGTTTTGTCAAAATTTCCTTCTGCCTTGATTCATTCAGTGCCCAAAACTCACGGAGGTGATGCTTTTAAGATGTATGACCATGAAGAAATTAGCGCAACAGAATGCTGTAAAAAATCATGTTGGATGCCAAACTACATGATCCTTGTAATTGAACCAGCAAAAACACAAACTTTTAGCGTAAGCATCCCAGTATTTCTTTATTGTTGCACATTTTATCTGTATATCTTCATAACTTCCCTTTACATGACATAAGTCAACTTGGTACAGAAAACGGCAGAATGGACACTTTAAAGTTCATCGTTTGACTCTTTCTTTTGTGGAACACACAAAGGAAGATATTTTGAGAAATGTCAGTGGTTTTGTGTCCAAACAGTGGAAGTCAATGTGGACCAATGTCGTTTGGTTACCGACGTTCTTCAAAATATCTTCTCTTGTGTTCTGCAGAAGAAAGTCAGTCGTACAGGTTTGGAATGACATGATTAAATAAAGAATTTGTATTTTTGGGTCACCTGCAGCATTTACGGATTAGAAATACAAGCCGAGCACATCAGAACCCGGATTCGGGACCACGTGTTGTTCCATCTTGACTTGTCGAGCGATTGCGTGAAGGAATAACCCACAAGGATTAACATTCTCTTCTCACAGTTTTCCTCAGCAGCTGTGGGGTTCGGTCTGCAGCTGTACCACAACACAGCACACGTCTTTCATATTCCAACACATCTATAGTCCGTGCTTTACAAAAATGTCAACCGTTTTGGAGTTTAAAATGAAACAGGCCTCTTGCATACTATAATGTCTCTCAAACAATATAGATCTATACTTTTGATAAGATATTACTGGACTGTTCACGCTCGGCTGAAATGTGTGATAACCAATCAGCTCCATCAGCACTGTTGGACAGGAAAAACACGTCTGTATCTGTGAACACATTTGATCAGGTGTTGTTCATTATTCTCTGTTATCTGTTAGCAGTTTATTAGGATCAATGCTCTTTTTCAGACACGAGGACTCCACATGTAGCGCTTTGCAATATTTGTGCAATGCTGTGGCGACACAAAGATGCCAGGAGATCTTTTTGTGACTGTCAAGTGTTGGTTGCGTGGTGCCAATTTGTCTAAAGATGTTGCATGATGGAGTGCACAATTATTCAAATTGAGCATTGTGCTTTGACAACCAGTCATTCTTTAAGTGTTATATAATAGTTTAACCATTCGTATTTGCATGAAGTGATGAAGTATTAATGTGTTCCGAACTCTCATGAAACAAAGTCGTTCTACAATATGCATTATGGATGGGTGTTTGTATACAAATCCCAGAGGAACATTTCGTTGCATTAGGAATAGTTCACAAAGAAGGTTCTTTCATCATGTATTCACCCTCAAATCATTTCAAACCTGTATAACTTTCTTCTGCAGATCGCAAAAGATATTTTGAAGAACGCTGGTACGAAAACAACGTTGGCCCCCAATGACTGAAAAAATGAGTATTCCTATGACTTGGACTCATCTCAGAGAATGCATGCGTTTTGGTCCATGCAACTTTTTCAGTTTCAACCTGAGAAGAACATTTCTAAATTTATGTAGCCGTTTTATACGTCCAACGCCCTAATGTTTAACGGCTAAAAATAAAACGGAACGATGGAGTCTGAAGTCATATTGTGCTGGCTGTTTCTCCTCTGGCTCATTAGAGTTTTTACAAGTTTGTGCAGAAAAGCTGAAATAATGTTCACGTCTCCTCCACCCCCAGAAATGTGCTGTGGTGTTCAGGGGGTGGGCTTGGGGGTCTGGTCAGATCTAGTTCATCATATATGTTTAATGTATAGGTCTGAATGTTATGTTTGATGTCTTTTGTGAGATAGCTTATTAACATAATACCGAAAAGAAATATATACATTTTTAATGAAACATCTCATCTCTTTGTGTTTATCATTGTATTGTATTCCTACAAAAAGCTCCCAGCCCCTTCTTCTGTCATGGTTATACTAAACAGACCACCGTGGATATCTCCGCTATATCAGAGTTGGTCATGGTAATGGAAATTCTAGGCAAACACATCTGTTGGATCAGGGTACCTACAGCGGTTCCCCTCTTTACTGGAAAATGTTTCTGTCTATGGCCCAGATGAGGAAAGGGTCCAAGCCACAACATGACATCCATCTCACGATCTTTAATGAGGATGTCTACTGCTTGAGACACAGGATTCATGTGAGGCCCACATCAGTAGGGACAAAGAGGGAATTCAGTGCACGGCTGGAGGAAGTCATGCAGATGCCAGGGAAGATAACTGAGTGTGGGTTCGAATTTCCACCAGCTGGTTGTGCATATTTCTGCTGTGCACACAACTCGAGCATGTGTAATTGAGAGCAGAGTGTGTGAACCAGAAAGTGATGTTACTTACATATATTTGCAACAACAACGGTTTCTCGTGTCTCCATTAGTAATGTGAGAAAATGACAACAGCGCACAAATGAGATTCCAACATGAGACGCTTCTTAGGGTTTAAGTTTAAATAGAGTTGGACAAAATTTCAAAGCTTAAAAAGATTTTAGTTGCGGTGGTCTGCACAAAATGTGCATGCGGAATGTGCATGCTGGCTATATTTAGAATAGCATGATACCATATTACTTTTACAAAGTTGAACTTGAACAATCGTTATGTGGCCCAAACTTAACTTCCGGTTAGTCTCGCGTAGCCAGACCTTCATACTGAAGGTCTATATATATATATATATATATATTTTTTTTTTGAATACATTTTGACATTTTTCGGGCAATTGATTAATTAATTAAAATCTGCTCATTTAGAGACTTAAAGTATGTATGTGATTGCACATAAAATACAGATTTAAAACTAATGCACTTGCTGGCAAAACTTTCTTTAAAATAATAAAAAAACGCCACGTCTCCACACTGTAAAACGATGCTGTAGTTTTGCAGCAGGTTTGCCAGTAATTTACTGTAGATTTAATTTGCAATTTTGTTCTAAACATAAACTTACATATTACTTATATTTTCTTTAAAGAAACAAGACTAAATATCTTAGGTCACTTTTCTTGTTGTGTAAATGTATCGTAATTTAATAAGTTTTAAATATTCTTACTAGAAAACAAGACAAAATGTTTTTGCAGCGTTGCTGTGCTAATTCCAGTCTCTTCTCGCTCATTTTGAATCTCAGAAGTCAAAGTGTTTTCATTTTGGTTGAAATAAAGTTGAACTCAAATTGAAAACAGTACTAATAAAGTAATTAAATCTACAGTAAGTTGCTGCAAAACTACAGCAAAGTTCTACAGTGCACGTTCAAAACTGACCAGCCAGTCATAGGCCTACACAACCTCAAAACATCTTAAAATACCCAAACGCTTTTACTCCACAATTTGCCGAGCAACCACACCTTCCCCACAAAGTGAGAAAATGTCCCGACCGCAAAATATTACGCTCGACATACACAGATGGTATGAATATAATTCCCTGTTGCATCCTGACTGTTTTGTGTGTTTTATAGCATGTGCGTTTTACATCCTGTCCAGGTGAAACGCTCCATTATTTATGGCTCGTATAAAAATGTGCCTGTTCCCACGTGCTGTTGAAAGTTTTATTGTGTTAATTATACATTGGCCCAAGTCTGGAGGCCTCCCTAAAAAGTGAACGTAATTATGTCAATAGGGAGCCTCAGAGCCGTTCCAACACACGTGTGCAAGCGCTCGGCGTCCCTACCAGAGAGTATTTGCATCTTTTACCGCTGTCTTATGGTTATATTGATCATGCATGATATGACATGCTTCAGGTGATAAGTAGCTCTCCGTTGTGGGTGCACATAGTGTAAACTATTGATCTGCACTTTGAAACGTGGTGATCAATGGTTTGAAGCCTTGAAGCAAAGCAACAAAGAAAACAGAATAACAATGTACAGCAAATGTGAAGATGTTTTCACTAAATAATGAGTTGGTTACGACTACAAAAATAATGGACAGTTTTGAGATTTAAGACTTCACAAGATCTCATAGGATTATAATACAAGGAAGGAGACTAAAAAGCGCATTTAAGGGATAGTTCACGCAAAAATGAAATGTCTTTCATCATATACTCAGCCTCATGTCAAAACTGTACGACTCTGTCCTTGGCAGAACACAAAAGATATTTTGAGAAATGTCTCAGTAGTTTTGTGTCCACAGTGGAAGTCAATAGGGAGCAATGCTGTTTGGTTACCAACGTTCTTCAAAATATCTTCTTTTGGGTTCTGCGGAAGAAAGAAAATCACACAGGTCTGAATTCACGTGAGGGTGAGTAAACAATGAAAGAATTCAAATTTGTAGGTGAACTATCTCTTTAAAATAACTATAAATAATGAGAACGCTGGGATTCTTTTTGGTTTTTATATATTAGTTCATTCTGTCAATGTTATGTCACATTATAGTTAAAACGAAATCACCTCTCCTTCCGTTTAATACGTCAGGTAAATATGAACAAAACACCCCAGTGTAAGATATTATCTGACGTTCCAGTTACATGATATAAAAAGACATTATTATGACATTCTCAGAGAAAATGAAAGCAGAAGCGACGCGTGGTAAACCCAAGTTTGACCTTTCACATGTCCAGAGAGAGGGAAAGCGTTGTTTCAGATTGTCTACAATAAGAGTTATTTCCTCTTCTCGTGGATCATTCAGAATATAACACCAACAGTCGACACTTTGCTGGTGGGAAAATATTATTTTCCGGATTACAAACCGAGAAAACATCTCATGCCTTTTTATTTGATTTATCATTGATTCGATCATCATTTCTGGCTTTGCTGTGATATCCAAAGAGAAGGCAGAAGGTGTTAAAACATGAAAGCGCAACAATTTTGGGCCACACAAAAGCAGGGTAGGATGAAAGAGAAGACGACAGGTAATATTCATAGTTCTCGTGATCCGAGGAGGGAATCTTCCCCAGCCCGTCTTATGCATTAATGACCAGTTGTTATGTTTTTTTCTGCACTTTCAGAGAAGAGACAAGATGTGGCTTAATCAAGGGTGATGCACTTCTCCATTCCCTCCTCTTTGATGTTTGTGAACAGACGTTCACGGTTAACCCTGAGTGTGCAGCGGGCCAATATTCCCCTTTCAACCCCGAGATGATGAAAGTGAACGCAAGGTGCTGGAGCTGCATCAGTGGGTGTCTAGGGTCTCTTACAAAATTGAGTCCCAACCCTGATTGAAATAAAGGATATTTGATCTTGAAATGAAGTGCTTCCTCTCTTAGTGCTAATGCACTCGTCTTTGAACATCAAAAGTTTTTGATGTTACCTCATCGCTCCTCTCGCTGGCTTTCTTTGAAGCTTATCGTGCGACACGCGAGCACATTGTCCCGAGAGTATTGGTTTTATTGGGGGAAGGATGCTCATTGTGTAGTCTGTTTCCTGCATTTCCAGATGAGCTATAATTCGTTACGAAACGGCCCTTCGTGGAGTAGACCAAATTGTGATGACAAATGCATATGGGCCCCATAAAAGATTTTTTTCTATTGCAGCTTATCGGAGCTCATGTTGCTTAAGGGCATTTGGGAGCTGGTACATTCAATTCTGGAGTCCTGCCAGTTTGTGGCTGTGAGAAGGGGAAACTGTTTCAACATGCACCTGTTCGCCACGCTCGTTTTTATGAACCCTCCTCGTTTTATTTATTTGGTTTCAAATCCATTCAAATTTTGTGGTGAGATGCAGAGAGCTGTGCAGCCGGTTTATCCTTGATCAACAGAGAGGAAACGCAGAGAGAAATTCCCATGTCGCCGATAACCGCAAAGTCAACATGTCAATAATTCATTGCTCATATGATTTAATATATCAGCGTTTGAATAATTCATTCTGCCCAGTGCTCTCTCTTTCTGCATTCCTACACCTGACTCTCTCTCTCTCTCTCCCCCCCAGAACTTTCATATTCATTTCAATCGGACTAAAGCTGAATGATTTATGCCTGGTCCACTTGGCCACGCACTACATGCGAAAGGCTATCCCTGTTGACGGAAAGCACAAACATAGACACAGTCCTGATTATTTAAGCCCCTCGAGATGAACGCTGAGGCCAAAGAACATTTTAACTGCACAGAAAGATAAAGAAGCGCATCGGAGATTCAACGTTTCACAAGAGGAAAGAGAGTTCAATAGGAGAAACATACAACGAATATTAAGCAGATGGCTCAATGTTAAGATAAAAAGATGCAAGCCAACTGTGGGAGACAAAAACAACAGTAGACTGCAAAAAATATAATAATTAATGATTTTTTAATAATAAATAATAATTTTAAACAGGTTAAAAATGATCAGGGGTGAGAGTCGAAATATTGAAGATAGACATATTAGAAAAATCCAAAACAAATGTGGACCTTAGAATACAAAGCATTGTCTCTTTCAGTTTAAGATCGAAAGTCATTGAAGCCTTTGCAAGTAACCGTCAAAAATGTAAGTAAACATCATAAAATGTTGCTAAGATTTTGATGTGTTTTTTTCCACAACCGCATCCACCCCTATTTATATGTTAACATGGAAAATAACCCATATTGTAGCTGCCCGCACAAAACAAGATGTGGGCTCATATGGACTACGAAGTCCTGCAACATCTGAGCAGCTGCTTTTTATAATGAAACTACACTTTTTCATTCTTTATAATATTACAAATATGACACAATTGTGAATATATAGGCAATTTATTACAGCTACGCGTTGAGAAGTTTGTCATATGAAATGAGACTGATTAGTGTATCCATATGAAGGAAAAGTTTTGAATTGTATATTTGTATGTCAAATCAGATTTTTTTGATCATCATACATTTTATAAGGATCATTAGGTTACTGAAACTATTGAAACTTTCAACCCTCAAAAAGTGTTGGACTGTTCCTTTAAGGGGGTTTGTAGTGGTGAATGGGGTGTCGGTTTACATCTCAAACTCCTCCTTCATTCTGACGAGGGTGTTCCTTCCTTCTTCCAGCCCAGAACGCTTCTATCATCCTGGGATACAAATGTTTCTTTATCCGCACTCGCAGTCCATCATCGGAGCTCAATTGTAGATTTATAAAAATACGGCGAGAAAGTTTGCTCGCCTGTAATCAAATCATGGGACTGACACGCCGTTACGCTTGACACGGAGACATTTCAGCGTGTGGACGAGAAACTCTGAAGTAACAGGACGGACTGAAACTTTTTTCACCGTTGTTTTTCTCAACTTTTCGGTGCGCGACTTTCCGTCCCTCTCAGGACTAATAGACGACTCCCAGCGCACGAATGGATACCAAATGATGCACGTGGACTGCTTTTGATGTTTATTTCAGCGTGGTTTAGTAGGAAGAGCGCAGCGCGCGCACACGGAGCGCAAAAACTCCCAATCTGATCAACCCACAGGCTTTCTGATCTGATCCGATCATGGGAAAACTGGGATCGCCGTGTTCCTTCTAACGTCGGCGCGGTCACGTTTTTGAGATTTGGGGTTAGTGCGGATTACAGAAGAAAGTTTCCTGCGTTTGTTTTCGAGCAGAATTCGGAGTTTTTCTTTGCCACCGACATGCCTCAGTTAAACGGGGGAGGTGGCGATGACCTGGGTGCAAACGATGAACTTATATCCTTCAAAGACGAAGGCGAGCAGGAGGAGAAAATATCCGAGAACGTGTCGTCGGAGAGAGATCTAGACGACGTGAAATCTTCTCTGGTAAACGAGTCCGAAAACAACAGCAGCTCATCTGACTCCGAAGTAAGTAACGCTTCTATACAGTTATTTTAGTGGATCAAGTGCGTGCGTGCGTGCGTGCATATATACGTATGCTGCAAGTCCTAAAATCGGATCGTTTATTTCCCTATGCAAGCAAACAGACAGGCGTCCCCAACCCAGACTCGACCTAGAAAGTTACGAGAAACAGAGAGAATACTTTGCGGAAGGTACAGACGTCTTTATTTTGGGCTCTTACGCTTTGTGTGAGTGCACTGGTATACTTTATTCATTCACTGTCCTCTTTGTTGTTCCCCAAGCTCTGCGACGACAGCAAGATGGAGGATTTTTCAAGGGACCCCCCTACGCTGGCTATCCGTTCATCGTGTTCCCGGATCTCACGAGTCCATACCTCTCCAACGGGTCTCTGTCTCCCAGCGCACGGACGGTACGTGACATTTCCCTTTTTGCCGCGGCAGTCGCCTTTGTGACGTCACCTCGCGTTCCGTATTTACGGCACTGTAACATTCTGTATCGAGCCACGCGCGGCACAAAAGTTGCGCCATATTCCCTTCGAGTGGCCTCTCGAGGACCCGCAAGTTCCTTTGTTCGCTCGTTGTCGTTTTTTCACTTAATCGAGTCGTACTATGTTCTTTCCCACGTTTGAAGACCGTAAAAACCTACGCAGGCCGCGCTAAAGAAGTTTACCAAAGTTCCCCCCAGTTGCCACTTGTTGAGTCATGCGCGTACGTGTATTATGGGGCTGTTCTGATGCATTGCACAATAAGTCGTTTACTTAGGCTCACTCGTGCACAAAAGAAGTCTTTATTTGCTGCCTCCGAGGGCATGGAAATGGACCTTTAGCATCGCAACCCTACAGAGATGCACAATTAATTTTGTATTATCATAACAGGCGACAAACTGGAGGCAAGCCCAGGCAAATTAAATTCATCCAGCTTTCTGCTGTCTGGAATGTGTCTTTACTACCTTTGTTGTTGTTGTGTGATACAGTGGTGCTATTTGAGTTATTTGAATTATTCAGGTTCTGTGTGATGGCTTGCACCATATAAACTTCTGAGCTAGGTAGTTGTGTAGATTGTGGAAAGCGCTAATAAGACTCTTTCCATAGTCCTAGTCCATCAGTGAAACTGGATTTCAATTAGAGAGCTGTTAAGCGACTATTGTTATCATTAGTTACCGCTTGACGGCCCTATCGGAGGTCTCCACTGGATGCCCATTATCTTAATAACATCTTCACCTAGGGGGGCAGTTTAGCTACCTGAGCAGCAAGCCCCCACAGAGGCGAGTGTGAATCGCAGCCAAATTGCTGCATGTGTTTGCTTTTCTCTATTTAGCTTCAAGAAAGCCGTATTCGCCTGCTGCTCTGGAAAGCCACCATGACAATGTCAGCGTAAATGCTGAGGCATGCAATCATAGGCTAACATGTCACTGTAGAAAAATTCCTGTGGCGATAAACATTTTTCATTGTGGTGCTAACTTGTGGGAACGCATGAATCTTTAGGTCATACACATGGGTATTAGATGCGGTATTAGATTTGCTTGTTTGCAGCACAATGGCTTTTTTCTACACTCATTTTACACAGAACGGTTGCTGTCGCATGAGTGGTTTGAGTAAGGAAAACAGGTTACCTATAACAGAGGTAACAAAGACCGTCTGTGATGCAAGTAGATAAGATGCATAATAACATCTGACTTCTGGCCCGCTTCTGTGTGTGTGAGTGTGTGTTTGTTAGCCCGAAGGCAAGTGATTAAACCATCTCTTTCCCGGTGTACAATAGCAAGGTTGTGTATAGTTTTGGAGTACAAAAGTTTGTGAAGCGCCACTCAGTCTATGAGGGGAAAAAAAACACGTAATGTTACTGAACTGAAGCAGAAAATTGTTTACGGTAACCGTTGGCACTGGATTTAGAACATAAACACTAGCTGTTATGCGACAATTTACCAAGGACCGTTATTTTCTCTCGGCTTTTGTTGTTTTCGTTGTACTGTGGAAAAACACCAAAGGGCTTTTCTTGTGAACGTTTAGCGTCGCTGTTATAGTGGTCCTTTATATTTTTGTTTATTAGCAAAAGTTTAACTGAGTTAGTGGGCTTAACGTGGTTTGCTTTAACCTCAAGTTAATAGCTGCCGAAGAAGGATATTATCCCCCACAATGTCTTCTTTTTGGAAATGCTAATGCAGCACTTTGGTCGCATGCAATCTCCATATCAGTTGGCAGCATAGCTCTTTGTTTGCTCATTATCACTTCCTAATTTAATAACGTTTTCTTAATTGATTCAATTATTTTCAAATGAGAGCAAACAGCAGGGTAAAAGGCCATCGGTTTTGTCTGAGGGTTAGTGAACGCGTTGTTGCTAGCTCGGTAAAATGAGTCTTATTTGATTTTCTGTCTCAGGCCTCGTGGTGAGACAGTAACGCTTTGTCTAAAGTCGGTCTGCGTGTATGCGAACATCTGTTAGATGTTAACTTTTTTTGCTAGCTTTAATACATCTATTTTAAACAACTTCTCCTAGCTTAGCGCTGTAGCGGACGTGAGGCTGACTTAGCAAAAGGTGGCCCAGGTGTTCGACAATGCAGAAACGTTTCAACAAATTTGTGTAACAGCTTTGTAAAGGAAACACTTCACCGGGGGTCGTGCCAGGCGGATCCAAGATATTAACCGAACTTAAGTACGCTTATCGGACAAAGTCGCGCAAGCCAGCGAGCGGAAAGCCCTCGCTCGCGTAGCTGTGTTGTCCGAGCACTTTGACTCTTGACTGGCGTCCTCTCTGAATCTCTTCCCCTCTGTCTTTTAAACTATCTGCTCTACGATGGTATTTTAAGACCTGCGAGACAATATAAAGTAAACAAGGGAATTGTCCTCGTACATAGGGCCTCTTTTTACATAAACAAATAGTGCTCGGGAGAGCGGCCCTGTCAACAGCCCAATCCTTTTCCACACACTCAGCACTCAGGTGGGGGTGGACGGAGAGAGAAACCAGGCACCCCCACCTCGTCCCACCTCCCGTCTTCAGCTACAGAGGGGACATTGTCCAGGTCTTTAAGTTATGGCAACATTCCTGTAGTGCAGGACAGTTCAGGAAACCAGCATACGAATGTTTGCAGAAATGACAGAATAAACACACTGTTTGTCTTACTGTTTTGTTTTGAGTTAATGTGTTGTGGAGATGTTTTCTTCTTTCTGTAAGTGTAAACTAAACAAACCCAAATTAAGGCTTTTTTGTGTTTTCCCCAATGTTTTGTTTTTTTGCGTTGAAGAAATCTTCACTGTGAATGCAGTGACTTGTTAGGAGGCCAGGAATTTCACAAGACATAAACCAGTTTTCTTTTAACTGTACTGATGTTTCATGAGGTAATGATGTGCCGACCGTTTTAGAACGTCGGTGGCATCTCTAGTGACTTCATTATTTGCTGAGATTCAAACCAGAAAACTCAAGACAAAACAAAAGCAACAAATGTCAAGAGAACTGCTTTCCAAACATTATATGGTTTTCCACACAATTTATAGGCATCATCAGTAGTTTAGGTTTATATGTATGTGTACCGAGTGTGAACCACAGGGGTTGAAGAAACGCCACAGGAAGTAGATGAAGGAATGCAGGGAGCTGTTCTCAAGGTTGGAGTTGTAGCACAGATTTCTTTCCTGTTGATCATATCAAGTCCTGCACCGGCCGCATGGAATCATTCAGAATTTGCTGCGATGGCTTTATCTCATGTTGGCCAATTATCTGTGTATGACCTTGTGTTTACAGTACGGTGTAGATAACAGAGTGCCGTGGCTGCGCCTGTGGTTTTAATCGTTTTTTGTTTTTGTTGTAATGAAGCTGAACCATAACTGCATGTCACAAAGCATGCATGCTTTATTTTGTGTCATTGTAAACACAACCTGAAAGCATTATTTTGCAGTTTCTATGTAGAGATTTCACATTTCCCATTTCGCCATTTCACATTGAGTCCAAAATTTACGCACATTAAAAAATAAATACGACCTCACGTTGTGTCAATCACATTTACACACTGCCTCCGATATTTTCGTCCGTCATAAAAAATTCGGACTGGGTTCGATTTTCTGCGTTTTTCGCATCCGTAGCAAGCGTTTTGAGAGGCGTTTTGACAATTCAGAGACACCATACAAACAAGCGCCAAATACGAAAAAACGCATAAGAAAATTTCAGACGGTATGTGCAAAGACCTTTATTAGGCGCTTTGAATACTTTTGTGCAGTTGCTTGGAATATTCTTGATCCGTTTTTACGTATGGTGTTTGCTTGTCATTTAAACTTTTAATACTGTTTCAAGGTATTAGTTAGTTTCGAAGGTAAAGCATATTTTTACGGTAACATATAGGCACTTAGCAGATGCTTGCAAGTGACTTACAATAGTGAGGGAAACAATGAAGCATTTTAGGAGGCAGTAATATGAAGTGCTTTACAAAGTTTCCATGATTTTCTGAGACAGCTGTTGGAGGAGGAAGGGAGCAAAAAAAAAAGAGTATTTATTGCTAATATAAATGCTTATTATGCAGATGCAACTTTGGATCAATCAGTGGTTTAGGGCGGTGCCACCTGTTTGTCAACCAATGGTAGAAGG